>NC_139516.1:17278758-17626978 GCF_947247035.1 Vipera ursinii
TTTCCAGTCTTTTATAAAAGTAATTGTTATTCCCTCCCAGATCAAACAAATCAATTTAGCCATTTCTGCAAGCTCTACCATCTTCAAAATTTCACTTGTGGGTGTTTCTTCGTTCTTCCATCTTTGTGCCTATAACAACCTTGCTGTTGTTACCATATATAAAAACAATTGTCTGTAAGTCTTTTCTATCCATAAGTCCTATAAGAAAAATCCCCCCCCCTAAGAAAAACTCTGGTTTCATCTGGATGTTGATTTTCAAAATTCTCTGCATCATCATTGTTGTTGTTGTTAATTGCGAAGTCGTGTCCAACCCATCGTGACCCCATGGACAACATTCCTCCAGGCCTTCCTGTCCTCTACCATCTTCTGGAGTCCATTTAGGCTCACGCCTACTGCTTCAGTGACTCCATCCAGCCACCTCATTCTCTGTCGTCCCCTTCTTCTATTGCCCTCAATCTTTCCCAGCATTAGGCTCTTCTCCAGTGAGTCCTTCCTTCTCATTAGGTGGCCAAAGTATTTGAGTTTTAGCTTCAGGATCTAAAAAGCAGAGACATCACCCTGTCAACAAAAGTGCGTATAGTCAAGGCGATGGTCTTCCCAGTTGCAATGTATGGCAGTGAAAGCTGGACCATAAGAAAGGCTGAGCGCCAAAGAATTGAGGCCTTTGAACTCTGGTGCTGGAGAAGACTCCTGCGAGTCCCTTGGACTGCAAGGCGATCAAACTGGTCAGTCCTAGAGGAGATCAACCCTGACTGCTCTTTAGAAGGCCAGATCCTGAAGCTAAAACTCAAATACTGCATCATCATATCCATTTGTAACCATGTAATCAAGTATTTATTTATCACTTAAGGCTTAGGTGTCTTTGAGCTACCTCTTTCTCAGCCCATCTTATGCTACAGTATTGCTGTTTTGAGGGAGAACCACAGGATATGTACACTGCCTTGGGCTCCTGAAAGAAAAGCATGATATAAATCCCCTTCCATCATCATCATCATCATCATCATCATCATCATCATCATCATCATCACCATTATTATTATTATTATTATTATTATTATTATTATTATTATTATCATCATCTAAATCTGATTAAAGGTTTGTGTAAAAATGAATCAAATCATCTCACCATTACAGCTGGAGTTTTAAAAAAAGCATTCTGATTATTGACTACCCAAGAGGGATAGCAGAATTCCTTTGGTTTGATGCCCATTACAGGGGTGAGAAGATCAAAGCCGACTCAATGCAAGACAGAAAAAAACATGGCAGAGTATGTGTGTGCATGTGTGTGAATGTCAAAGGAAATAATGTCATTGGAAACCACAACTGCTTGGATAGGGGGTGTTGGTATTACCATTACTCCCTGTACAGCAACTTGGACTCTGAGTGAAATATTTAGCATAGTATTGCAATTGGTGGGGCCTATTTAGTGGGATAGCAAAACAGCTCAGACAGTAGAACAATTGTGCTCCAGAAATGCCTGCCCCACCCACCCCTCCAGCCATCTCACAATATGTTCCTGTTTCAGTTCTGGTTGGTGACACAGTATCCCTGGCTCTTTGTGGAGCTCCCACATGAAGAAATAACTGTCCTCAGCTTGAACATTCTTTCAAAGCTAGCCCCCATCCCAAATACTTTAGCGGTTTATTTCATTCTTATCACTCTGCGCCAAACTTTCATTTGTGAAGGGCAGTTTTATCAGGAGCCCGAGAGAGGTCCCCTTCTGACAAGCACATTAGAGGGGATAAGGTTTTGTTTGGTGCTCCTTGACTTGGGAATTAGCATAATTCAAGGATAAGGGATATAATACTTATGGCTACAAAAATGACCTGATCAACTATCCTGGGTCATCTGACTTTTATTATAAAAATGAAAAAGAATAATATTTTTTTAAAAAAATCTTCTTCTTCTTCTTCTTCTTCTTCTTCTTCTTCTTCTTCTTCTTCTTCTTCTTCTTCTTCTTCTTCTTCTTCTTCTTTTTATAAGCATACAAATTGTGATCATATGACTGTGGGGTGGGTATGACGTTCATAATGAGGACAGGCTGATAATCACTGTTTCCAAGGCCATTGTAAGTTTGAACTATCATTAAATAAGCCGTCACAAGTTGAGAACTACCTGTACTTTATAGTAAACTGAACAAAAGTATCCTGCCACTTTAAAACAATTAGTTTCTTCACTAAGTTCTAGTATGAACTTGTCTATGCACAATTTAAGTTTTCATATCTAGAATCTTCTATTTGAGCTCTGCTTTAATTGTTCATAGTTCACAATCAACAGTGATTCAGCAATAATCTTTTCCTTCATTTCCGCTATCCAGAAATATTGATATCATCTGTCAAAAGTAGCAGTGCCCAAACTCTTACAGCTATGCCAATAGTTCAAAATTAAACATCACAATTCAGTTTGAGGCAAATGCCTTTGTTTCTAGAGGTATACAGGCTCAGGATTTTGTTTTTTAATCCTCCCTAAATAACATCTAAACTTGATCATGCTTATAAAATACTGGTCAAGAAGGAAAGAAAATGGATGAGTTTTTGCAGATCTAAACTGTAATAATCCAGATGATCACAAGGTGGCAGCAAACTATTAATATCTTTGATATCTCTTTGCTCCCCTTTTGTGGTGGTTGGGGGTTTTGCAGCTCAGAAGTAATAACCCTATAGCAAATCAGAGAGTCAGAGAGACAGAGAGAGAGAGAGAGAGAGAGAGAGAGAGAGAGAGAGAGAGAGAGAGAGAGAGAGAGAGAGAGAGAGAGAGAGAGCGCAACCAAAGAATATACGGAAGACACATAAACATACTTCTGCTCTGAATTGTTTGCCTAGAAAGCAGTATTTTGTACTGGGTGGAAGATGTTTTTTGTCCTTCAACTCCCAGTATTAAATGAGCTCTCTCTTTTGCATGCTGATATTATCTTCAAGGAAGCATAAATTAAGGAAGTATTTATAACTAAAATGCAGGAAGTAGGCCAAGATCAAGGCACATCAGGTGATACAATGAATCTTTGGTAGTACCAAACTCTAGAGGCAGCATAGGACAACAATCCTCTATACAAAGCAAATAAAGAGAATATTGTCTAGAACAAATGCCACAGGGCAGAGCTTGAATAAAAATATCCTGATGATTGATGATAAATCAAGGATTTGTTTCTTCAAGGATCCAGTCAATTAGCATTAGTGCAGAGAATCCATGAGTTTTGACTGTAGAACTAGGATCATAGTACATTATAGATCCCTCTGCAGCAACACCGTGATCTCTTTAGAACAGCTTGATGGAAATAATCCACCAGCTCTTTCTCTGCCCTTAGAATACAGAATAACAGAATTGGAAGGGACTTGGGAGGTTGTCTAGTCCAACTGCCTGCCCGAGCAAGAAACCTTATAACATTCCAGACAAATGGCTGTCCAATCTCTTCTTAAAAACCTCCAGTGTTGGAGCATTCATAACTTCACCCAATCCATGCTACATAAAAGGAACTTTACAGGCACACATTCTTCTTCTTCAAAGGTCTCAAGGTGGAGAGAGAAATGGGTGGCATATGCTACCCCCACCCTAATTTCCTGTTTGCCTCAATCGGTGGCAAAATCTGAAAAATAAAAACCTTGCCTGGGTATATATCTGATGCTAATTGCAGATGCCAGGAAACACATTCTGAGGTCACAAGGAGACTTCTAACTGTGCTCATGTGAGGGTTATAGAAAGAACAGTGTCGGAACCTGAGATGGTGGGGTGGGTGAAGATAAGAGAGGAAGGGGATGGAGCTTGTATTCCTGCTATTCCCTCTTCCTTATTTTGATTACTCCTGTCTTCTTGCTAGGTTGCAGTATGAAGCTGGGGGTCAAATATGGTTAGTGTACGATTGGAAAACTAGCAGGAAATCACAAAATTGGAGTTTCCTGGAAGAAGGGAATGGGAAACTATTTCAACACTGTTGTCAGTAAAACTACATGGACAGGACCATGAAATTAGCAGAAGTAAAACTCAAGAAGTCCAAAGAACACATAGTCCAACATTTGCAAAAGAAACATAAGAACACATTAATAACTCACTGATTTGATGAATTAAAACAACTATCACTTGGCATGCATGAACCATGAAATACCATGTAGCACAGAATGTACAACTCATGTGCTGCAGTTTTTCTGTTCTATATAGTGACTTTAAGTTAAATGTGCAGTATATAAAAACACTAAATAGAAATAATATTAAATATTGCTGTCTTTAACTATTTAGTTGTGTCCAACTTTTGATGACTTTATAGGCAAGTGCTCACCATGCTATTCTGTCAAGCGCACAGCTCCTTTCAATTGTTGTATGTTCAACTTTGCATCAGATTTAATGTTATCAAGCCGGTGTGTTCTTTGCCCTTCTTTTTTGTCCACTAACCATTCCTAGCATCATTGCCTTTTCCAATGAATTTGCACATGGCCAAACTAAATCAGACGTAGTCTTATGATTTTAGCTTCCAGTGATGCGATTTATACAATTTCACACTTCTTTGTTAGCTACTCTTGGTGTCCATGGTATACACAGTAATTTACACTAATGCCACAGTTCAAAAGTGTCAGTTCTTCAATCAGCCATTCTTAGTGTCCAATTCAAATATTAAATAGTACAATGGAAAAGGGGGGAAAAAGAAGGGAGGGGAGGGTATCCATAAGATTTAAACTGACAGAAATTCTTTAGATGAAAAATACTGCATGGCTTTGTTACATTAATTAAACTGAATTAATATTGAATTATCCCTGGAAAAAGCTTTGAACAACAAAGTGTCAGCAAGTATTCCAATCATAATATAATGCTAATATACTGTACTTCACCTCAGTCTAGCATCCAATGCTTGTGAGAATATTGTCATGGTGGTCATTTCCATACTACTGATTTATAGCATAATGTCCTCTAACTTGGTTTCACTACTGATATATCACCCAGCATCGGGCAAATAATACCATCAAGCATTATAAATCACTATTGTAGAAAGAGCTTGTGAAAGCACAACCAGATCATTCCAGGTATTTCCAGTTCTCCAGTCATGGAGGGCATTCTGTGATTCCTCTGTGGCAGAAAAGGTCAATCTTTGATGACCAAGGCCTGGACTCACCATTTTGTGGGAGGCCAATATGGATGGTTCTGTATCTCACATGTGTGTGGAGCTAATGTAAGGAGATGTTTGGGAAGTTAAAAATGCTATTTTTCGCAATCAGGCCAATTACAAGAGTTGGATTCTATACAGTCTAGGAGACACAGATTGTCCAATTTTCCCTGGAATTGTGATTTCCATCCAATGGGGAAAACAAATGTGAAAATACCTTGTTGCCATACAGGTTTGGTATTGTGAGAAAAGGATTAAAATATATTTTAAGGATAAGGGCATGGAGCAATCTTGTTTACCATGTCATTTGTGCAACTTGGGTTAAGAATCCATGATCTTGTTAGTATTTCTGACTCACTTTCAAGTCATAGATTGTCGTAATAAAAACAAAAGCAGGAATTTCATGTGATAGATTCTTTAATAAATAAATGAGAGGACTATACATAAAAGCTCAGCTCCCTTTCATTTATTATTCATGGATCATTCAAGTAACTTTTTTTTGTAAATATGCTGTGAGCATCATACATTCTTTTAGCCAATTTCTGGCTTTTCCATTGAATATACCTGAACATATCATTCTTTAAGTTGACCTATGATAAATTGAATGGATGGTACTGACTCAAATAGCAAATCTGAATTGGATTAAAGGTATTAGATTTTGGAAAATACAATCTCTGGCCATTTTCCTACAGTAGACTGATGCTTTCAAATTACCTAATGGCTTCAAAATGTTATGTAACTGTTTCTAGCAGGAGAAGGAGGCTGATGAGGAGAGACTTATAGACTTACTGATTGAATTCAGACAACTTGCTAATTCTGATTCACAAAATCCAATCACCTTGTTCACAAAGAATTCTATATTCAAATGAACCCTGTCATGGTCTATTGAAATGGCTTAGTTCACATCACTGAATTGCTGCAGACTTTGAACCACAAAGTATTCAACCCTATACTACCTATACAGGTTCTCCTCGACTTACAACTCTTCATTTAGTGACCAACCAAAAACTTAAGAATAGTTGGCAATAGATGTCCTCTGTTGGGAACTGAGGCATTGTCCATAGTCTGTTTAGTGTAAGAACTTTCCACAGCAGCTCCTCCAACTTTTTTCATCCTGTTTTCTCTGATGCACTGATCTCTGATGAAATAATAGCTGATTATTTCCTTGATGCCACTATTAAATTTCAATGTATAAGGATGTCAGTTGTTCCTTGAGTTAGATAAGGAGGAGCAATAGTAATGAATGTCATCAGTGTATTCATGTCACTCCACTCCAAAATCTGGTTTATTTCTTACTGTAATTTCATATAGATGTGACGCATGGAAGATAATTTAGTACCTTGTCAGACAGAGGATCTCCACTTCTAGATGTTGAAATGTAGTTTCTTTATGTAGTTTTCTCATTAGCTAATCAAGGAGAGAAGCAACCTGGAATTAAAGAGAAATCTCCTAACAGTGAGAACAATTAACTGAAGCTTGCCTTCAGAAATTTTGGCTCCTTCATCACTGGAGGTATTTAAGAAGAGACTGGACAGTCACTTATCTGAAATGGTATAGGTTCTCCTGCTTGAGCAGGGATTTAGACTAAAAGACCTCCAAAATCCCTTCCAGATGCATTCTATTGATTGATTATGTTAACTGGACATGACCTTAAAGGAAAGGCCTGAACTATTGCTAAATACTAAATATCATTGTCAATGAAAGAATCTAGCTGGTGTTTACTATTTCCTAACCGGTCTCTAGATTGGATATAAATCAATGTGTAACTAAAATAGTTATAGTACTGTATCTTAGCTGAAATCTGAACTGAAATGACTTCAGATATTCAATATTATCCAGATATCTCTGAAATTGCAAGATCACTATTTTATTGATCACTTTTCCCAGAAACAAAATGTAATCTGCCTATAAGACACATTTCCCAGATCAAGGGATGGATTCCCCCCATCCGAGGTCCTATAACTGCCTGTTTTATATAGGGTGGACACATCTTACCTTCAAAGAGACATTCTTCACTTCCTTTAAGCACCATTCTGGCTGATCCAACCATCTATGAAGGGTGAAGTACCAGTAAGCAGGTAGTAGCCTCCATACTATCTCCCAGATTTACAAAATGAAAAGAATTCAAAGCAACAGAACAAACCCTTGTTGAGAATATAGAATCCAAATTAAAGCAGTCTTTTCTTCAAAAGGCTGTGCAGTCTGCTCATAGCAAGCCATCAACTGATCCAGTGCCTGTTCATGTGGGTACACCACATTCTTGCCATCCTATATTCCCTAGGTAATTCCCATTAAATGCTTTGAGCCTTCTTTCTGCATAAACACACTTGAGACCATACTGTTACTTTTTTGTCCAAGTAACAAGTAATACATAACTAGCTGTAAGCCTCGGGGGTCTTCTGTTTTGTTTTGTTTTTTAAAGGTCCTATCGATCTTTCAGGCTCTGTTAATGGTGGAAAGCATACTTGTAACAGAGCAGACCTGCATTGCCCTGGAGGCCAGGAAGGAAAAAAAAAATAGCTGAGTGTCCAAAGCTCCACCCTACCCATGTAGCTGTACCTAATGTTTACATACTCTGAATATTGCTCAAGGCAAAGCAAGGTACCTGTTGGGAGAGACGTTTAAACAGTGCAGCACCTGTGGCTGAACAGCTCCAGAAGGGATCAGCAGCACAGCGGAGCCAGGCTTCGTTCTGCAAACACAGGCAGGTACAATTTGTTTGCATGTACGTATGTATATTAGTTAATGTTAAATATCCATCAAATAGCATATATTAAGCATCCTGGCTAGTTGATCAAATATGTATATTTTCATCTTACTTTTAACCTCATAACCAAAACATAAAATGTTTACAATTTTAACTCTAATCTTTAATTTATTTCAATTTTTAACTTTAATTTACTGTACAGAGACCTTTAATTTTTGTTGTTGTTAGCCGCCCTGAGTCCTTCGGGAGATAGGGCGGGATATAAGTCCCATTAATAAAATAAAATAAAATAAAATAAAAGCTACACACTGCAACTCGGTTGATTGGTTGGCTGGCTTTTTTTCCCCCTCCTTTCTTCTTCTCCCTTTCTTTTTCGTTGCCTTATGCAGTGGAGGGAGAGTGTTTCTCATAGATTTTGCCAGCTTCTTACGCTGCGGGGTCTTCAAGACTTGCCCATATGGCTAGCCTATCTGCTATTCCTTCTTACCCAAAGCTGACAACATGGAGCCAATTCATAGGCAATAGCTGGAGAAATGAGACTGCGTAGTGCACGGAGTTGGAAAAATCAGGGCTCCTCAGCCAGTTTCCTGTTTACAGTCCTCTCTGGGAAGCAGCAGATGAAATCCAGAACTGGGGAGAACCCAGTTCGTATCTCTGCTTCCCAAGAAGGAAACCATTCTGGCCAGTAAAGTAATGAAGCATTTTATGAGAACAAAATGAACTGTTAGACTATGCTGCTTTGGAGCGCACAGGAAGACAATGGGTATAATAATAATAATAATAATAATAATAATAATAATAATAATAATAATAATAATAATAATAATAATAATAATAAGAATAAGAATAAGAAGAAGAAGAAGAAGAAGAAGAAGAAGAAGAAGAAGAAGAAGAAGAAGAAGAAGAAGAAGAAGAAGAAGAAGAAGAAGAAGAAGAAGTTGGAAGGAACCTTGGAGGTCATCTAGTCCATCCCCCTGCTCAGGCAGGAAACCCTATACCATTTCAGAAAAATAGCTGGCCAGTCTCTTCTTAAAAACTTCCAGTGTTGGAGCATTCACCACTTCTGGAGGCAGGTTGTTCCACTGGTTAATTGTTCTAACTGTCAGGAAGTTTCTCCTTAATTCCAGGTTGCTTCTCTCCTTGACTAGTTTCCATCCATTGCTTCTTGTCCTGCTTTCAGGTGCTTTGGAGAATAGCTTGACTCCCTCTTCTTTGTGGCAGCCCCTGAGATATTGGAATACTGCTATATAAAAAATAATTTGTTGTAGGGCTTTTTGTTAAGAGTTTTGCTTTCTTACAGATAAAAAATCACAACAGGTGATAAAACCAGCATATTTTGCCATTTTTGAAAGCCACTTTGATGTAGCGGTTAAGGCACTGGGCAAGAAATCAGGAGACTGTGAGTTCTAGTTCCACCTTAGGCATGAATCCAACCAGATGACCGTGGGCCAGTTCCTCTCTGTCAGCCCTAGGAAGAAAGGAAGGGGGACTAGTCTGGGCAGTCCGCTGGAGTCAACACTGACTGGAAGGCACACACACAAGTACATACAAACCCTTGTCATTTCAAGATGTAAACAACAGCAGAAAAACCAGGATCAGAAGAAGCTTGTCCCTTGCCATAGTTTCTCCTTACTTTTGAAGGTGTTCCTCTAATGACAAAGAGGCATCTCCCTGTCATTATCTCCATTTTTTTAAAGCTGCTCACAAATAACAGGTTATGTTCATTTTTGAGTTATACTTCATAGCTCAAATTTTTCATGTGTTAATAAACCAACCTATAATGCATGGACTTTCTACCTAGCCAAAACCTATAATTTTACTAATAATAGAAACATCTGATTCTTGCTAAAGTTGGGTATGTTAGAAAGCTCTGAGTAAAAGTGATATAACTTATAATAATATGATAATACAGGGGAAAAGGGAAGCTGTGCTGTTTCCATGTAGTTTCTAGCAATTTCTAGCTCAGGGGTGTCCAGCCTTAACAACTTTAAGATTTATGGACTTCAACTTCCAGAATTCCCTAACCAGGATGGCTGGCTTGGATATTCTGGAAATTGAAGTCCACAAGTCTTAAAGTAGCCAAGGTTGGACACCCTGCTTTTTCTGATATAAGGTGCCATCTTCCTTTTATTGTAAAGGTGTTAGTTGTTAGTTTGTGTAAAAAGTAAAGTCTCCTTCAAGTCATGCTGAAACTCCTGAACATGTAAATGCTGTTTTTGGGGGGCAGTAATATAGAGCTTTGTTACACACACACACACACACACACACACACACACACCACGCACACGCACACGCACACGCACACACAAAAGTTTTGGTTTTATTGTTTTCTCAGTTCAGCCTACATCTTGGAGATTTTCTGATGATGTGCCATCCATACCAAGATATTTCTGACTCTAGACAGAGAGGTCAGAAGACATCCCGGAAGAACCAATGATAAATCTGTTCTATCTGCTGCCAAGAAAATTACATTGATGTGTCTGTAAAGTCATCTGAAGTTGATGTTAATATGAGAGAAACCTGCCTTTTATATAGAAAAGATAAAGGGAAAAATGGTTATGGAGGAATTAAGTCTCACAGGTACAAACCAGAAATAATTTCAGAAAGGAAAACAAAAATGGTTTGTTTTGTGCAGGTTTCAGAATTCAAGAAATTTGCAAGAGTCCATTGATAATGTCTGTTAGGTCTGGTGATATATGCCAACAAGCAAGCAGTGGCTTTAATTTTCCACACTTGGGCAATGCCTCTTGATGACTCCTTTTATATATATATATATATATATATATATATATATATATATATATATATATATATATATATATATATATATATATATATATATATATATATACATACTCAAATATGTTTAGGAGGGATCAATTTTGACTGAGGAGTGACAGATGGAGAAGGGGAGTTTTATTCCAAACATTTGCTATGCTAGCTTTTTGCAAAGCCAGATTTCTCCTCCTGAAGTCTCAAGTGTCTGTTTGGCAGTCATGTGTAAATTAGTCTTGTGAGGTGCATGAAAAACTTGGAGGCTTGTTTCTGAGGCTGAGAGGTTATAAGGTCTTGCAATGCAGAGTATGCTGTGCTGTAAACTTGTTTGAATTGTTCTTGGGTGGTTCTTATTTACTCTCCAGTGACTAATACCAAACCCTTCCCTTTGCTGCCTATTTCGACAAAGCAAACTAATGACTTTATCTGAATGGAGAGAGATCCAAAGAATTTACCTCTCCCATAGCTGGTCTCTACTGTCTCTCTCGTGTTTTCCCTTAGATCAAGATTAAGAGCATGTGACATTATTAAAAGCCATTGCTTTTTGCTTGTTCCGTGAGTATGCCAATGGCATCCGCTAAAAAGTGATTTAGTTGGCTGCATAACCGGATATTTACTTAGCAGGCTATCACACCCAACAAATTTCTCCTTCTTGCTCTTTGTCACAGCTAAATTTGGACAGGCATCAATGATTTTTAGTTCCAGACTTATGTTCCAGCCCTTATGGCTCAAATTTAGTGACATCCTTAAAATACAAACAATAAAGAGATACCATAAGGATTAACAGATTTATTGTGGCATAAGTTAATGAAGCTGCTGTAGTCTGCAGAAACCAAAGTCATCATAAATATGTTAAGCTTCATAGTATCAACATTTCCTTTGAGATTTCTGTGGCAATACTTCCCAATCTGAGTTAATATGTCTATGGAGCCCATGTCATTTTTTTTATTGTTATGCTTGTTTTCTATCCAGTTCATTACATTTTCTTTCACGTTTTTAAGTGAAATGTGTATATTTGGAAATTGCAAGCCAGCTAGAGTTTTTGGAATGGGCAGTCAAAATTAATTTAGTGTGTGGAAGCCATCCTGCAGTCCTCTTTGCTTCATTTGACCTTGACATGTTGCAGGAGAGCACAAAGAATAAGGGGTGTCACAAAGATACAGGAGTGCCAAAGAGGATGGTCAAAACAGCTAAGATGATTGTGATTGCACAATTGAAACTCCCATCTTGACTGTTTCAACATTTATTTATTTATTTATTTATTTAGCTGCTCATCACATTCTGAAAAGTGATTCTGAGCTTTTTCTTATTCCATAGACACTCCTGCAAAGAAATGTGATTCTATCCAACCTGCCTCAAACTAGTCCAGAACTCAGAAAAACAAAAATCCCCTCACTCCCATGTCTTTTAAAGCAGGCAGTAAATAAACAGCTAATGTTTCCCCTTCATTTTCTTTCTTAATATAGAGATACCCAGACAGTAAAATTCATGTGCATTCCCCCAGTCTGTGAGACAAATGTAGAGCATCATAATTTTCCCCATAGCTGACTTCTATTTTGGTACAGTGATGAGTGGTGCTGTCCTAATAGTTTATTGCAGGTTAAGTGAAGGTACTGTGATAGATATATTTCCTTGCATTCACAAGTCATTATCCCCATCTTGAAGTGAACATGAGGGAGAAGCTGGAAAGGAAGTGAATTTTGAAAGATGGACAGGTTGGTGGCTTTCGTCTTCTGTCAAGATCTGACTGCAAATTAAGTGAATCCAGCTTCCTACATTGACTTTTGCATGTCGGAAGTTGGCTGGGAAGGTTGCAAATGGTGTTCACATGACTCCAGGATGCTTCAATCATCATAAATACATGCCGGTTGCCAGGTGTCTGATTTGTGATCATATAACCATGGAAATGCTGCTATGGTCTTAGGTGCAAGGTCCACTCTTAAGTCATTTTTTTCAGTTTCATTATAACTTTGAATAGTCACTAAATGAATCATTCTAAGTCAAGGACTACCTGTATAACAAGGTTTTGTTGGATGTAGATGGAAAACACATTAGATCAGAAAACCTCAAAACCAGGCAGCCTTGACTATGGGCTGAGGGAGAGAGGAAAATGTGTATCTTAAACAACAATTAGGACAGCATATTCAAGCTGAAATTAAAGAGTTGTGTCAATGTGCCCTTAAAAAATATTATGGAAAAACATGAATGAAAGGCATGCTAAGCCATTTTTTCCTTTAAAAATCCATGGATACTCCTAAATATTCTAAGGATGATACATCTGGAGCAAGGAGGACAAAGACCAAACTACCCCCAAGTCCTGCAGAAGTAAAATACTGGAAATGCTAATTTTCCTGTGTATCCTTCAAGAGAATTCAGCATTTGAACAAAGCTAATATCAACGGACGCAGTGGCTCAGTGGATTAGGACGCTGAGCTTGTCGATCAGAAGGTCAGCAGTTTGGCGGGTCGAATCCTGAGTGCCACATAACAGAGTGACCGCCTGTTACTCATCCCAGCTTCTGCCAACCTAGCAGTTCAAAAGCATGTAAAAATGCAAGTAGAAAAATAGGGACCATTACGGTGGGAAGGTAACAGCGTTCCGTGCACCTTTGGCATCTAGTCATGCTGGCCACATGACCACAGAGATGTCCTCGGACAAACGCTGGCTCTTCGGCTTTGAAACGGAGATGAGCACCTGCCCCTAGAGTCAGAAATGACTAGCACACATGTGCAGGGGAACCTTTACCTTTACCTAAAATCATAGGAGGGTCTGGAGTTGTTTCTGAACTTCTGAAAATATTTGGTGCAATAAACCTTAGTCTGAAAACATCCCTTCAACTTTCTGATAAGAAAATTGGGTACTTCATATTGGCTTTTTCGAAACTCAGATTACTTAGCACTGCACATTTAGAATTCTGATATGTATCATAGTGAAGAACATTTACTCTATCATCTGGGGAATTCTAACAGTTTCACAGTTGGGAGCAGGGGACTTCTCTCCATCCCCTGTTCTTTTGATAGTGCTGCATCATGACAAATTTTGCTGTATATGCCTATTTTTTTTTCAGCACCAAGAAAAACAGAAACGTAATTACAGAAAAACCAATCACATCTTTTTTTCTGCTTGCCTTCCAATCAGGCACTTCTGTCACCCAGAGGAAAAGGGGGGGGGGAATGTTGAGAACTTCCATTTTTATTTTTGTTTGAGATTCAGAAACCAATCCTTTTTCTAAACATGCCACAGCAGGAAAGTAGAGTAGAGTAAGGTCCCAATTTTACCACCTTTATTACCGCTATTGTTAAGTGAATCACATGATTGTCAAGTGAATCTGGCTTTCCTCTTTGACTTTGCTTGTCTGAAGCCAGCTAGGAAAGTCACATACTGTATGGTGATCCCTGCAACCATCATTAATATATGTTAATTGCCAAGTCCCCAAATTTTGATTATATGACTATGAAGATGCTGTGATGGTCTTAACTCTGAGGACCAGTTGTCACTTTATTCAGTGCTGTTGTAACTTCGAACAGTCACTAAACTAAGGGTTGTAAATCAAGGGCCATCGGTAATGATAAAACAAGGCTTAGAATGGAAAATCTGTTGCTTTCCAAATGTTATTGAACTACACCTGATAGCATACTTTTCTACTTGACCATGATGATTGGTGCTCCTACAAGCCGAAGTTTAGCAATTTTATTGCCCATTCCTGATTTTTGGCTAAAATATATTCATTCATCTGTACTTAATTGTTTCATTTGTCTCCCAGTACAGCCACTGTTATGGGAAATACACAGTCCATTCCAAAAGAATCTGAAGACCAAGATCCTGTTAGTGAAATATCATATTCACAGGTAAATTTTTGAGTAAACATTTGTGTATATTAGCCATACCCAATATGCTGTTTTCTAGATGTGTTGTGGAGCTCAGCTCCCAGAATTCCCAGCAGGCTTAGTCTTTGATTTCTAATATTTTTCAAAAACACTTGGCTCATACAGTATTTAAATAGTATTAAAATATGCACAACACTCTACATGTTTTGACATATAAATAACATGGATCTAACCTTTCTAGACCATAGTGTGTGTCTTTGGTGCTTTTCTTGGAGTTATTTGGCCTTCATGGAACCAGAGATTTGTCCAATACATTGATATCTTTCACTCTTTTACATGTTTCCCTGCATCTGATAAGACTTAGTTTTGGGGGAAACTGAAGGCTATATATGTTTCCTAGCTCAACAACTGATTTGGAATCTTCAAAGCAATATATATTATAAAAACTACAGGTTCATCCAAACTTTTTTTTAGGTTGAAAATTCAGAATGGTGACCTTCACTGCCATTCTTTTCAAGCTATCTTAGCACACTGTGGTGTATTATTTCCTGAAAAAAAAAGTTTCAGACTGATAAGTGGACTGTTTTTCTAGAGCTCACTCTATGTGAGATGGACAATATTCATATTAGGGGAGCAATGGGTGGAGCATGTAGGTTAGAGTGGATTCACTTTAATTCATTAATTTTTCTGGAAGAGAATCCATTATATGTAAACATGGCCAATTTTTCTTCATCAAAACATTTGAAAGATTGCTTCACAGCTTCAAATACTCCTGAAGAATATCTATCTATCTATCTATCTATCTATCTATCTATCTATCTATCTATCTATCTATCTATCTATCTATCTATCTATCTATCTATGATACACTGCAATGAGGCTTAGTAATAAGGTGCTTGAAAAACATTTGAAGAGTACAGTAAAGTGCTTAACAATAAAATGCAAAATGGTAGGCTCCAGCTATGGGTAAACAGAAGCTAGAAAGAGGTAATCATAAATCACAAAGTAACACCTAGAAATATCAGTTTCAAAAAAATCTCCTAATGACATCTGGATATATACTGGACTACCTCAGTATATTCATCCCAAATATTCTGAACATAACATTTCTAAGGGGACAAAAGGTGGGTAGTTTGGGGACCAAAAGTTAACATTTCATTTCTTTTCCCAACTGTCTCAAGGGAGCTGTTCTGAAAGGTTGCTTCCTTGGAGAAGAGACCAGTCTCTGAACCTGGAGATTAGATAGATAGATAGATAGATAGATAGATAGATAGATAGATAGATAGATAGATAGATAGATAGATAGATAGATAGATAGATAGATAGATAGATAGATAGCATCTATCATCTATCTGTCTGTTCTGTCTATCATTTCATGCAATCCTATTTTAACAGATAATCATTTTGATATTTTTGATTTACAATGGAGATATTTTGCAAAAACCTATGTAGGAGAATAAAAATGAGAGATTAATGGTACGTTCCTATACAAATCCAATCAGAACAGAATTGGCTAGATTTTATGAATTGGCTAGATTTACTCCCCAAAACACATTGTTTTGGAGAAATGAATCTGGAGAAGTGATCATTTCACAAATCTACAGTGTTTTGCGTCCAATGAACTGAATCCATTTTGCTCATTTTTTATCAGGTCACATTTTTTTCCAAAGCTGGTTCCAACTGAACTTCTGTTGACTGCTATACTGCATAAAACATTGCAAACATTCAGGACAAATTAGTAGTTCTGATGACCAAACTTTAGTTTTATGCTGCAGGTTTCCTCTGAACCTTCTGAAAGCCTTAAGAATGGACCTGTCATCATCCAACCGGCACAGACGGAGCTTTCTGCAAACAGTGACGCTGGTATGTTCTGGGCAAGGAAGCTTAGCATATCCACATCTTATATAATTGGGACCAGACTCTGTGGTAACTGAAAAGGGGAACAGTCAAGTGGCATTACGTCATAGTGTGAGTAGGAGATAGAGAAAGGAAGAGTGCATCATATAATGCAAGGATAGGTTTTCCATGACCCAATAAACTACATAACCTCTAGCACCTACAGAATAACAATAGAGTTTCTCAGAATAGGCAGGGGTTAATTTTCAGATCTTTCTCTTACAAGTTGAGGTATTCTAAGCAGCAGTATGGATGCCTTAGTCTTCAAGCGACTGTGCCCCTTAAAAACTGCCAACCATCCTCCAATTGCAATTTTTTAAAAAGAAACTTTGATTGGAATAGTATAGAAATAAAACAGGTAATATAGCTCTTGGCCATGTTTAAGTGTCCCTTATGCCCTGAAAACTCCCAAGAACCTCAAAAATATTCTAGGATGGAATTATTTATTCTTCTCTTCCTGGTAGTGTCCTGATATCACAAACTATAACCACTGCAATCTCCAGGACAGTATGGGTAGTCCTTGCCTTACAGCGATTGTTTTATTGACCATTTAAAGTTACAACAGCACTGAAAAAGTGACTTATGACTGTTTCTCACTCTTATGGCTGCTGCAACATCCCCATGGTCATGTGATCAGAAATTCAGCTGCTTGGCAACTAGCATGTATTTATGATGGTTGCGGTGTCCCGGGGTCATGTGATCCCCTTTGGTGACTTTCTGACCCGCAAAGTCAATGAGGAAGCCAGATTCACTTAACAACCATGTTACTAACTTAACAACTGCAGTGATTCACTTAACTGTAGCAAGAAAGGTCGTAAAATGGGGAAAAATTTGGTTAACAACTGTCTTGCTTAGCAACAGAAATTTTGAGCTCAGTTGAGGACTACCTGTATGACAAGTTCAACTGTATGGGCCAAAAAAAGTTTGCCCAGTATTTCAAGAAAATTTCTCCGAGGTGGCACTGCAGATCCTCTCTTCCCCTAGCAATATTGCTAACAGTTCCGGAAAGCACCCAGTGGAGAGCTACCTATGCAGACATAGAGATCTGGGTCAGTGTTTATTTTTGAAGTCTAGAAAGCTTGTGGGTTTAACCCACGCAATATTATAGGTGAAGGTTGTTTGGGCAGGTTGTAAAAGTCCATCAGTATGATAAATAATATATATTTTTATAAGAGACCCTTGTTAATGCAGATGTGATAAGCTTTTTATAGACTGGGAAGCTTAGGGGAATTCATGGAATCTTTACGTCACCCATGAATCGGACCTCTACAGAAGAAGCATGAAGTATGGTGAAAATAATTCAGTAAGGGAGCATGCCTAAGCTTGATAGCCGTAGTGCAAAACCAAAACTGGCTTGATTAAGGTTTCCAACAGGCAACCAGAGTCCATCCCACCAAAATATAATTCTCCTGTTCTGTCCTGCTTTAAAAATAAGACCCCAAACAAGTAGTAGTAGTGGTAGTTATCATCATCATACTTACTGACTTACTTTGGAGTCTTTCTAAAAAAATAATCCAAAGTTTCCTTCAACCTATTGGTGTCCTAAATTAGAATTATCATTATTAGCAAGCTTGTTTCGGTTGGTATCCTGTATCATCTTGACTGGAGGGTGTGATGACTCAGCAGTTACAGATGCTGAGCTTGTCAGCTGGAAAGCTAACAGTCCAGGTTCGAGACCCTAGTCCCTCACATTGGAGTGAGCTCCTGTTATTTACCCCAGCTTCTGCCCACCTAGCAGTTCAAAAGCATGCAAATGCAAGTAGATAAATAGGTACCACTGTGGTGGAAAGGTATAGTCATGCTGGCCACATGATAATGGAAATGTCTTCTGACAATGGTGGCTCCCTTGGCTAAGAAACAGAGATGTGCACTGCCCCCTAGAGTTAGAATTGACTAGATAGAGCAGGAATGTCAAACTGCCAACCCATGGGCCGGATGCATCACACCAAAACTGCACCCACCCCATTGCCGGCAATGAGGGAAAAGTCGTGATACGTCGTGCAACATCACGTGACATCGTGAGTTTGACATGCCTGGGATAGAGGAAACCTTCATCTTTAGCATCTGGATAGTAGCATATTGAGGGAGATTACATTAGAGCAACAGGCTCTAAAGGGATTTGAGTACATTTCACATGAATGAATTTTTTCTCTGTAAATTCTGAGCAATGTCTCACATCTGTCTAAGACCTAGGGCTGATGACTTTGGGCAGCTGCCAGATCTTTGGTATCTCAACAAGTTTTGTATTTAGCTCTATGCTCCCAAGTTGCATATGTCCAATGATCTCCAGGATGACATGGATCCCTTGGGAAATTTCCCAGGGTATCCTCAATCTAATACTGCTCCAAGCCTCTAAGCATTGTGAATTATTTAAAGAGCAGATGGCATTCTTTGATGTTGTGCAGAATGGAAGGCCAGGAATTTTTTTTCAAGTTGCAAGTAAAGTAGTTATGGTCATCTTCACTAGACGTTTCAGGAAAAAGATTCCACTCACCAATACAGCCTAAATTATTGCCACAAACAGATCTTTCTGGGATTATTTTACAAAGCCTACCACTGTCGTATGGAAAGTACTCTGTAGATCTTATAAATTCTTGCTCTTTGTATGTATGTATGTGTGTGCGCGCCCTGCATTATCACTTGTCTATTTTCTGTGTACAATGAAGGTGCAGTTTTGAGTACAAAAGGCTGATAGTCAATAGCAAATTTACATTGTGGGTGTTAGCTTGCATTAATCAATAGTTTGACTTGATTGACTCATTTGGAGTTGGCTCACCTCTTTTCCATGTGACATTGCAGGAAAGAGAAAAGATACATGCCTGTGCAAAAACAGGCTCCCATGCCCATCACCCCAGGGTAGAGTTAATCCTACAAACAAAGAATCATGGCTACTTTGTGCCATGGATTTTTTTAAAAGAAAATCTTAGAGTTTATGACATTGTATTTTAACTGCTGGAGATGAAAAAAAAAGGCTTGTGAGATAACTTACAACATGTGCCAGAACTAAGTTGGTAATGATGGTCCTCCACTTGGCGGGAGGTCTCATTTTTTTACTACCACACATCAAGTGGGAAAACTGAACTGCTCTGCTTATTTTTAGTGTTGAATTCTGTCTTGATACATAATGAGCTTTACCCTGGTCTGCTCAACTTTGTATACATCAAGCTGAGCCAGCCCTATCATATCTAGGAGATCAATAACTTGCTGGCTCTTTCTTATCTGTTGGAGCTACAAGAAAATGGTAAAACATGTCAAGTAATTGACAGACTCTGACAAGTGGAATGACCTAAAGTTGCTTAACCTGCTTTTAACTGAACAGGCCATCACATGTCCAACAGTTTGCAAACAGCTTCTCCAAAACTGTTAGCTTATTTATTGAACTGACTCCTGATTAGACAGATAAGCAGGAATTCTTTTTCAGTCCCCCATGCATATTAAATCTGAAGCATTTTTTTCAGATCTAGACTTTACTAAACAGCATTTAAAAAAGAAAAGAAAATGGGAAATAGGTGTCTAGGAGCTTATATCATAGATAAAGGGATTAGAATTTAGGAGCAAAAATGACTGAACATTTTCTTTCTTGCCCTTTCCTCCAAGCTGCACTAATTCAAATGTTCACAAGGCCAATATGTAAACAATCTGCCACAATTATTAATTAGTTTGCCTATTTTCAGTTTATGAAGTGTGCACAGCTCTTGATGTCTTAATACATTGCTAAAATTGGTCTTCAGCCATAGAAAAGAAAAAAAGGATTTGACAGATAGAAGATAGTCAAAAGCCATGAAAAGAATGACTAGGGGCGAGATGATAGCAGTGTTCCAATATCTTAAGAGGTTGCCACAAAGAAGAAGGGGGTCAACCTATTTTCCAAAGCACCTGAAGGCAGGACAAGAAGCAATGGATGGAAACTAATTAAGGAGAAAAGCAACCTAGAACCAAGGAAAAATTTCCTAACACTTAAAATAATTAGTCAGTGGAACAACTTGCCTCCAGAAATTGTGGGTGCTCCAAACACTGGAGATTTTTAAGAAAAGATTGGACAACCATTTGTCTGGAATGGTAAAGAGTTTCCTGCTTGTGCAGGGGGTTGGACTAGAAGACCTCCAAGGTCCCTTCCAACTCTGTTATTCAGTAATTTTATTATATTATTCTGCCCTGTTAACAATCCTATGACTTGCAGATCAAAATATAGCAATGTGATTAGTTCAAACTATACGAATTAGTGTTCCAACTCATCTTCAACCACATGAATCACTAGAAAGGGAGAGTTATTAATAGTTGTTGTTGTTTTCAAAAAATTTACCTGTCCTAGATAGGAATTTTTCACTTTTTATGGTCTGTTCAAGTTAGTCAGTTTCTCCTCAACCTTTTTCCTGTAATAAGGACAAATGTTTGAACCTCCAATAGGTGAAGTCTGGCATCTCTTCAAGCAGAACAAGCATTGTGCATAATTTGCAGATTATCATGAAGCTTCCTTTACTTGCTGTGCTATGTGGAATCAATTACAAACTCCTTGCCAAATTCCTCCACAAAGAGTTTTGCTCCCCTGTTTATTTGCTTGGAAAATGGAGACATTTTTATTCATCTGTGAAATCAGTAGCTACTTTTGATCACTTTTGCCTTTGTTCTACAACATAACACATTGCTTGTGCACGCCCAACGTATTACAGCCCATGCTCTTCCTCCTGAACATTTCTGCTAATAACTTTCAGAGGAGAGAGTTTTTACAGCAACTTGGCACTTCAAGTAATTCCATGTTTGTAAAAGCTGTCAAAGAAGACAAAGCTGGTTGTTATTAAGAGACAAAGTCTTGGTACTTTGTAAAATATTTTCTGTTGTGGAAGAGGCTTGCAGAAACATCTGTTTGAGTTATAAAGTGGAAAATGGATTGCAAGGCAAGGGTTAAATTAAAAGTGATAGGAACAGATGTGTATATTTTAGTCCTGGTTTGTATCAATCCTGCAGATTTTTAGAGAAAGGAACATACAAATGGTGTGTCTATGTGTGAGTACATTTCACTCCATAATTACTTCTTTGCTCTCAGTTTTTCTTCACCCTACATTGTGTTCCAATATCAGCCAGCAGTCAGACTAGGAAAATAAAAGTAACTGTGGAATTTATAACTCACAACCTTTTTGATCTTTAAATCAGACTGACTTTTCTATCCCCTCTTGTTTTTTATAGGAGGAATCAGATACAGATTTTCAATATGTTTAGCTTGGTGAGAATCATGTTTTAGCTTGACTTTCATTTTTGTGAAACATAGATAGCATTGATTTTGCTTTGGGTGTCCATACTTTTGGAAGGGGAGTTGATTGATTACATGCCAACAAGTTGTTAACCAGCTCTTAGCAGCCACATAGATAGATGTTTTCCCTGATGATCATTGCTTAACCTGATCCTTCAGCTCTTCTGATTGTGCATCCATTGCTACTTAAGTGAGTGTAAGTAGATTGTGAAGCAACCCTACAGTTTTCTTTGGATGCATGTTAAGATGTTTTCATGGCTGAATGCATAGATATGTTTGGAGCCTAATTTGAGATACAACTCTAAAAGCCAAGACGAACAACACTTTCAGATTCTTTCAAACATTCTGCCACTGACAGCCTGAGTAGTAGATTCTACACTAGCATTCATATAATATTGTAGGAAAGCACACATTATTGCAAACTCGTCTAAAATGTCTTGCATCTTGAATTTCAAGAAATACCACATTATGCCATGAAGTTAATTGCATAGTTATAAAGGAAATCTTTGCAGATCTGTGCAGGGGAATGCTGGGGGGGGGAAGTAAAGTGTATATGTGTGTGAAGATACAGGTAGTCCTCGACTTACAACAGCTCATTTAGTGACTGTTCAGAGTTACAACAGCACTGAAAAAAGTGACTTATGAGATTTTTCACATTTACAACTGTTGCAGCATCTTATGGTCATGTGATCAAAATTCAGACATTTGGCAACTGACTCATATTTATGACAGTTACAATATCCCAGGTCTTGTGGTCAACTTTTGCAAACTTCTGACAAGCAAAGTCAATGAGGAAGCCAGATTCACTTAACAACCGTGTTACTAACTTAACAACTGCAGTGATTCACTTAATAACTGTGGCAAGAAAGGTTGCAAAATGGGGCAAAGCTCACTTAACAAATGTCTCGCTTAGCAATAGAAATGATGGGCTCAATTGTGGTCATAAATCGAGGACTACTCGTATAATCTCTGGACATTGACTTTGGCATAGTCTAGGCTTCCCATCCTGCCTAAAACTTAAAATTTCAAAGATTATCTTTTTCAATGGAAATATCGTAAAGTACTAGTCTGTGGGAACATATTTACTTTCAAAACTGTCTTTGCACACCCCACATTACCAGGATAAGAAAACAAATAAGGTGGATTATTATTGTAGTCTAAAACTTTATTTGGCAATATGACTACTTCCCCGGGGGGGGGGGGGGAAGGCAAAGCTAACTCAGAAAGCCCGAGCTGGCCCTGGAACTTTAGAAAAAGCAGTTTTACCTTGTGGTAAATGGCTATTTTGTAACAGGCTGGACAGGTTCTTCCTCACCCCCATCCATTTTGTCTCAGCACCTACAACGGGCTGTCAGTGTTCCAATCATGCCTGTCAACTCCAAAGGTTGCTTTTCTGTTTCAGTTCAGTGTCAAAAGAAGATTTTTCTCTGATTGGAAAGAGGGACCAGACAGGGAAGCTACAGCACAGTGAAGGATGTGAGAGAGACCACAGCAGTAATAAATATATGTTTCAACACCCTACTTGATGTTGTGTATTCAGCAGAATATATTTAGTCAAAGGGTGTGGTAAGATTGACAATCTGCTTAAAATAACAGGCAGATCCAAATAATCTTGTCAAACTCATTTGTGTGACCAGTGAAGTTTCAACCTGCGGAATT
Source organism: Vipera ursinii (assembly GCF_947247035.1). Lineage (NCBI taxonomy): Eukaryota > Metazoa > Chordata > Lepidosauria > Squamata > Viperidae > Vipera > Vipera ursinii. The sequence goes on from NC_139516.1 coordinate 17,301,960, forward strand.
ACCGTCTTCGTTTGCTTTTTTATTACTGGAGTTACACTGATGCCCCTGGCAATCTGCACTGCTGAATGTCCTATTTTGTAGGTCCAGTTAATCACAAATCAATGCAGGGTTAAAATCTTCCTTGATTCTTCCAGGTCTATGGGGGGCATGCATGAGTAGTTTGCAAGTTCTGATGTAGCTCAAAGTAACTTTTCATCAAAGAACTCCTCAAAGTTCCCTCAAAAAAAAAACTTTCAGAAATTGTCAGGCATGTTCATCATCTCTGGTAGGCTCTGTGGAGTCACAAGAATCCAAAAGGCTTCTGGGGATTGAATATAACGGGCCACAAATATTAAGTGATCTGAAGACACTTAAAAAGCTCTTGAAGCAATTGGTAGCACTGCCATGGGGAGGATCAGAAGTTTTCAAACATCACCTTGGTGAGTTAGCCCTCCTGGCTGTCGTCTAATAAGAGGAATAGTACCTGTCATCAGTGGTGGGATTCAAATATGTGAACAACCAGTTCTCTGTGGGGATGCAACTTCCGGAAGTCTGTTCTGGGTCTGGGCAACAAAAAATCAGCTACTGGTTCTGCTGAACTGATGTGAACTGGCTGAATCCCATCACTGCCTGCCATCCTTTGGAGATTTTCACCATATTTACCAACAGAAATACTAGATGGAAAAATAAACTCATTTATTTCTTTTAACATATACTTATCTAATCTAAAGTATCCACCCTGTTATAAAGATGATTTCTTTGTAAAGAATTGAGTCTTCCTTTCAGATAAATATCAGGCACCTGATGGATCTGTTTGGTTTCAGAGGGAACTACGGAGACTAACCCTGTCTGTAGGTCTCAGATAGCTCCATGGTTTTCTGATGAATTCAGGAAAAGCATCATTGAAGGATGGTAAACAGTGAATCCAATTGAGCATGGGTGAAAAACTTTATTGAGGGGACTTCTGGTTTTGTGCATTAGCAACCGGTCATGGGCTTGCAGATTCTCCATATCCCCATGGCTAATCTCTCCCTGCCTGGGGACCCTAAATGGGTCTAAGTCACCCTGGAGAGGCGATGAAGAAAGATTGGTGCTCCAGCGATTCTGGAATGGTGGTGGCCATTCCGTTTGACTTGGGGAAAGCCTTCTAACCCGACAGGAGAAAGGCTGGCTGTATTGCATCGTCCAGCCCAAGCTACTGGCAACTGAAGTCCAAAAGCTTTAACCAGCACAACCGTCGATCTTCTCTTTTCTATTCTACATTTAATTTCCCCAAGATCCCCAAGAAGCAAAATACCTCCAAAAGGGAAAGAGGGGGATTTCTGCCCCACCCTTATACTAACAGAAGCAGCAAATTAATCTTTTTATGGAGGATCAAAATATATGGAAGTGAAATAAATATAAAACCTAAAATTTAAAACTTAAATCTGGATAAATCTAAAATTCTATGAATGGTTAAGACTCTCATTTTAAAGATAATTGTTCATTTTGGAAACTGAAAAACAAATAGTTGCTGACACTTAGTGGTAGATGAAGACTATGACAGTTATGACTTTAATATAAAACTTGGCAAGACCTGGGAAAAGCTAATTTGTGTTTGTGACCTTCAGAGTTTTAACAAACAACAGTTGTGACAAGTCATGCCACTGAAGTTCTATCTTAGTGTCTGGAAGATGTAGGAATCTGTATGAGGAAGAACAGGCTTTGATTCAACCCAAGCAAGACTAAGAATCTCTGTCTTTTGAGTTTCTCCAGCAACTGGGATTCTCCACCTTTGGTTTTAGTCAGAGAGTATAATCCAGGGGTCCTCTTGACTCCTACCAAATTAGCTATAGCTGTTGCACAAATTCATCTTGTATTCCAGTTGTGTCATTCGTAGATTCAGAGGCCTATTCACTGGCTCCCTATAAGCTTCCAAATGTAATTTATCTATCACTTACAAGTCTCTTCATGGTTGGATTATTAACAGGACTGTCTATCTGGCATGCTTCAAGTCCCTTCTATGAAACACCTTCACCTGGTGTAAGTTAGGTGGCATGCCTTCTCTGTTACAATACCTGCCCTATGGATCAATATTCACCCTAGGTTCAGATGGGCCTTTTTCTGATAAAACCTGGCTTTTCCCCTAGGTATTGGGCCAGAGCATGGGAGGAGCCAATGAAAAACTGAAAGACCTTGAATGGAATACACTGTGATTGATCCTCTTTATTCGGTTCTGGATATTTGCTTTGCTTTGTTTTGGGACTCTTTGTTTTATCTGTAAGCTACCTAGAGCTCCTTTTGAAAGTTTAAGGTTCATATCAAGCATACCGATAGAGAATAAAAGGATAGCTAGCATGAGAGAATAAATTTGTATAATGTTAAGGTACCAGATTAGAAACTGGGACACTGTGAGTTCTAGTTTTGCCTTAGACATGAAGCCAGCTGGGTGACCTTGATCCAATCATTCCTTCCAAGCCCTAAGAAGAAGGTGGCAATGGCAAATCACTTCTAAAATGTTGAAATCTTGCCAAGAAAACTGCAGGGACTAATTCAGGCAGTTACCAGGAGTCAATAATGACTTGAAGGAACTAAAAAGAAAGTAATAGAGCCAGTTTTGTCTAATCGTTTAGTCACCAGGCTAGAAAGTGGGAGGTCATGAGTTCAAATCCCACCTTAGTCATGAAAACTGGTTGAGGGACTTTGGGCCAGTCACTCTCACAGCCCAACCCCCTCAAGGGTTGTTGTTATGAGGAAAAGAGGAAGAGGAAGGAATATTGTATGTCCTCTGCCTTGAGTTATTTGTAAAAATAACAAAGGCAGGATATAAGCTAAGAAATAAAGAAGGAGGCAGGTAGTAGTAATTTTCCATATGAAAGCCGTTTGAAAAATACAGATCTACATTCTAATGGGTAGACAAGATCAATGGATTAGGGCAGTTTTGTAGATTTGCTTTAGAAACAGAAATAGAAACAGAGTCCAATATGAAGTAAATTTATTCATGACACACATCTTTTTTTCTGCCCTTTCTTTTCTGCTGAAAGTTTTGAATACTTACAGATAAACATAATTCATTTATTCTGGGTTTTCATCTATTACTGTACATTCAGTACTCTAGGATTTTTTTCATTCCCTTGTTTTATTATTCATGTTTGGCTAATGTTTCTGTACAGTAGTTGAGGAACACGCCTAAAAGCATTTTTTAAATTCTTCCTGCAAGTTGTGCAAGCTCTGATATCAACACACATTTATCTTTGTTTTTTCTTCACTTCACTGAGTGAACAGATATCACTTGCAAGCCAGAATCTGCTTTGCTGTATTGTACTGATTAATGAATTATCATGGTAAATCTTCTGAAGCATTGCTCCAGGATAAGGTATTTTTTTCTACAAAACAGTGATAGGATTAATTAATTAAATGTGACAGATGGATTGATTGAGAGTTATCTGAAATAATTCTTTTTTTATTTTGCTAACACAACAGAACTTCTTAATAGGTTGTGCTCCCTTATAATTTTTGCCATCTAAATATTCTTACTTGAGCCTCAGTCTCCTCCAAATATATTCCTATCACGAATCTATGAATTCCAATACTTCAACAATTCAGGCCCTGGGAGCTATAAAACTCCAAGATGAGATGCCATGATCAGAATTTCTAATGTAATCCTACCCCCTGGTACCAACAATCTTCCTTAAATCCAAGGACCAAAGTGGCCTCTAAGGGACACTTTCCAATTCCCAATAGGACAACATTCTCCAGTCCAGGTCCTTGATGTATAGGCCTACAACACCCATTATGCAGTATGACATAATAAAAAAACAATAGTTCAACTTCTAATGTGGGTATTAGGTTGCCGACTGTGATTGTTAGTGTCTGAGAGAAGGACCAAAGCCCATAGATTGGCAGATGTTTCCTTGATGAAAGACATTAAATATAAAGAAGTAAATATGAATATGAATCTGTACATTATTATTTTTTGAAACTGAATTACTGGACATTTTGGAGAAAAGCCACATCATTTCTATGGTTATCAATATTATTTTTTCAGAGAAAGTAGAAAAGTATGTTCTTTATTTTCAGACATGAACAATCACTCAAATGACCATTTGACAACGGTAATATTTAAGGATGCAAAACTTTCTGGTGTCTTGTTTAAAAAGAGTTCATGGGGGTGAAAGAAGAACTGGTAAAATATGGCTTTACATTAAAATGGACAGAAAACAGTAGGTAAAAGACAGTTCTTCAAAGTGAATGAACAAATTAACAGGTTGTTCAATTGTTGTTTTTCATTTCTAGAGTCTTCAGTGTTTTAGCAAGTAACTGACCTTGTGTTTTAGCCTGGAAACAGTACGATCAAATGTGGTTAGTTTATGAGTGGGAGAACCCCAGGAAGTTCCACAATTGTAGGCTACACTGGCAAATTGGAAGAATCCAATTGCAAGCAAATTCTGCATTGTTGCTTATCAAACTGCATGATTGTGTCAGTGTAAACACTAGAATAGGGGAATATGAAATTTATTTAGCTTTAGAAATAAATGATCCCTTCCCTTCTCTTCCCTTCCCTTCCTTTTATGACCTCAATTAGGACCAAAGCTTTCATCACTATGCAATATGGTCATTAAGTGAATCACAGCCAATTTTACAACCTTTTTTTTCCATGGTTGTTAAGTGAATCCAACTTCCCCCACTGACTTTGCTTGTCAGGTCACAAATGGCATTCACGTGATTCACGTAAATACATGCTAGTTGCCAAGCACTTGAATTTTATTGATGTGACTATAGAAATGCTACAATAATTGTAAATATGAGGACCGATTGTAAGTCACTTTTTCTGTATTGTTGTAACTTTGAATGGTCAAATAAATTGAGAACTCTGTATACAAGAAACCCTGCCAGTTCTCAAACAGACTGTCTTCTCAAATATTAACTAGCATCTGGCATTCAAACCAAGTTCTGCCTTTTTTACTGAGTTTTCCAGATTCTTATTTCTCATATAATGACAACTCCTGAAGATTCAACAAAGGGCTGTAATCTCACCTTTGCCATTTTGAAAAAAATATATCCTTAAAAAATTAGTAATAGCAGCCTTACTTTTACAGGGCCCAAACAGTTTTGAAATAGGGAAGGCTTTCAATTATTAATCTTTATTTGCTAATTTAATTTTCATTTTATCCTACAGCCCTATGTCATTAAAAAGGCAGGGCTTATAAACGGACCAATGACCACATGGTAAATTTGGGTAATTCAAATTCTTTGCTAGGCCAAACATCATACTTGGTAAGAGAACGAAACATGTACACTGTGTTTGTTTAGACCTTTCAGTTTACAGTCAGTCCATTAAACATGCAGGCAGCTACGATTAATAGTGCATCTTTCCTGTTGTGATGGAGAATTGCTGTTTTCTTGTTTGCACTTGTAGTGGATGCAAGAGTGAGTGTTGGCCTGGACAATGCAGCTGTTTCTTCCCAGAAAACAATGGAGATAAGCTCCAACTCCGAGGCCAGTGGAAATAATCTCGGGAAAGAAGCCAAACCTATCCCACCAGCTGCCAAATCTCGTTTTGCCTTTGCATTTTCACGGTCTGTACCAGGACGTACTGAAGCGCAGGCGACAAATTCACCCGTTGGATCAGCTCAACTTGATGTCAGCTCAGAGGCGGCTCAAGCAAACAAAGCATCGAGTGAAAACGGGGAGCTTTCAGTGGCAGCTGCGGCAGAGAAAGCGTCTGATAAAAACCTAAGTGAAGCATCTCATAGTGAAACTGAACTCTCAGCAACAGCTAAAGAGGAGAATGTCCCTTTACCGAAGTCCAAAGAGTTAACCTTTTTGGACAGACTCTTCAAATTGGAAAAAGGAAAACCTAAGAGCAGAGAACAGGAGCAAAATCAACAGGAGGTGACTGACAGCAGTCCAGGTGTAGGCCTCTCCTCAGAAGAACCTGCAGGATTACAAAGCACCTCAGATCATGAATCGCAGGGAAAGGTAAGTATAGAAATTGGAACTGGGTGGGATAATTAATACCAGAGAAGTCAGAAATAAAATTCAAAAATATCCTAACAGATGAATTGAGCTTAAAATAACAAAAAAGTAGAGACCAATGCAGATTTATTCATTTAGGAAACAGAAAAACACATGCCCAAGCCCAAGATTAGGAGGAAGAAGATTCCTAGCTTGGTTAAAAAAAATGCAAAACAGATCTTGTAGTTGATTACAAACTGAATATGAATCATTTGTGTAATATAGGAGCAGTAAAATCAAAGGCAGCTTTAAACTACATCAAGTGAAGGGTCATTTCCAAATCCCAGAAAGTAATGCTGCTAAGTTATTTTCTTGAGTACAGAGTCTAGTTCTGTGCATTGCAATTTAAGGATTTAGAAAAAACTAAAAAAAATGGTTCAAAGAAGAACAATGAAAATGATCAGAAGATGAGCAATTAAACTTTATGAGGAGAGATTGAAGGAACTGGGATTAAAAAATCTGTTGTCCATTGTCAAATAATGGATTTTTGCCATAGCAAGATAGTTCTCAATTATTATTTTTATTATTATAATTTTTAAATCTTCCTGACAGTAATAGCAATGCAACAGTGGAACCAGTTATTCAAGAGATGGCCTTCTTCCCTAGAGGCATTTAGACACAAACTGAATATCCATTTTATTCCTGATGACTTTTGTAAACAGTTCTTAGGAAAATCAAGATAGTTTCAGATTAATGAGGTGGAACAATGCTTGAGGGAGAGAAATAAATAAGACCAGCCTTGTCTATAGGCAGAGTGATTAGTTTGGTCATTTAAAAAAAAAATTAAAACATGGAATCCTAGCTGCTTCAATAAGATTTAGTGAGTTACAAAGAGGTTTTTTAAAAAATAAACATCCTGATTGCACCCCACTTTATACATAACAGCATAAACAATGTTGTAGAAGAAATGATTATCCTGTGAATTAAATATTCCTCATTTTACATGACTGCATTCATACATCATGATAAGAAAAAAATGTTAAAGCTAATGGTTTATAGCTGTAGATCATCAATTAGACAAAAAAGTGAGCCCAGCTGATAGTGGCTTGTTCAGCAAAGCATGACTTAGTACAATATATGAACCCAGTCTATGGTTCAGTACTTGTTCATTTTGTTGATTTCAATGGTAGGTTCCTATGATGAGGTGAAGATCCTAGGCTGATACTGGACACTGCAGGATATTCAGTCCCCTGTCCTTTGTCACTGAGACTGTACACTCTACAAACCTTATTCTCACAATGCCCAATTGCAGTTTCTACATCACTGAACTGTTTCCAAAATATCTTCACAAAATCCTAGCAGTATCATCAGCTTCATGATCCTTGCCTCTTCTTTTCTCATAACCAGTTCTTCTGCCTCTTGCAACTTCATTCATCTATTTTTTCCCCTCTCTCTCAATCTGGCTGAGATCACCTGTGACAAAAATGCATTCTTAAGAAACTGTCACAGAGTACAAATAAGCCTTCCTTGAAGTTAAGTTTTCAGTAGGAGAGGACTGCATCTTGAGATGCAGTGTTTCTCAACCTTGACAACTTGAAGATGGTGGACTTCAACTCCTAGAGCAAAGCTGGCTGGGGAATTCTGGGAGTTGAAGTCTGCCCATCTTCAAGTTGTCAAGGTTGAGAAACACTATGCTAAACATTCTGAAGCACTGAGAATACTTGTTTGTGCAAAGCTTGGAAAATATTACAAACTTTCATGCCTGGAAAGATTGCTACACAAGCCACAATAAGAGGAATGGGATCTTAAGCTTCTTATGTTGCATTTCTTATTTCAAAGCAGCAGGTTGTGTAGCATACACATGTTCAGATAGCCTGAAGTTGATCTTTCATGTAAAAAAGAAAAGAAAAAAAACTTTTAATATTTTTCCCAGCTGTATTTTGTTTGACTTTATATTCAGATAAAGAAGTCTGATGGAAAAGCCACACCTCTTATAATAAGGACTCCTTTGGCTGGGCAAGAACCCCCAATTTTTTAGACTGCATATTTGTACAGAAAGTCAAAATATTAGATAGAATTGTAATTGTCTGGATTTTGTTCTGGGCACTGGTCACTCTTTAAGTAAACTAAGGCTTATAGCTTCTGAGGAGAAAATCAATTATATTAATCACATTAAAGTTTTTTTTCCCCACATGCCAACAAACAAACAGGATCCCTGGAATGAGGAAAGGAAGGAGATGCTCCTATTTTAGGGCAGAGTCCTGGAGCTAGACAGATATTCTGTGTTTGGTTGAACCATGGCTTTCTTTCACAAAACTACATTCAGGAGGCTGCACAATTAAAACAAGGGCAGGATTCACTGCATGGATAGAGCAGTTACTATTCAGGCCAAGGTAAATGGTTTGCTTGAAATATTAGCCATAGCCATGTGAATGTGAATGGGGTCCTGGCAGAAGGGATCATTTTCATAAATCTCCTTGTCTGTATCTTCAAAGACTAGGAGTTGTACCAGGGCATATGCTGGGGGCAGGAGAGGATAAAACAGAATGGCAGCTGGGAGTGCATAATCAAAACCTGGCTCTTTTTTGCATGTGTCAGTGTTTGTTAAAAAAAAAAGAAAAAGGCTGGGTTTAAATTGTAAAGTTGTGGCCACCAACTTGACTTTTATTTGAAGGTACCCTTGATTTATGATTGTTCCCACCTTAGGATATTTATAAAGACCAATAAATTTCACTAACTAACTAACTAACTTACCCACTAACTAACTAGTGTACTTAGTATGCACAGAAAATTCAATATGTAAAAACAACTTTTTTGGTCAGTACAGATCTATAATGAAAAGGAGAGATTGATAATCCAAAAAAAGGACTTACTAATCATTTTTTATATCTCTTTCCATCTATCCCTCAATACAGATAGTCCTTGATTTACAACCGCAATTGAGCCCCAAATTTCAGTTGTTAAGTAAGACAGTTGCTAAGTGAGTTTTGTCCCATGGTACAATCTTTCTTGCTGCAGTTGTAAAGTGAATCACTGCAATTGTTCAGTTAGTAATACGGTCATTAAGTGAATCTGGCTTTTCCATTGACTTTGCTTGTCAGAAGGTCAGAAAATGTGATCACGTAATCCCAGAACAGTGCGACCATCATAAATGTGAGTCAGTTGCCAAACATCTGAAGTTGGATAATGTGACCATGGTAACTGTGAAAAATGGTCATAAGTCACTTTTTTCAATGCCATTCTAACTTCGGTCACTAAATGAACTGTTGTAAGTTGAGGACTACCTGTGTATCTCCAACGTTCTTCTGTCTATGCATTTCCCACTACTTCCAAGTTTAATCACTTTCCATTTCTAAAATGCACAATTAGGTATAACAATGAGCTTTTTCTGCTGTAGGCCTCGCCTTATGAAATAGTTGCCCCTCAGAGATTAGAATGGCCCTAACCCTGTTAGCTTTTTGCCAAGCTTTAAAAATTTGGTTACACACCCAGGCCTGGTTCTCTGAATGTGTTAAGGGCCCTGTTACATGGCTTTACTATTTGTTGATCAATCATCATGGCTGCTGTTTGTACTAATTATTGTATTTATTTATTGCACTTATGTAAATAAGTGCTCCTGCACCTTGGGGAACAGCATGAGGTGGCCTTTTTGGCAGGGATGGCATGAGGACTGAAGCTGAGACTTTTTCTTTGGTGGAGAAGCATGTGTGCAACACCATCAGAGTCAAGTTATGCATTTTCCACTGTTCCCAAAAGGTTCATCATCACTGATCCAGATTCAGCCATTTTTCTTCTCTCACACGTTTCTTTGTATGTCCAACATGGAACTATATATCAGTACGAAATTTTTCCAAAATTCCTACAAGTCTTGTTAGCTTTTCTTAAATCGGTTTTTAGTTCTTCGTCATATTTAGATTTTTCTTTCATCTGATATCCCCAATTGCTGGATTTAAACTCTTAATCGTTTCTAACCTACCTAAAGAACGAGGGAAGAAAAGTGTTCTATAGTAAGTAGGTAACTAGAATTACTGTTCAGATTTGAAAAGTGTCTATATGTGAAATTCCCAGCTCAGGAATTCATTTTACAAAATGTCTTCCTCCTGTGACTTTGTCTAGTCATCTGATCACCATCATGAAGATGAAATGGAAAAATGTCACTGGTAATATTTTTTTTAAAAAATTCCTATTCTGAAATGTTACAATGAAAAATGTAAAATCAGTTAGATTCCAAAATTATTTATTCATTTAAAATTTCTATACTGCCTATCTCACCTAAGTGACTATTAAACAATTAGATTGTTAAACTTGGTTAACCACCTAATTACTTAGATCAGGGTTGAGGAACTATGGCCCCTTTATGACTTATGGACTTCGACTCCCAGAATTCCTGAGCCTGCCATGCTGGCTCAGAAATTCTGGTAGTTGAAGTCCACAGGTCATAAAAGGGCCATAGGTCATAGATGGTAAAAATAAGTGTTTTATTTTAAAAATCTGTTATTCCAGGCTGAGACTTCTGGAGGCTGGATAATAATATAATTACCCTCTGATTATACCTGTCCTTTCCAGTAGAACAGTTATTCATCGAATTAACCGAATAAAAGGAATGTCATATTATTTTCCTTCTTGAAAAATTATAGGATATAATTCTGTGACTTTTGTGACAAAGGTTTAGTAACCAGTCAATTTTCTGTTAAACAAAATACGTAAATATAATAAACAAACTTAGATGAAAAGTCCAAATATTTAAATGATTATTTGAAGAATGCCTTTTGTTTAAATCTTTATCGAACTTTATTTGAAAATCATGAAAGTTTAGAATTCTCTCCTTCCACTGATGTATTATAGCCAGACTTTCCTCATTCCACCCCCCATATTACTGAGGACTAGTAACATATTTTGGGGAAGAAATGAGTGATAATACTAGGCTGCAGGTCATGTTACAAGTCATATAATTTCTATTAGAAAGTCATAAATCCTTTTTATAGTAGCTTGGCAAATGTTAATAAATACCTGTCCAATTTGCTTGCGCTTTCTGTAAAAGTATACATTTTCTACAGTTACCATCATCGTTTTTAATGCATGACGAATAACATTTCATGGAGATGAATATAAAGAGTTGTTGCTATGTACTGGCAACAACTCTTGATTCCTGAGATAACCTCTTTACTCTTGTATGGCATTTCTAAACTTTTTAAGATTCCCCCAAATGAATTATTTTTATGTTTAGTTAATGTTATTTTTATTGTTGTGAAGCTTCTATATTAGAGGGTTTAATTGTTTTATTTTAATTTATCTAAGCTATCAAGGTTCTTTTTGATTGTGACAAGATAGAATGTGATTAGATAGGAGACAGAGAGAGAAAGTTGTAGACCAACCGATTGACTGACTTTTATAGAAGCATTTAACTCCTTGCATGCTGACCTAAAAAGAAACACTATTTCTATTAGCTTTTCATAAAGTTAAAGGACTTTTGTTATACCATAACTCCATGCATGCAGCATTTCACATATAATAAGAATTTCTCTCCACTGCCCACTTCCATCCCACTGAACTGTATGTTCTCTTTGTAACAGTACGTGACCCATTTTTTTCTGGTAAAGGAAAGACATGTAGAAAAGGATCTCCACGGGGTAGAATAAGCTCCATAATATATTTCTGAATATCTTTCTAAATAGATTCATATTGTGGTTTGATAATGTCTCTCCCACCCAGCCAAGCACTGCATAAAGAATTGTATTGTATGAATGAAAAATGCAACTATCGAATAATCCATTGAATTATGTTTTCTATATAATAACAGGATTATTATATAAAATAGTATTTAAAAAGCCACCATTTTAAAAAAAAAAGTGCTATTGAAACAGCAAGTTACAAAACATGTGCACTCTACCCCCAAAACAACAGCTATTACATACGATCAATGCATTTATAAAGTGACTCCTAGTGGGTCCCTAAGAGAATTGCTAAAAACTAACAAAGCCAAACCCCAATACAATACTTTGAATCCTTCAAAAAGCACTAAAATGAAATATGGAGGGTTTAAAAGCTAAACACTATACATACACAGAAGAACCCGGGATAACATTCATGTTTTCAAAAGCATCCATGAGCTCACAGTTCAGACCGAGAGAGTACAATTACCTTTTTTTCTGGTTGAGGAATATTCCTTCCTAACTGCTTCCAACTTTCCAAAATATCACCCAGGAATTCTAAATAATATTTGTTTAATTTATTATAAAACAAGATCTGCACTATAACCAACCAGTGAAGTTATCTGACATTACTTGATCCCCAGATTTATTTCTTTATTTATTTTTTAAAAAATAATTATTCCTTGCCCTCAAAAACCAGGTTAGCAGCAGCTGGTCTGCTCATAGTCACTAATTGAAAATTGCCATCAGTAATTAAACCAGCTGCCCTGACTGGTCTGTTTTTTTTGACAGCAAGCAAAATCTGCTTTCAACGGCATCTCAGCAGACACAGTGATGTCACTGTGCAAGCAACACTGCAGTGAAATCATGATGCAGGCATGCAGAAGAAGATGGCGGGGCTTGTCAAGCTTGGCTGGGGACATTTTTGCCCAGAGCGCCATTATGACTTGTAAGCCCTAGGCATGTTTGCCTTTGTGGGCCCCTCCGTCTATAAACATAACTGAATTAAAAAAATATATGTCATATGATTGTCAATATATTGTTCATCTATATGAGGAATGATAAATAATTTATGTATCATTTGTTGTTGACAAGTATGTTGTCAGTGACAAAATGTTGGCATTTACACTGTGCCCATAGATTACAAATAAAATCATCCATTAAAAGAAATTTTTATCTGTTCCATTTTTTTTAAATAAATAAATAAATAAAACTTTTTGGTGAACCCTAGGCCACCCCGTTCCCTATCTTGACCTGAGAATATTTCAGTTTATTCCTTTAACCGTCTGTCTACCTTAGGCACGTCAAGAAAGGGTTTGGCCTAATTCTACCTTCCTGTGAAATTAGCTTGGAAGTTTACCAGCAGAATTTGATGGCTCCTTTGTAGTACTGTAGCTTTTTTAAGAAAGACTTTTGATTGTTAGGGATGTGAACTTGGATTAATTGAGAAATTTTGATTGCTTTTTTTAAAAAAAAATTCTCATGGTTGCATCCTTTTAGCGTCTGTTTTCCCTTCTCTGAATTAATAATATTTTAGCTGCTTGTTGTACGCTTATTGTGAGAGCCACTTTGTTGTAGTGGTGAAAGCATCAGGCTAGAAACAGGTCAGCTGAATGACAGACACTCTTTCTTGGCCCCTAGGAAGGAGCAATGGCAAACCACTTCTGAAAAACCTGGCAAGAATACAAGTTGTGCTTGAATTATGGCCACAATTCAGACCAAAATATCTATTGCCAAGCAGAATTTTGTTAAGTGAATTTTGCCCCATTTTATGACCATTCTGGCCACAGTTGTTAAGTGAATCTCTGCAGTTGTTCAGTTAGTAACATGGTTGTTAAGTGAATCTGGCTTCCTCATTAACTTTGCTTGTCGGAAGGTCACAAAAGATGATCACATGACCCTGAGACACTGCAACCATTATAAATGATGCCAGATGCCAAGCGTCTGAATTTTGATCACATGACTGTAAGATACTGCAGCCATTATAAATGTGAAAAATGGTCATTTTAACTTTGAATGGTCACTAAACAAATAATTGTAAGTTGACGACTAATTTGTACTGCAGGGATATGTCAGGACAATCTCTGAGAATAGAATAGAATAGAATAGAATAGAATAGAATAGAATAGAATAGAATACAATACAATACAATACAATACAATACAATACAATACAATACAATACAATACAATACAATACAATACAATACAATACAATACAATACAATACAATACAATACAATACAATACAACACAACTGGAAGGGACCTTGGAGGTCTTCTAGTCCAGTCCTCTGCTTGAGCAGGATAACCTATACCAATTCAGACAGGTGACTGTCTAGTCCAGGGGTCAGCAACCTGAAACAGTGAAAGAGCCACTCGGAACTGGTTCCCTCACAAAAGGAAAAACTGGGAGCCGCAAAAAAATGTGTGCGCATGCGCGTACATGCATGCATGTGCAGAACAGGGTTTGACTGAAGAGTGGAACCAAGGCGAGATATGCACCTACCCTGCATATTTGAATTGATTGGTTGAACCTTTTTAGTCCCGCTTTTTTTTGGGGGGGACTGCACATGGCAGAGGACTGGGAGCCGCGGGTTGCAGACCTGTGGTCTAGTCTCTTCTTAAAAACCTCCAGTGATTTAGCACCCATGATTTTTGAAGTCAAGGCATTCCACTGGTTAATTATCCTCATTGTTAGGAAGTTTCTCCTTAATTCCAGGTTGCTTCTCTCTTTGATCAGTTTCCAACCATTGTTTCTTGTCCTGCCCTCTGGTGCTTTGGAGAATAATTTGACCTCCTCTTCTTTGTAGCAGCCCCTCAAATACTGGAATGCAGCTATCGTGTCACTCCTATTACTTCCTTTCTTTAGTCTAGCCACACCCAAGTCCTGCAGCCATTCTTGAAAGATATGAAAGATAAAAAAATACTTTCATTGTATTTTTAAAATATTACTCTACATATTGTAATTCTTCTCCTTTACTAGTTTTCTTGATTTTTAACCAAAAAATTGGTGTACACATTTGTTAAAACCTATCTGAAGAATGTGCTCTGAATCTGGCCAGTTTTTAAAACTTTTAGAAACTTTTCTACAGTAATTTAGCACAGCAGAAAAACAGTCTGTGTAATCCTATGTTTTTGTCTCTTTGTGTATATGTGTGCTTGTGTAAGATAGAGAGTGTTATAACTACTAGACAATGATGCTGCTTTTATCATTTGTAAAATGTTGGCAAGTATGAAATTAATTAGGAATTGTTCAGCTTGTATACAACAAAAGAGAAGAGAGTAGGTGGGCAGAGAGCAGCTGTCAAAGCTGAACTTTTGTGAGTGTCCATTTCTGAGTATATTTTACTTTGTTCGGCTGTACAAAGTAGAAAAAAAACATGTTTATTTGCTTCAAATATCCATGGTATTGTTGAAAAGCAAGGTGGAATAAATGAGAAAGATGAGGTAGACACACAGAAACACACACACACACACACACAAGTATTCAAACACACATACACAGACCACTCATATTCTTGTTTACATATAGTTACTGTGTTACATTCAATTTCCTGAGAGAGGAAGACTACTATACAATACAAATACACTAACCAATTAGAAACTTTATTTTCTAATTATCTTTCTGTAAACCTGTTCTCAATTTGGGGTCTTGACAGAGCTAGAATACAGTTGAGCAATTTTTGTATGTGAAGCTATGCTTTCATTGATATTGCCTGAAATGGCACTTGTTGTAGGAGAAGGAATGCCAGAACCCTGAGGCGGATACCTAATATAGACACTGAAAATCCAAGGAGAGGAGCTGCTCGGACATCACCCCTGAATTGTATCAGAAGAGGAATGGGAGGGAAGAAAGGAGAGGAGAGAGGGAAGAGAGTAGAGGAGGGGGAAGGAAGTAGGAAGGTTGGAGGGAAAGAGGAGGAGAGGTGGGGAGAAACGGGAGGGGAGTGGTGAGGAAAAGAGGAGAGGAGAGGAAGAAGAGGGAAGTAGGAAAGAGAGGAGAAAGGGAGAAAGAAGGTAGAGAAGAAAGAGAGAGAAGGAGGGTGGATACAGTGAAAGGGGAAATGGACGAGCAGCACCCAAACTTACGTGTATGTATTTATGTATGGTTATATATAATACCGAGGGACGCGGTGGCTCAGTGGGTTAGGATGCTGAGCTTGTCGATCAGAAGGTCGGCAGTTTGGCGGTTTGAATCCCGAGTGCCGCGTAACAGAGTGAGCGCCTGTTACTCGTCTCAGCTTCTGCCCACCTAGCAGTTCGAAAGCACGTAAAAATGCGAGTAGAAAAATAGGGACCACTACAGTGGGAAGGTAACAGCGTTCCGTGCGCCTTTGGCGTCTAGTCATGCCGGCCACATGACCATGGAGATGTCCTCGGATAAGCGCTGGCTCTTCGGCTTTGAAACGGAGATGAGCACCGGCCCCTAGAGTCGGAAACGACTAGCACGCATGTGCGGGGGAACCTTTACCTTTACCTTTATATATAATACCTGCAGCATTACTGATATAACAAATGTTAAATACTTGAAAAAATGTTTATATTTCATTGGTTAGTTTGTGGGATATTAAAGGAACTGTGAAAAATAAAACAAATAAATTAAATTTTAAAAAAGAAGAAGGAATGGCCTAGTATCCCTTATAGCCACAAGCGTGACCTTGAGTGCTCTTGACTCTTATCTAAACAGGTGTTGAGAAGATTCCTGTGCATTGGCTTGCAGTAAGAAATCCATTTAATTGCACTTTACATGTAACTCTGGTCTTTCACGCCTGACACTTGCCTTGTTTTCAGCCATATCATAACTGATTCATATTCAGCTTGGGTATAGCTGCAGTTATAAGGGACATGGTGGCTCAGCGGGTTAGGACGCTGAGCTTGTCGATCAGAAGGTCGGCAGTTTGGCGGATCGAATCCCGAGTGCCGCATAACAGAGTGAGCGCCTGTTACTTGTCCCAGCTTCTGCCAACCTAGCAGTTCAAAAGCACGTAAAAATGCAAGTAGAAAAATAGGGACCACTACGGTGGGAAGGTAACAGCGTTCCGTGCGCCTTTGGCGTCTAGTCATGCCAGCCACATGACCACGGAGACGTCCTCGGACAAGCGGCTTTGAAACGGAGATGAGCACCAGCCCCTAGAGTCGGAAACGACTAGCACGCATGTGCGGGGGAACCTTTACCTTTACCTTATAGCTGCAGTTCCAAAATATTTTTCAAATGTCCTATTTCAAGCCCAGTATTCTTTCTGCTGAGCCAGTTGGTTGTAGTGGTTAAAAACACCAGGCTAGAAATTGAGAGACCATGAGTTCTAGTCCCACCTTAAACACAAAGTCATCTGGGCCAGCCATTCTTTCTCAGTCCTAGGAAGGAAGGAAGGGAAAACCAATTCTCAAATCTTGCCAAGAAAACTACAAGAATTAGTCCTGGCAGTTGTGTCAACACTGACTTGAAGGCATGAAACGAAAAAGAAAAACCTCTCTTCTATATTCTATTTATTTTATTTTCTCTATTCTGGTATTATTTCAGCCCATTTTTGACCTATCAAGATTGTTTTGAATTCATTTTTGCTCCTTAGTCTGTTAATTATCCCAGAAAGTATCATTGGTCTTCTCTGTATAAGGCATTTTGTGGTTTTTACTATTTAATTCAAACTCAAAGGTTTGAACAATATATTTTTTTCAAAAATCCTTACAGTTGCAGAAATTACTATTTTTTAAATGTAAACAATCATCAAGACAACATTTCCATGCTGCATCAGTATTAAAGTTTTAGCTAGGTTTAAGCAAATGCTAAGCAAATTAAATTTTATAAACTGAGCTTTCCAAAAAATCCTGTGTGGTAGTATATTATCCTCAGAATTCAGAGTTCAAAACTGCAGTCGTGGAGTTTACTATTTAATATTCAGTTGCTTGGAATATGCAACCATGTTTCTTGCATTTGTTGTTCTCTGTGATTCCGAACAATGTCCCTCCAACCAACGGCAACCATACATATTTTTGACATTGACTACATAAACGACCAATTGTTCTGGATATGTAGGCTGAAGAAATATGGATGGAATTATGACTCTTTCTTGTAGAGCAACATGATACAAATGGCAAACAGATTACTTTTACAAATCTGTTTGGCATTCCAGAAGTTAGGATCTGAAAGAAACATGCTTTCTTTTGATGCAGAATTTAATAGATGAGTGCAACCAAACCACTCTGCAACAGGATATAGCAGTTGCAAATTGCTTGGCCTCTGAAGATTTTGCCCAAGAAGAGAGAAAAACAGAGAACATTAATATAGCAACCAGGACAGATAATAACATCATGAGCTTCTTCAAAACACTGGTAAGATATTATCATTGGCTTTTCCCTATCTGAGATGAATTGTTACACACATTTTCTATCAATCTTTCCTTCCTTCCTTCCTTCCTTCCTTCCTTCCTTCCTTCCTTCCTTCCTTCCTTCCTTCCTTCCTTCCTTCCTTCCTTCCTTCTTTAAAAGGGGCAATTGTTTAAAATATGACAGCAGCAGAAAAGTAACTATCATAGAAGCCAAATGTAAAATCATGTAAATCATGTATGGCAGATAAGAAGATTGTCAAAGATTGTCTTTGAAGTGTTTCATTAGTCGGAACTATGACAAAGATAGTGAGGCTAGTTATACTTGCTAGACAATGTAGAAAGCAAGGCTTCTGTTTTAGAAGAAGTAAGGAACTTATAGAATAATTTTCCTCAGATTGGCACCCAACAGTTATATTGGATTGGAATTCCCTTGCTTTTAGGAAGTCATCTTAACCAGAAATCTTTGGATTTAGGGTGCAAAATTGGAAAAGGCTATTATAGAAGAATGTAAGTTAACTGAGTATGAAAGGCTATGGTTTTTATTCATTAATTAGAAAGATCAAGTCAAAATTATCAGATATATTCTGATGGGGGTTACAGGTTTTTAAATTATGGAATTTTAATGTTAAGAATGCGTGAGTTGGGCAACCATTTAAAAGTATTATATTCATAAATAAATTTTCTTTCTCAAAAGCAGGATTTTTAGTTAAGCACAATGAAAAAAATATGTACCAGTATCGATGAAGGAATAAAAAAATCTGCACCAAGACTTTTATTCAGAAACAATGCTCTTTAAATTCAACCTATATAGAACTTCTGAACAGCGTAAGACTGACATTTAAGGTTATTTTTAAAAACCACATGAATTCAGACATGTTTCTTGGTTGTTTTTTTCCTTTTTGCATATGCATTAAGTAGTTTGGAGGGACGCGGTGGCTCAGTTGGTTAGGACGCTGAGCCTGTCGATCAGATGGTCGGCAATTTGACAGGTCAAATCCCGAGTGCCGCGTAACAGAGTGAGCGCCTGTTACTCGTCCCAGCTTCTGCCAACCTAGCAGTTCGAAAGCACGTAAAAATGCAAGTAGAAAAATAGGAACCACTACGGTGGGAAGGTAACAGCGTTCCGTGCGCCTTTGGCGTCTAGTCATGCCGGCCACATGACCACGGAGACGTCCTCAGACAAGCGCTGGCTCTTCGGCTTTGAAACAGAGATGAGCACCAGCCCCTAGAGTTGGAAACGACTAGCACGCATGTGCGGGGGAACCTTTACCTTTACCTTTAAGTAGTTTGAGGACAGAATATAAGAAAATAAAATAACTGCTGGAAAGAATCAAAAGACTGGTAATATTTTTTTCCAGCGGCAGATAACTAAAAGATAACATCTGGGATTGTATATCCTGCAAAGCATCCTGCTAGGCATGAATGTGGGTTCTTTGTTTTCTTTCTTTGACTCAAAGCAAGACAATACTGTAGTCAACAAAATGTGTATAACTGGAATGATGGCGTGGAATGTAGTCTGGAATCCCAAGGAGGGAGCAGTTGATTTCCAGAGGTCAAAGAGGCAGCAGAGCTTGGGCAGTTTGGTAGGCAGGAAGAGAGTTAAGATGGCCACTCCTTAGCAGTTCACAGAATACATCCATTTTGTATATATAGTTGTTTTAGTCTAGCAAGATTCCTATAGGTGAATAACAATAAAGAAGCTACTCAGCAGTAACTCCATATGTTGTTCTTGGTTCTTGGGCCTTAGGAGTGACTTGTGAAACAAACAAACGAAAAACAAAAAAAATGAATGAATTTATTCATCACAAGCAGCAGTGGTTCTGCCATCTAGTGTTGATTATTTTTTGTGGGGGAAAAAAGCTTCCAATTTCTTTTCTAACAGATGTTTGTCCAATTTGAATGTTTGAGGGGAAAACATAACTTTACCAGATTGTTACTTTGCTTCACATATAGCTAGAAACTTCATCGTTTCAATCTATATCTCTGTATTTTAAAACTATGTCCTCCTACGTCCTCTCAATCAATGACAAGATTTGGAATAGTGTTACAAACTGCGATTTCAAGAATGATTTTTGTATTGAAAGGTTTCACCAAGCAAAGCTGATTCCAAGTGTGACACTGAGGATAAGGTGAGTGTCTTTCTCTTTGCAAGTTCAACATTTGAGGGGTGGTTGTTTTTTTTTTGGGGGGGGGGCTACCTGTCTGGGTATTTCAGGATTGATTCACACACACACATCTCATCTTAAATGGAAAAGCACTGCATCTGATATGAAGTTGGGTGGGTGATTTTAAAGTTTATGTGTCATTTAATTTGCATTATTTTACTTATTTGATCTACTTCATTTTACTTATTTGATTTACTTTTATGATGTTCAGAACTGCATACATGATCTTCATTTGTTTTACCTTCACAACTGCCTTATTATTCTTGGAGGCCACACTGGACAAGTGGAGGCTGCTAGCTTGGGGAAAGCTATTGTAAATTATGTTAGATAAGGAGTTGAATTCAATTCTCATTAAGCATGATGCTTGTGATGACTAGGTTCACTCATCTGTTTCATTTTGGTTTTCATTGTTGTAAGAACTGAGTCTGTTGTGGTTTATTTCTGCCAGGGCAACATTGTTGCCTACACCCAGAGAGGTTTTGCTAAGCCTAATGACTCATTTACTAAAACTCTTGTGTCTTTTAGATTGTTTGTAACCTTCAATTTGGCAAACTTCATAGGGAAACAATGTTTAATCAATGGACCTCAAATGGACCAATTTACAGCATATGTCTAAAATCTAAAACCCATGACTCTTGTGGGATTGAAACTTGCCAAAGTTGTGGCCACTTCAGTGTTGTCATATCACCACACCGCTGTGGTCAGCTGTGGTTACATGATTGCCATTTCAGTGGTAGATATGTGTGGATTTCTTGCTCAAATAATATATTCTTGCAAATACAGGTAGTCCTTGACTTACAACAGTTCATTTAGTGACTGTTCAAAGTTACAACAGCACTGAAAGAAGTGACATGACTGTTTTTCACATTTACTCCCTTTGTAATATCCTCATGATCGTGTGATCAAAATTCAGATTATGACCATTGCTGTGTCCCAAGGTCATGTGATCACCTTTTGCAGCCTTTTGACAAGCAAAAACAATGGGGAAGCCAGATTGACTTAACAACCGTGTTACTAATTTATCAACTGCAGTGATTCACTTAACAACTGTGACAAAAAAGGTCATAAAATGGGACAAAACTCACTTAACAAAGATCTCATTTAACAACAGAAATGTTGGGCTCAGGTCGTATATCAAGGACTATCTGCAATTGGGAAAAAATGCAATGCTATATATAGTACTTAACAAAATATAGAATTCTCTTCAGTGAAGTGAGATTTGTGGATATGAGTACTGAGTTTTATAAAGACATTGTGCATAAACTATTGCTGGTGCCTGTTACGGGCAAAAGGAAAACAGCATGCAATGAAAATTCAACTTTGATTGATGTCACACAAAGGGATCTCAAACAGGCCATGGTGGGCAGCTTGCTGAGAAGACGGTGACTGATTCCCTTGTCAAAAGCACCAAGAAAAAGAAGCCAGACAGCCCACGATTAGGACATAGTACATTTAGCAAACTGTTTAGACATAAGGTTGGTATGGGAGAGTAAAATGAAGAGCTCGAACCCTGAATAACAACAGATAACTTTTAAATCTTCTTATCCTGACTGTAAGCATGTAGCAGCTAGACTTATTAAAAAGCAAATCTTCAATTGGACATATTATTTTTTAGAATTGTTGCTGGCTTTGACAAAGATATTTTTTGTTTTTATTTATTTTAATCCCATTTATATCCCGCCCTTCTCTGAAGACTCAGGGCGGCTTACAATTTAAGCACAAACCAATGTGCTTAGCAATAGCCTTCATTCTATGTATATGCCTGCTTATTAGGGCTTTCGCCCCCCCCCAAGCGGCATTATTACAAAGTCAGCTTAATTGCCCCCAACAATCTGGGTCCTCATTTTACCTACCTCGGAAGGATGGAAGGCTGAGTCAACCTTGGGCCTGGTGGGATGCGAATCTGCACTAATTGCAGGCAGCTGGTGTTACTTAAGGAGGCATTAGCCCACTGCTCCACCAAGATATAATTTGGCAGCAGGGAAATAGCATGATAATTCTGAATATCTATCTCTCCATTAATATCTGTGAATTCAGGGTTCAGTGGAAGGAAGTTCCCACTAACTGCATATTGACTGCTATTTTCTGTGTCTTGTTATTGAGCCCTTTCTCACTAACAAAACCTGTGCTGCCCTAACCAGAACTTAAGAGCAATTCCATACTGCCATTAGTTTCACTTCACAAAGCAATTTGAAGCTGAACTGTCCGACTTTCTTTCCTTCTCTTTGAAACGTTGAAATTCAGTGCCCTGCCCCCAACCTACTGCCAATCATGCAATAACCGCTCCCCTGCCATCACAGAAGGAGGGAGGGAGGGAGGGAGGGAAGGAGGGAGGGAGGGAGGGAGGGAGGAAGGAAGGAAGGAAGGAAGGAAGGAAGGAAGGAAGGAAGGAAGGAAGGAAGGAAGGAAGGAAGGAAGGAAGGAAGGAAGGAAGGCAGGCTCAGGTATCTTTGAGTTTTTCAATCTTGTTAGCCCTGGATTGAAGAAAAGGAAAGCGATTAAATTCCTTCCATATGAAAAAAAAATTTAGGCCCAGTTAGAACAAGAGCTGATTTTAGGAAATTATAACACATGTTAAATATGTTAAAACTGGCAACATTTAATGTGTTGTAAACACAACTCCTTGAATTCCAGCATCATCATGGCACCAAGACCTGGAAGGCTGTTTTTATAAGATGAAAATGTGAAGGATTGCCTTGGCATAGATTCTTATTTCCTGGGAAATGAGTTTTCCGTGTTTCACTGAGTAGCGGCACTGCTGAGTTTGCTACTGTGCTTGCTGAGCCAGCACAATTAGGGCTTGGATGGAACACCATCACAAAACCTAGGACAACAGGCTATACTGCACATGTAAAACATGTTCTAGCTTCATAAGACGGTTAAGATAGTTACCATGAAGCCATTTCTATTCAATGGTGCCCGCAACTTACTTTTACAAAGCATCTGAATTGATAAATTCTCTTCACCAAAGATACTACATAGTCCCAAAATAATTAATACAGATTTGCTTCAGATAATTTCACCTCCATGTCAGATTTTCTTTCCCAGGATTACATCATAAAACTAATTTGAACTCCAAAGCCATGACATTGCCTAATATCAAATACTAAATATTGATATAAACATTTCCTTTTGATTGCTGATATGGTGAAATCATTGTAAATCCCGATTAAGAAGAACATTAGAACAAAGGCTTAACTGGCTGAGCATAATATCCCATTCAACTTCTCCTGCTGGTAATGAGAGCCATGCAGTTGGACACATTTAACCATCAAGATGACGAGACACTGACTGGTGGATTGTTCATAAATTCTTCCTTTTTGAAACTTTCCCATTTGACATTTGACATTCCTCTTGTGATACCAAATTCCAAAGTGTTAGCCTATCCCAATTAGGCCCGTCTGGATATCAGCTACCAAAATTCTCAGCCATAGCCTGGCTAAGCTGGAAGTCTGGAGACTCACTGAAGGACATACATATCTGCATATCCTTCCATTTTTCTGACTTTTTATTTCCAATCAGTCAGCCTAATGGCTGCATAAAATTACAGAAGAAAAACTCCTTAGGAACTTTCTCCACCCATCATTCTGAGATGATTTTAATTTAGCTACATCATGTTTTCAGTTTTATACTCCAGTCCATCCCCTGTGACATTTCAAGATACAGAGCAAACATTTCAGAATGTCAGAGAAATGCTGAAATATATCCAGCAATCTCTTCTTTATAATGGCTTCACCATGTCAAACCCTGTGCAGTGCCTGGATCTCTCCATTCTTAAATATCATTACAGTCACTTCTATTCTTAGAGAATGAGAATGCCCACATGATTTCTCTCTTTGTGTGTTTTACATTGTTTTAGGCAAAAAAAGATATTCAACACACAGCAAATACCAAGGTGAGTAATAATACGGACAATTCTGAGTTTTCATTTGCATATAGTATTTCTATGGTTTTTGATCGCCCATATAGATCTCTACTTTTTTTTCATAACCTGTCTAGTGAATAAAGATGAATGAGTGAGGGTGCTGGAATGAAAGATTTTATTTATTTATTTATTTATTTTAATCCCATTTATATCCCGCCCTTCTCCGAAGACTCAGGGCGGCTTACAATTTAAGCACAAACCAATGTGCTTAGCAATAGCCTTCATTCTATGTATATGCCTGCTTATTAGGGCTTTCGCCCCCCTCCCAAGCGGCATTATTACAAAGTCAGCTTATTGCCCCCAACAATCTGGGTCCTCATTTTGCCTACCTCGGAAGGATGGAAGGCTGAGTCAACCTTGAGCCTGGTGGGATTCGAACCTGCACTAATTGCAGGCAGCTGGTGTTACTTAAGGAGGCATTAAAGATGCCAGTAAGCCTTTTTTTTTTTTGAGCTTCTTTTGTCGTCCACTGTAGCCATTTTTCCACTGATGGTCTTTGAAGTTCATCTTCTTCAGAACAATTTTTGATTTATTTTGTTTCTAGCAAACTGAGCAGCCTGTCCCCGTTGTCCCTGTTACAAAACCAGAAATAAACGTGCCTCCACCTCAGGAAAGTCCAGCAGTGAAGCCAATTGTGAAGCCTCCAGAAGCTCCAGTACAACAACCACAACCAGCCTTAGCAGCTGTGGTTGTCACCAATGAAGCTCCCAAGGAGGTGACCAAGGAAAGATCTTCTTCTACTCCCATACCCATAAGTAAATTCTTTTGGAAAAAGGTATGTTTGGATCAGTAATGGGATTCATATATGTGGACAACCGGTTCTCTGTCTGGATGCAGCTTCTGGAAGTCCATTCTGGGCCTGGGCAACAAAAAAGTAGCTACCGGTTCTGCCGAAGTGGTGCGAAACAGCTGAATCCCACCACTGGCTTGGATTCTAGAGACACTCACTTGGAAGTTGCAATTATTATTGGTAGTGCTTAGATTTTTGGCAAAACTCATATAAAATTACAAAAACCTATATTAATTCAAGGGACGCGGTGGCTCAGTGGGTT
The DNA here is from genome assembly GCF_947247035.1 of Vipera ursinii. Lineage (NCBI taxonomy): Eukaryota > Metazoa > Chordata > Lepidosauria > Squamata > Viperidae > Vipera > Vipera ursinii. The sequence continues at coordinate 17,326,996 of NC_139516.1, forward strand.
AGGACGCTGAGCTTGTCGATCAGAAGGTCGGCAGTTTGGCAGGTCGAATCCCGAGTGCAGCGTAGCAAAGTGAGCACCTGTTACTCGTCCCAGCTTCTGCCAACCTAGCAGTTCAAAAGCACGTAAAAATGCAAGTAGAAAAATAGGGACCACTACGGTGGGAAGGTAACAGCGTTCCGTGCGCCTTTGGCATCTAGTCATGCCGGCCACATGACCACAAAGATGTCCTCCAAGCACTGGCTCTTCAGCTTTGAAACGGAGATGAGCACCGGCCCCTAGAGTCGGAAACGACTAGCACGCATGTGCGGGGGAAACTTTACCTTTATCTTTATATTAATTCAATTCAAACCCCTTCAATTAACAGTACTGTCAATATCTACATCCATATCTTTCTCGCAGCCACTGCAAATAACACAACTCATTTCATTACACGTTCATCTACATCAGTCAGCAGGAAATAGATTTTCTCTTCTATGCTGAACTTGTTCAGTTGCATTAATAAAGGCAGAATAAATCTAGCTCTGGATTCCTGATACAATCTGCAGTGTGTTAAGTAATGGATCAGAGATTTTTCCACCTATAAATTATCACAAATGTATAAACTGTGTGCAATTGGTAATCCCTTATACAGAATAGTTCATCCAATTAGGCTGTTGGCATTATCTGAAAACAAAGTTTATTTATTATTCATTTATTATTTGGATTTATATACCACCCCTCTCCCGAAGGACTCGGGGTGGTGTACAGGGCAATTAAAACACTATATACAACACATAATATACAAAAATTAAAATAAATTAAACCAAGTTGCCCTAAACAATAAAACATGTTCTAAAATTTAAAATCTAAAATCTAAAATCCCAATCCCAATCCCAACTGGCGCACCTCAGTCCAGGCTAGCAAGTTCAAATAGCCAAGTCTTCAGGTCGCGGCGAAAAGAGCGAAGTTCGGGAGTCATCTGGGGCTCAACAGGGAACTGATTCCAGAGGGCAGGTGCACCCACAGAGAATGCTCTCCCCCTGGGGGTCGCCAGTCAACATTCCCTGACCAACGGCACCCTGAGGAGGCCCTCTCTGTGGGAGCGTACAGGACGATGGGAAGTTAACGCCGGCAAAAGGTACTCCCGTAAATAATCCGGACCCATGCCATTTAGGGCTTTATAGGTCATCACCAGCACCTTTAATCTTACCCGGAAGATAACTGGAAGCCAATGCAGCTCGCGGAGCAGAGGTGTTACATGGGAGTATCGGGAGACCCCCATCACAACTCGCGCGGCCGCATTCTTCACCAGCTGGCGCCTCTGAGTGGTATTCAAGGGCAGCCCCATGTAGAGAGTGTTGCAGTAGTCTATCCGAGAGGTCATGAGCGCATGAGTGACTGTTCATAGGGCATCTCGGTCCAAATAGGGCTGCAACTGGCGCACCAGGCGAACCTGGACAAAAGCCCCCCTGGTCACAGCTCCTATATGATCTTCTAAACTGAGCTGTGAGTCAAGGAAGACACCCAGGTTGTGAGCCCTATCTATGGGGGGTAACACCTCACCCCCCTATAGATAAAGATGGAATAGAGTGGACAACCCAAGATGCCAGTATGCACAGCCACTCGGTCTTGTCGGGATTTAGATGAAGCCTGTTCCTCCCCATCCAGACCCTCACCGCCTCCAGGCAATGGGACATCACGTCGAGGGCATCACCGGGTTGATTTGGGGTGGAAATAAAAAGCTGGGTATCATCAGCGTACTGATGATACCCCACCCCAAAACCACAAATGATTTCACCCAGCGGCTTTATATAGATGTTGAACAGAAGGGGCAAGAGGACCGACCCCTGAGGGACTCCACAAATGAGAGGCCTTGAGGCCGACCTCTGCCCCCCTGCCAACACCGACTGTGAACGACCCAGGAGGTAGGAGGAGAACCACTGTAAAACAGTGCCACCCACTCCCAACCCCCTGAGGTGCCACAGTAGGATACCATGGTCGATGGTATCAAAAGCCGCTGAGAGGTCTAATAGGACTAGGACAGAGGAGCAACCCCTGTCCCGAGCCTACCAGAGATCATTCACCAGTGCGACCAATGCCATCTCCCTGCTGTACCTGGGCCTAAAGCCCAATTGGTAGGGGTCCAGATAATCTGCTTCCTCCAGGAACAGAGGAAGCTGATGTGCCACCACACTCTCAACAACCTTCGCTAAAAAGTGAAGGTTGGAGACCGGATGATAGTTGTTCAAAATGGCCAGGTCCAGGGCAGGCTTCTTGAGGAGGGACCTCACCACTGCCTCCTTCAAGGCGGCAGGGAAGCTACCCTCTCTTAAAGAAGCAGTTATTACTGCCTGGAGCCAGCCTCGTGTCTCCTCCCGAGCTGCATAAACCAGCCAGGAGGGGCATGGGTACAATAAACACGTGGTGGAACTCAGCATCCCCATGATCCTGTCCACTTCTTCCGGAGTCACAGGATCAAATTCTTCCCAAGTATTGTTCCCAAGACCGCTCGATTCCCCATCGTCAGACTCTGCCCAGTCGGAGTCCAAGCCGGCCCGAATCTGAGCGATTTTATCCACCAGATATTGACTAAACTCCTCGGCATGACCCCGCAGGGGCTCCTCCCTCGCCTCCTGATTCAGGAGGGAGCGAGTCACCCGAAACATGGCGGCCAGGTGATTATCTACAGACACGATGAGGGCAGCGAAGTAATTAGACTTCGCTGCCTTCATCGCTGCAAGATAAGACCTCGTGAAGGTTCTTAACCGCAGTCGATCAGACTCAGACCGGCTGGACCTCCAACAGCTCTCTAGGCTCTGTCTCCAACGCTTCATCTCTCGGAGCTCCATGGAGAACCATGGTGCCCGCCGGGATCTGCGCGGGATCAGGGGCCTCATGGGAACAACGCGGTCGAGTGCCTCTGTGGCCGCCCTTTCCCAGGCTTCCACTAAGGCATCAACCAGGCTGTGAGCGAAGATGGCAGGCACAGATCCAAGCGCCTCCTGGAACCGTTCAAGGTCCATTAGGCACCTGGGACGGAACCACCTGGTTGGTACTATAACCCCGTGATGGGGGGGTGAAATGGAAGGCCAGCCACAGGAGGTGATGATCGGTCTATGACAGGGGTGTAATAGCTGGAGATCCCACTCCCAGATCATCAAGCAAGCCACCATCCAGATAGAAAAATATCGAGTGTGTGACCCCCCATGAGTCAGGCCCTGAATTACCTGGGTCAGGTCCATGGCCGTCATGGAGGCCATAAACTCCCAAGCCAACCCCGATGAACCTCCTAGGGATGGCAGATTAAAGTCCCCCAGAACCATAAGTCTGGGGAACTCAACCGCCAACCCAGAGAGGGTGTTGAGGAGCTTGGGCAGGGCTGCTGCTACACAGGTAGGCAAAAGATACGCCAGCAACAAGCCCAACTGAGCCCCAGGGCCAAATCTCAGGAGGAGCGACTCACACCCGAATATCTGAGTAACGGTAGCCTCCCGCGGACACAAGGTGTCTGTGAAACAGTTTGTAAATAAGATGATATAAGGACAATTAAATAGATTAGTAGTTTTTTTGTTGCTATTGTTTTTGTATTCCTATTTAATTTCTCAATTGATGTTTGATTGGTTTCCATGAGTTGCTGGGAATATTTTTTTCCCACTACATTTTTTATTTAAAGAAAGGTGAGTTTTCAAGAAAAATAATTAATGTTTTTCATGCAATTCCAGCTAGGTAGCCATCATATTTCCAGGAGTTACCTAAGCAGGTTGCTCATGTATTATTTCCACTGTGATTCAGTGTGATGGCAGATTGGATAAGAAAGAAAACCTGAGTTTGGTATAAATTCAGTGTAACCTGAAGGAGCTGTATCACAGATGCAACATACCCCATTGCTATTGTTCTCTTAGAGGAATCATAAATGAAGACACAGAAATATTTGAGAACAGTCTTGGTCATCTCCTTGCATGACGGATGGAAAAATGAGAACATCTAATAAAGATGCAATCCACAACCACATCTAAGCAAAAAAAATAAATAAATCTGGATCTGGAGGCTGAAGTCCAGCAATTGCAGAATAGAATAGAATAGAGTAGAATAGAGTAGAATAGAATAGAATAGAATAGAATAGAATAGAATAGAATAGAATAGAATAGAATAGAATAGAATGGAATGGAATGGAATGGAATGGAATGGAATGGAATGGAATGGAATGGAATGGAATGGGATGGGATGGGATGGGATGCGATGGAATAGAATAGAATAGAATAGAATAGAATAGAATAGAATAGAATAGAATAGAATAGAATAGAATAGAATAGAATGGGATGGGATGGGATGGGATGGGATGGGATGGGATGGGATGGGATGGGATGGGATGGGATGGGATGGGATGGGATGGGATGGGATGGGATGGGATGGGATGGGATGGGATGGGATGGGATGGAATGGAATGGAATGGAATGGAATAGAGTAGAGTAGAGTAGAGTAGAGTAGAGTAGAATAGAATAGAATAGAATAGAATAGAATAGAATAGAATAGAATAGAATAGAATAGAATAGAATAGAATAGAATAGAATAGAATGGAATGGAATGGAATGGAATGGAATGGAATGGGATGGGATGGGATGGGATGGGATGGGATGGGATGGGATGGGATGGGATGGGATGGGATGGGATGCGATGCGATGGAATAGCATAGAATAGAGTAGAATAGAATAGAATAGAATAGAATAGAATAGAATAGAATAGAATAGAATAGAATAGAATAGAATAGAATAGAATGGAATGGAATGGAATGGAATGGAATGGAATGGAATGGAATGGAATGGGATGGGATGGGATGCGATGGAATAGAATAGAATAGAATAGAATAGAATAGAATAGAATAGAATAGAATGGAATGGAATGGAATGGAATGGAATGGAATGGAATGGAATGGAATGGAATGGGATGGGATGGGATGGGATGGGATGGGATGGGATGGGATGGGATGGGATGGGATGGGATGGGATGCGATGGAATAGCATAGAATAGAGTAGAATAGAATAGAATAGAATAGAATAGAATAGAATAGAATAGAATAGAATAGAATGGAATGGAATGGAATGGAATGGAATGGAATGGAATGGAATGGGATGGGATGGGATGGGATGCGATGGAATAGAATAGAATAGAATAGAATAGAATAGAATAGAATAGAATAGAATAGAATAGAATAGAATGGAATGGAATGGAATGGAATGGGATGGGATGGGATGGGATGGGATGGGATGGGATGGGATGGGATGGGATGGGATGGGATGGAATAGAGTAGACTAGAGTAGAGTAGAGTAGAATAGAATAGAATAGAATAGAATAGAATAGAATAGAATAGAATAGAATAGAATAGAATAGAATAGAATAGAATAGAATGGAATGGAATGGAATGGAATGGAATGGAATGGAATGGAATGGGATGGGATGGGATGGGATGGGATGGGATGGGATGCGATGGAATAGAGTAGAATAGAGTAGAATAGAATAGAATAGAATAGAATAGAATAGAATAGAATAGAATGGAATGGAATGGAATGGAATGGAATGGAATGGAATGGAATGGAATGGGATGGGATGGAATGGGATGGGATGGGATGGGATGGGATGCGATGGAATAGCATAGAATAGAATAGAATAGAATAGAATGGAATGGAATGGAATGGAATGGAATGGAATGGGATGGGATGGGATGCGATGGAATAGAATAGAATAGAATAGAATAGAATAGAATAGAATAGAATAGAATAGAATAGAATAGAATAGAATAGAATAGAATAGAATAGGATGGGATGGGATGGGATGGGATGGGATGGGATGGGATGGGATGGGATGGGATGGGATGGGATGGGATGGGATGGGACGGGATGGGATGGAATAGAGTAGACTAGAGTAGAGTAGAGTAGAATAGAATAGAATAGAATAGAATAGAATAGAATAGAATAGAATGGAATGGAATGGAATGGAATGGAATGGAATGGGATGGGATGGGATGGGATGGGATGGGATGCGATGGAATAGAGTAGAATTGAGTAGAATAGAATAGAATAGAATAGAATAGAATAGAATAGAATAGAATAGAATAGAATAGAATAGAATAGAATAGAATGGAATGGAATGGAATGGAATGGAATGGAATGGAATGGAATGGAATGGAATGGGATGGGATGGGATGCGATGGGATGCGATGGAATAGAATAGAATAGAATAGAATAGAATAGAATAGAATAGAATAGAATAGAATAGAATAGAATAGAATAGAATAGAATAGAATAGAATAGAATAGAATAGAATAGAATAGAATAGAATAGAATATCAGAGCTGGAAGGGACCTTGTAGGTTTAATTGCACTCTAATCTCACAAATCCTCAGCATCTAAGCAAGGGTATCTGCAGTGACTTCTAAATCATGGACATCACAACTCCAACATTTGTGTCCCATCCTGCCAGTGCTACTGCTCACAATGAATAGATTTCAAGTCAAGCATATTCCCAAAGCAAATGATTTCTTGAATATTTCTCTTAGATCACAAAGGTCCCTCCCAGGATATAGGTGTATCACTAGTGAAATTAAACCCACTGAATTAAGATTATATGACCGGAAGAATTATATACAATATTCTCAAGAGAATCCCATGCACTATTTTATTTTGAAAAGTAAATCATGACAAAAGCCTTCTGGCTTACTGAGCATGTGTTCAGCTTTAGAAATAAAAATAAAAATTTCTAAATGGTTTATGGATGGAGGAATTAATGCTGTTACTGTGAGAAATATTAGAAATATAGCTGCTAAAGTGAGAGTGTGAAAGAGAAGCTGGTTATTTAAAAAAATGTTTTCAGTGGTATCATATTTTAATGTGATAATATGTTTTCATTATTAGCTGCGTATAAGCATTTGATATAATCTTGGATTATATTTGACTTTGTGGTTTTTTTCTGTCATCAGATGGTATTACAGGATTATTACAGTGCACTGCATATAAAAGAATAAAAACAGACTTTAGCAACACAGTGATAACATAATGAGATAATTATAATGAGTTAATTATGAATGATAAGTGTTCCAGTTTTCTTTAAAATCGCTAAATTACTAAATTATAATTTTAATTAAATTAACTCTGCTTCTATTAACTACCACTTTTATCAACCAGTTTAATTAAGACTATTTCTATTTTTTTAAGTAACAAAATTTCCAGCTAAATTTCTGATGATAACTCTTAAATGAAAAGTTGGAAGAACATCATTACTAAGAACACTAGCATTGATGATGTTACCTAGTTTGAGTAATGAAAAGTCTGCAAGGAAACAGTCAAGCTCAGAAAGCATCAAGGACCCCTCATTTCAGCTATAAATATTCTCCTTTATTGGTAACACCATTACTTCATACTACACAACTCACAGGTCCTTAAATTAATCCCTAATAAGGATTGCATAATATAGCATAGCTAGGGCATAACATTGCCAAATTCATGGCAATGTTTATTATACCAATGAAAGCGAAAAGAGAAATCTGATATCAGAGCACTAATTTTGGCACTAGCCAGCATTTTTCACAATGTCTCCTCCTCCTCCTCCTCCTCCTCCTCCTCCTCCTCCTCCTCCTCTCACTATGGAGAAAGATCACTGTATTAGTTTACCTTTATACTATTTAATCTTCATTCTTATTAAACCTTCTACTTTGCTCCTCAAATTCTTTTATCCTTCTCTGAGTGGCTTAAAACTTTTAACATTATATAAAATTAATGCTAATCAATAAAGCATAACTTCACTGTAGACCAGCTCCTGGTGTCCATCTGTATATGAATCTTATTTGCAATAACATTGAGTTAGTCATGTTACATTAAAATTCAGTCTGAAGGGATGTATATGTGGAGCATAGGGTCCAGTTATTTTTTTTTAAAAAATGGGAACAAATCAGTAACACTTGAATCTAAAAATATCCAGAGAAAAGAACTTGCTGAATCTTATGATATGATCATAAGGACAAGTTGCTGTCTGCAGAAACCTCTGGGATTTTTTTGTTGTTGTAGAGGTAACTTAGAAATAGATTGATTTATATTTTCAAAGTTATTTTGGATTTCTTTGTGGTTTAGTCATTGTTGTTTGAATTAGTTGCAGTATACTATATATCTCCTCCTGTGAAATATTTATGTTTTCTTGGTATGTTCTTTCTACATGTCTCTGATCCATGATGGCCACAAATCTGAGTTTTTCTCTTATTTTCTTTTCTCTGCAAATAGCTTTAGAGTCCCAATTAAATAGATATTTGTAATCCAAATAGTTCAAAAAAGATTTTTTTTTCTGAAATTTATAATTCTCTCTTTGTCTACAACCCAGATTATTGTCTTTTTTTGTCACAGGTGTTCTTTGTTGTTAAAACTTTGAAGGTCACAAACATAGATTAGCTTTTCCCAGGCTTTCTTATATTAAACTCATAGCTGTCATAGTCTTCATCCACCACTAGGTGTCAGCAACTATTTGTTTTTCAATTTCATATATTTTGATCATCCATAAAAAGATTAATTTGCCACATCTGTTAGTATAAGGATGGGGGGGAATCCCCCTCCTTCCCTTTCAGAGATATTTTGCTTCTTGAGGATCTTTTCCAGGAAATTAAATGTACAATAGAAAAGAGATGATCAAATTCCTCACCCAGTTTCAAGCACGCTGTTCACAGTTGTGCTGGTTAGTTCTTTTGGATTTCGGTTGCTAGTAGCTTGGGCTGGTCGATGCAATATGGCCAGCCTTTCTCCTGTCAGGTTAGAAGGCTTTCCCCAAGTCGAATGGAATGGCTGCCACCATTCCAGAATCGCTGGAGCACCCTTCTCTTTTTTGTCGCCACTCCTGGGCGACGTAGATCCATTTAGGGTCCCAGGCAAGGTGAAATTAGCTGCGGGGGGTGCGGAGAATCTGCAACCCCGTGACCGGTTGCTACCACGCAAAACTGGAAGTCTTGAATTTATTTCCTCTTGAAGCAGAACACGTAATTTGCCATTCTTCAGCCTCATTGAGAAAAGGCCTTCTGAATCTCATCTTGACTCATCTAAATGTCTTGGATAAATTCACACATCCTTGATAACACTTCTTTTGAATCATTGCAGACTCCCACGGATGACATAGAGGTGATAAACACTGAAAGAATTGAAGCATCTCCAGAGACCCCAGTGAAAGTTGAAAGTAGGAGCCAGGAAGTTGCAGAAACCAAGTCTAAAGGAGAAGACAGATCTACCAAAACAAATCTGAGAAAATTCTTTAAACTGGTAAGATGGATATTCCTGAATTTGTATGTCAGCTACAGTATAGTTATTGAGTAGTCAGACAGCTTAAAATTTAATTAATTAATAGTAAATATGATGGGACAATCCAGTGCCAGCTAATTAAAAGTTTTTGTTAACAGCCCTACATTGGGCTGGGTTCACCAAATTGGATGGATGGATGATCATCATTGTTACCACACCAACAGTGAACCCAACTTTGGGCCTCCATTTCACAAAATATAAGGCTAGTAAGGAATATAAAAGGAATGTTAAAAGTTGTCTATAAGTCCACCTCACATTATATCTATATAGTTCATATATAGCACTTGATGGTAGGTAGAATTTTAATGGCTCTCAAGGAGCTAGAGATATGCGCCTGAGTAAAGGGCTTTTTCCTATTGAATTCCACTTCTCTTCAGTTCCACCTTCACAGTGGGAATCAACATTTCCTATGCTAGCAACAGCCATTATCTAAATATACCACAACTACCTCAGCAGCAGTCCACCAAGCATCAGACCAAGCATCCATTAATTCAAAAGGGCAGGAGGAAAAAGAAATCCTCAAATGTAAACCTTTGAGAATATATAAAAGTCCCTGGCATTTTTTCACTACATGGACAACCATTTAGCATGTGAAATATTTCATATTTGTCTACAATATAGATTCTAATCTAACTTTGTCACCTCTGAGACTTTCCTGCCAACTCAAGTTGAGAAGTCAAATAAGAGTGAAGTGTCAGGAGTTCTACAGTCTACTAACCAATCCAGGTCTAAAACCTGACACACTGAAACAAATCATTTCTGAGGGAGAAATTAATAGACTATATTAAGAAAGACATAAAATGTATGATAAATGATGTGACAGACCATATTTTAAATAGACATTCACGGGACACTCCCATGCTTGGCTAAAGGCTCCCTAGAGGGCATTCCGATTGGAAAAGAAATCACATGCTTTTTTGCCATTGTGTTCCTAAGTCCTGAAATGAAAAGGCTCAGCTAGACTCCCATGTACAATCATTTATAATCATTGTAGGAACGTGGAAGAAATTCATATAATCCTTTGTTATTTTAGTCAGTCAGGAATGACACAGGTGTAACTCCTCCTGAAATAAATGGGCCAGCACCAGATGACCAAGTAAGTGGATGGATCATTCAGTTTTCCTTCGGTGATGGTTCAACTGAACTCTACTTCTGGGGTTTAATGAGAATGTACATGATCCTTTAGTATTATATTTGATATACAACTTTATGTATTCCCTCCTGCCTTTCTTTCCTAATAGTTTTTGTACTGAAAGTGGCACTGTTGGTTTAAATTCTTTCAAAAACCACTCAGTTCAACTCAATTCAAAACTGAAGCTAAAATGAAGAAAATTTGCTTTGTTATAATATAGTTCTCAAATGCTGCATCAATTGGTCAGAACATTTCTGTTTAATACAATATTTAAATAGATTTAAGATGTGTGGGTTACAATTACCTGAATTCCCCAGCCAACAGGCATTTATCTTAAAGAGGCCATGTTTGAGAAACACTGGTTGAGGCAATAGTCTTGTCATTATTATTGAGAAGATTAACCATTCCCATTCTCCTCTACCTCATATTCTTCAGAAATATTGGATTGTGACTCCTAGTATTTCAGCCCAGTTAAGGAAGGTTAAATTAAGCCTGGATGTTCAGGCTTGAAAATACATTCATTTCAGCCTTATAAAAGTTAAGAACTATTCAGTGATATGCCTATGAACTATGTATAAACCCCAGAGAGTGCTTTGGTAAAACAGCTGACTAAAGTAGAACGATATAAAGTGGTTGCAGCATTTATAGACACGGACAGGGGAAAACTGGCTTTTCAGATTAAACATACAATATGATAATTTTAGGCCAAATTTTCAGACAGATTTAATATTTCTTTTAACTTCAGAAACTGTCTCTGCAATTGCAACCATTTTGAAAGTAGAGATGCAGACCATTAATTAAATGTAGAATCTTCAAAAACAAAATTGTCATTTGATGCCCTTGCATCATTTTTGTTTTGCAGTCTTTAGCAAATGCCTGGTTATTACCCTACTTTTGCTCTATGAGCCAATTTAAAAGAATGTGTTGTTTTGTTTAGTTAGTTCCTTATTCCAGACTTCCAACTACAAAAGGTGATGGATGAATATATTAACCTCTTTGTACTTTGTAATTTGAAACTGCAGCCATAACAACAATGCCATTTTGTATCTTGTTCTTTATCTGTACTGTATCCTGCTCTTTTTTCCTTCCTTTGTCTAAAACACGTTCTCTTGTAATTGTCATGTCTTCACAAAAACAATAAAGTAAATGAAACAAAGTCATCTTTTCTCCATTTCTTCTTACTTAACAATACAGTAAAATCAAGGCAGGGTTATTTTGATGTTTTTACCTCACATTTCTTTTCATCTTTGGACTGTGTGGTGTCTTTTCCAGATCCCTCTCAAATGGCTCTTTCTTTCTTTTCTTCTTTCTTTCTTTCTTTCTTTCTTTCTTTCTTTCTTTCTTTCTTTCTTTCTTTCTTTCTTTCTTTCTTTCTTTCTTTCTTCTGTGCCTCCCATATCTTTCCAAAGATCAGCCCTGAATTGCTTTATACCTTATGATTTGGATAGATTATATACTATCAAACCTTATGTTGATTTTTGAAATCTCAGAGATACATACCAATCCACCATATTATAGATGATATGCTTTGGATATTCTGGTTACCCCTTCCTGGCCACTGGCCTTGTTAGTGTGAGCTTGTGTATGTTAAAATCACAGCATCTGGCGGGCACTAAGATGCCAGCTACCCTTGCTGTAAAGGGTGATATAAGTTGGCAGGGAGGAATGCTGAAATGGCATATGCCAGTGCCAGAAGAGTTATCTGCTCCTAGCTCTGGGCCGAACATCTTCCTCTTTTTTTATCCTTAAAGAAAATAAACATAAAAATCTAGAAATAAGGGAAGGGAGAGAGATTGTAGAAACCCAGTGATGCTATTTTTATTCACATTAAACCCAGGACTACAGAAGATCACTTATGTGGCAGATTATGCTTGCTGTACAGTTCTTTGCCCTGTGCCAGGGGTCTCATCAGGGCATGGTTAAAAATTATGTCAAGAAAATTATCCTGATGGCATAGTTGTTTTTTATGGTATGAAAAAAGTATATATCTTTGGGATTGCTGCCAAAATCACCATGACTTTTTGGAAGGGAGGAAAGAAGGAGGGAGGGAGGACCAAAAATAATATAGATAGGTATTTGGTTTCTGATTTCTCCATTCTTTGTTTTCCAACTGATTTATAGTACTTATTGCTTAAATTGTCTGACACGTTGATTTATTTTTTAATGAACTGTATGGACACCCCTGAACCAAGCCCACTACTGGCATTTACTCCTGTATCCATGATCTCCTGAGCAAACAAATTGTTCCCCATTTGGGCTTTCATTTTGCAAAACAAGCTGCCCATTTCTTCTTTTAAACCCACCAACCAAGTAACCCTGTTTGAAACTGCTCTAGACCCTGGACTTCACAGACAGACCTTTGACCCAGGCTGAGAATCGAGACCCTGCAAGCAAAGGGAGCCGCAAGAATTCAACAGACAACCCAAACAAGTCACAAGAGATCCCCCAGAAAACCAAGGATCCACAAGAATCCAGACAAGAAGAAGCCGCCGAGACAGACTCCCTTCAGAATGGAGAGGACGCAGCACAACAAAGCCCTCTCAAGCGAACGGAGAAGCGACAGACCTTCGGAGGGTTTCTCAAGGGCCTTGTAGGTTACCTTTATCTTCCCTTAGCAATCCCCACTTAGCCAGCACTTCTAGAAGAAAACTTCTTTTGGGGAGATGAGAATAGCTCTTGCACCTTCATTCTTTTCCCAAGCAAGAATGAGAGACTAATGGTTTGAAGGGAAGGGGCACCAAACTGGAGGGAGATCTGGCTCTTCCGAGATTACCAAAAGGAGAGCTATAAAAGCAAGGGACTACCAAATTCCTTATTCTGGACTGCTTTAGAACTCGGATCAATTGGAATCCTTAGCCAGCCTGGTGCCCTCTAATTCTATTAGGACCAGTTCCCAGAATTCCCTACTAGCACATCTGAAAACTGACCGGGATTCTGAGAGTTGAGGTCTAAGTATATGTAGAGTGCGCTAGATTGTGAAATAGTTAGTCTGCTGTTGAAAAATGGATCGATATGGATTTTTATTCAATAAGTGGTTTTCCATCTGGGTTACGGGTAAATTATCAGAGAAATCAGCTTAATTGCCCTTTTTTTTTTTAGGTCCAGAAATCTCTGGGCCTAAAAAAAGTCATGCCTTGAATTAAAGAACTATAGATCTCTGTTCATACAGGACACTGTAGTTTAAATTAAAGGCTTAGTCTGGTGTTTCATGTCGAGTTATCATATTATTCGTTGTTGTTTCTTGCTTCACTGGAAATGATTGCACCTACATCGGAATATGGGGAAAATGTTTTCTCACTTTTACTTTTACAGTTACAAAATATAGAATCTGCTAATCAAGATAGACTGAGAAAATAAATAACTATAACAACATTAACAACAATGATAATAATGATAACAACAGCAACATCCTGGAAGTTGATCATGCTGATCTATTTTCGCACTACAGTATTGCCAGGTTGAGCTTGCTAGGGGAAGATATTACCTTCCACTAAAGATATTTTATTTATGCTGTAAAGATGATGCTAAAGACCTAGCAGATTCATTCCCACAGAATGCTAATTGCAATTTGTTTTAATCTTACTGTATTCAGTCTTTTTGTGGTTTTGTGCGTGAAGCCAATCTACCTGAATTTTTTGGATTTCAATATGGATGGGGTAACTCCAAGAAAGAGACTGATAGTGATCACGTTAAATGTGTTGCATTGTATATATCAACTGAGTGCATTTCTATCTCAGAAGAAAAAACTTTTTTTATTCCTGGAATTTTTGCTGCAGCAAACTACATTCTCTGAGTTGTAGAACCTGGGTTCAACATTTTTATCCTATTTTTATCTGCTCCTCTTTTCTTCCATGTGTCTTTCAGACTATGAATCCTCAGGCCAGGCTCCATGCACTTATATATTTGTTTCAAAATGCAGGCCCAAGATGACATTAAAAGGAGAACTATGCTAGAACCATTCCCAATGAATCTTGTCCAATGTCCTATCAGATGAGAAATGAACAATATTATATAAGGCACCCCAGAACCCTTTGGGAGCTATTTGTAATCCATGTTTTATTTCATTTTTCCTTACCGAAGTGAAATGTTAATATTATTTTTAAGTAGGATCAATACAGTAATGAATTAGAATCACAGAAGCTACATCAAGCCAACCTCTTCCTTTGTCTTTGCACATGCAAAGCCTTCTAGTACATAGGACAGAGGGGAAAAACTAAGCCAGGACAGAATATTTTGAGGAATAATGATATGATTGACCAAACCTTCTGAGGTACTAATATAAATATATTACGAGTTGGTGTTTTAAATATGATAGGTGGGGTTATATGCACAAATGCATGCAGAAAAAAGTGCAGGTAATATAATTAGTGACCAAATATTGTCTTTAAAAAACATTCCCAATCCTTTTGCATGCTAAATTAAAGCTAACTCTTAACAATCCAAAGATTTTGAGTGAAATGTGGGGTATTTATGTTGTGATGCACATTAAAAAAAAACTGCTGGATCTTGATTGTATCATAGTGACTGCCATCTTGATTTGTTTTTCTCCATCAAAAACCCCTCAAAAGCTTTCACTGCTCTGAGTGGCAAGTTTCATAATCTTTATTCCTTCTCATACTTACTAAGAACAAAATAAATTGCAATAAAACATTATGCAAATGTGTAAGTCATGAAGCCCATATGCATATATTGTATGTTACAGCTTTTTTCACATGGAATTTGCTTCATATTGGCAGTAAGCTTGCTTGTTTGCTTATACAGTAAAATGTGCACACATTTCTGGATGCAGACTCCTCCATCGTCTGGATAAAGAAAATAGCCCACTAAAGAGAGAAATAAATAAACACAAAATTTCCTGAGCATCTTCAGCAATATTTACATATTTCTCTCCCTTTTCTCCAGAGTCCCAAACGGATGTCAGATGCCGGGGTACAAACAGATCCCGTATCTATTGTGTCTGTTGTGAAACCCAAATAATTAACAACTGGAAGTCTCTGAAGAGTCACTGGATCATCGTTACTTTTCTTCCTTTCAGGACAAAAAGAAAAAAAAAGAAATGATTGGTATTGTTTATCCCTCCCTCTCGCCTTCCCTTCTTTTCATGGCTGTTGCAAACTAAGTCCTAAAAGCTGATATACAAATCCAAGGCCATCCCAAGTAAGGTATTTTGTGGGCTGTCTGTGTGGGTGTGGGAGTGTCTGTTTCCATTATCATCCACCCACTGCTTCTCCCACTGCCTTGCCACCCTCAGTGCAGCCCAGTCTGTTGAATCACTATGTATACTTTCTGTCCTACTGTCATGATCATGCTACTTTCCACGGGATGACCACGAGGCAGATTTATCTAATCCAGTGTCCTCATTGGTCATGCACTCAAAAAGGCATCATCTAATTGGTTTAGCTGCCTGACATGCCTTTTTTTTTTAACACATAGCAATAAAATGGAGTGGTGGGGCTGCAGCCAAATGAAACACTATCAAACCTTTTTGCAACCCTGAATCCATCTCCTGGGCTAATATATGCTTTGAGAGACTACTTCTTTCAGAACATATTCTGTTCAAAGTTGAAAAACAAACAAACAAATGCTTACAGAAGGAATAAGATTTAAAGGGAGTTCAGCATCCAGGATATCTGGTAGATTCATCAAAAAACAAAAGCGGATAGACGTTACCAGTATGGGGAAATGGGTTAAAATTTGTTTCATTCTTTTTTCTGAATCCAAAAAAAACCCAACTTAAAGGAAACTGGAGAACACCTACATACCAATTTATATACATTATGCATTTCTAATATATGCATTTCTGTACCGAGTTCATAATGTGCTTCATTTAGACACTGATATTTCCTATACATCTTTTTTAGCTGCAAATCACATCACAGAATTGAGCAAAGTGTGGAGTGTGATGCAGAAGAAACCCCTCTAAATTCACAAAAAGTGACCTGCATACAGTATATTTGTATTTTTTTAAATGGAAGAAAATGTATTTCTCCTCTGTGCCTTTCCAAACTCTATGAAATGTAATCTCCATCCCAGATTTCTTCAAATGTCCTAATTTTTAAGAGAGAACCATCTCAGGGCATCTGATAGCAGGTCCTATGGCCCATTTATCACTCCAGAGCCCTGTTAGGTGAGAACAGCAGATGAAGTCCGATTGAACTTTTTTGCAAGTAACAGATTTTATTAAAATATGTAAACTTTCATGAGTGAGACTGTAGCTTGTGAAACTTATATCATTCCATAAAAGATGCTATCAGAAACCTCTGGAATCTTTGGTTGCCATAGACTAGCCCAGCTCTCTTTCCACAATTAGAGCAGCATATAAGCCCCAGTAAATAAATAAAATAAATAACATAGTTTCATGATCTCTGATTATCAAAAATTCTTTGCAATTACTCTTGGCTGCAGCTAAGTCAATCATTTCAGAACGAGTTTGGAGTATGAATAAATTCTGAAACTGTCCTCTTACTCAAATTAGAATACCAGCCTTGGATCATCTGTCTTACTTTGCCCAGTTCTGCAAAGAATACCATTTGTATTAATGTGTTTGCAATTTGTTTATTTTTCAGTAATTTACATAATGTAAATTCAGTTTCCTTGCTCTGTGAGAACATAATTGCATACAGAAGCATGAAGAAAATTAATGGTTAATGGCTGTTCATGTTGTACTTATTAACGTCATTTGAACGGATCTATAACAAGCAGGGGCATCTCTAAGGGGCAGTAAAAAAAAGCCCAATAGCAACTGTGCCTGTGCAAATCAAAGCTCTGCCCCTTTTTGTGTGTGTGTTATGTTTGGCTTAGATGCTTTCTTGGCCATTAGTATGGGATGAGCTATGAAATGGTGGATAATTCTGAAAGCAAAGGCTAATCGATATGCAGGCTCTCCCACTTCAAAGCAAGTGGACATTTTCTTTATAATTTCTCAAAATCTGAGTCCATTCCACCCATGGGATATCTGTTCGAAGTGGCAAACCAACTTATATTTAAGATTAAAAACAAACAAACCATTTGGATACTGAATCTGGCCTCTTGTAAAAAAACAATGCACAAAGAGTTTTCAACTTACGATCACAATTCAGCCCAAAATTTCTGTTGCCAAGTGAGACAGTTATGTGAGTTTTGCCAGATTATATGACCTTTTTTGCCACAATTGTTAAGTGAATCACTGCAGTTCTTAAGTTAGTGATACAGCTTCCCCGTTAACTTTGCTTGTCAAAAGGTGACAAAAGATTACCACATGACACCAGGACATTGCAACCATCATAAATATGAGCCAGTTCCAAAGCATCTAATATTTGATTACATGATCATGGAGAGGTTGCAACGATTATAAATGTGAAAAATTGTCATAAGTCACTTTTTTCAGTGCCACTGTAACTTTGAACAGTTACTAAACAAATTGTTGTAAGTCGAGAACTACCTATTAGGATCTGAAAATATGTCATGCTTCTCATGGGTGGTCTTGGGTTAATTTTAATCTTAGCTAGGAATATTGTGGGATATAGTAAAATAGTGGTGCTAAATGTGGAGATAAATATTCTTAAGACCCTCTCTCAAAGTGCAGTAAGGCTTAAGAGACAGCCTTGGAGAAACTATACAGAGGTGGTTACAGCATGTCAACACACATGCATTAAGCCCAAGAAAAATGGAAAACAGCAGAAAGAAGCCCAGTTTGGCTCCTTAATTCACTAAAGTCTCACAATGAGGGAGGGGAAAACTCAATCAGGCATTCAAGTTCTCTGACTATGCCCTATGTCAGTAAATAAAGTTTCAATAAAACTTGTGGAATTGGTTTTCTGTTCTAACCTGTCTCAAAAAGCTGACAGTAAACCAACTTCAAACAAACCCTGTTAAAAGGAATCAAATAAGTAACATGTACTGGCATTAAAACTCAAAGATACTTAAAAAGAACTTTCCAAAATGAGAAGTTAATTGGCAAGCTAAGAATAGCTCTGACAAATAGGTTAATATGGACAAAAGAGTGTTGTTTACATTTAAGTGAAGGCAAATTTCATATCTCCTTTTCTAGGCCACCCTTATTTGTAGTTTTATCAGATAACAATGCACACTCAGGATAGTAAATGACGAGCTGAGCCATTGCTCAGTATTATGTGATGTTTGCAAAGGCAGTTATGAAGGGCGATAGACCAGAGTATGGAAGCTTTCTAAGGCTGCAGTTATAAAGATAATATAATGTAAGACTCAGTGGACAGTGGGGTTCATTTCTGAGTAGGCTTCCTTAGGATTGTAGTGGACAATAAGAGAAAGATGAGATTAAAATGCTTATAGTTAGATGTATATTATATGATCAGGGGGATCCTCTTTGTAAAGTACCATTTTCCAGGGAAAAGAATAATAGAAAACCCCCAAAACCTCCATTGCAAGTTAGTGTCTAAACTATTTTCAAAACACACAAATGTACAACAGTGGGTTACAAAAGCACCCCACTGTTGATCATGAGTACCAGGGCTGCATTCATACATTTTTAAAGTGATTTTTGAAATTGGTTATCAAGTGATTTCAGAGAGTTGTCAAGTTACAACTACAGCTGGGACAGAATTCCCATCACTAAGTGGTGTGGTTGCTAAGTGAGTCACTTATGACCTTTCCTGCCACAGCCTTTAAGTGAATCATACAGTTGTTAAGTGAATCAGGCTTGCCTCATTTGACTGTGTCGGAAGTCCCCCTGGGAAGGTTGCAAATGATGATCACGTGACCTAGGGACCCTGCAACCATTGTGATTATATGCCAGCTGCTAAGTGTCTGGATTTTGATCATGTGACTGCTTTGTCACATGATGGTCTTAAGTGCAAGGGCTGGTTATAAGTCACTTTTTTCAGCGTGATTGTAACTGTGAATGGTTGTCAAACAATGATTGTGAGTCGAGGACTACCTGTAATTTTACTGAAAAAGCTGAAATGTACAGGATTTCTCACTAATTCTCATCTCTTCCTGTCTTCATGTAATGAAATGCAAAAAGTTTGCTTCTCAAAAGTAATTAAAGTATTAACCAGAATCCAACACAAAGGAGCAATATGGAGGCCCTTTTATTACTAACCTAAAGGACATATTTACTTCTGTGTTATTAATATAATTTGTGTGTTATTATGCAGGGAAAGATCGGATTGTTAGGTTATTCAATTATATGATTTTTTTTAAAAATGGATAAGAACAAATGCAAATTATAACTGATTTACCCAACATTCTGTGGTCAGAACTTTTTACAGCACATCTGTGCTACACATACAAACACATTCTATTCATTATTGTAAAAGTAAGGAACAGTAAGACTAATGTTATAATTTAAACTAGCACCTGAATTTTAAATACTTGTATATTTTGATTTCCTTCTGATTCAATAAACATTATTTAAGAAAACCTATTTCCTTTTAATTGCTTATTTAAAGATTTCTATTAATTGTCTTGTGACTGTGACCCCAATTTTGCAAAACCTGAGTACCACTTATTGATGCTTTTTTACTGTTTTCTGAAATATATTTAGGATGTATCAAAGTCCACATCAAATGTTGGACACCCAAGGACACTTTGACATTCACTGAATTTTTGATGAGAAAATGACACACATGAACACAGAAAACTGTAATCTACACTTCTCCAGCCAAATGATTGACAGTTACGCATGTGTCTATGTGTCTTTCTTGCTCTTCCTCTTGGGTGGCCATTTGACTGGGGCAGACTGCTGTAAATCAATTTCATATTACACATCATATATTAAGTTTAAATTAGTACAGTAAATCATCTTTTCTACATTTGAACCTTATTGGAAACTGAATATTCGGCAATATACTGAAGCTCATGTTTAGACTAGTTCAGTTTGACCTAGTTCAGATTTCTGAATCTTGCATTAAGGAGAAAGGAAATTTTTGGGCGCCAACGTTCAAAGAGAAATGAAGCATGCTCAGGAAAGTTACCAAGATGGAAAAGGGGTTGGAACAAAGGAATAGTTAAAAGATCTAGGTATGTTTAGCTTACAGAAGAGACAACTGAGGAGAGATGATGCCAATATTCAAATATCTGAAGAGTGATCCCACAGAAAGAGAAATAGGTTCAATTCCTGTTGCTCCAGAGGTCAAGACTAGTAGAACCAATGAATTAAAAGTACATGAAGCAAGTTGAGGCTGACAATTGTTAGGACAAGATATTGCTTAAGATGATGAATGCTCCTTCATTAGAGGATTTAAGACAGAGACTTAAACACCCAATGGGAGTTGAAGTCCACACATCTTAAAGTTACCAAATGTTGGGAAACATTGGGCTAGACCAAATCAGAATAATAGAGTTGGAAGAGATCCTGGAGGTCTTCTAGTCCAACCCCCTGCTCAGGCAGGAAACCCTATACCATTTCAGACAAATGATTATCCAATCTCTTCTTTAAAATCTTTCAGTGTTGGAGCACCCACTCCAATGTAGTTTTTAAAACCACTCCAGATTGCTCCAGTTTAGGGCTTTTAGTAAGCGTTTCATTCTAAATTCAGGATGGTTCATTTCCAGGGACTTCTGCAATCAAACCTTTTGAGTGAGTGTACATGCCCATTTGTGTTCTTCAATATGTAATTAGGAGAGAAGAAAAGCAGGTTGAGTGAAGGCCTGACCTGGAAAGTTCTCTCTCTTTCTTCACACATTTCACTAAAATGAGAAGTACCTGTTCTACCTTTTCATGTAGCATGAGCCTAGCTCCTCTGGTTTCTAAATCGTGGCTTAGAAGTACATGACCTCAGACACCCCCAACGCACGCCTATCCGCACCCACTTTTTTCAGAAAACATATTGCATAAAGTTTATTTTCTCATCTATCCATTTGTAAAGAAAACATTTAAACAAAGAATTCAGGAAAACTACAATTCCTCCCTTTCCATTGTGTCTCCTTTAGTGAACACTCTTTACAGACTACAGACAGTTTAAGTGCAAAAACAGGAAATCCTGCACCATCTCTTTTGAAGGTGTGCTTTTTCCCCTGTAATAAGAGCTTGAAATAAATACTAGATATGAAAGACAAAATCCACAAACTAGCAACAAAGAGGTCCAGAAAAGTCTTATATAACTCAGAAATATGTAGTCCAGATATGGTGGTCCTAGTTCTAAGAGAAGAATCACATGCTTCTATCTATCTATCTATCTATCTATCTATCTATCTATCTATCTATCTATCTATCCATCCATCCATCTATCTATCCATCCATCCATCCTCCAAAGAGTCTCAATGGGCTTTGCAGATGCATTGTTTCAAAATGGTACCAGAATGTTAAAATGAGCTACTTTTCTTAAAACTGTTCAGCAAAGAACAAGATTTTTTTTTAAATAAAATCCTTAAAATTTTCTAAATAAAGATTTTGAGATAAAGATTTTAATAAGATTTGGGTTTGTTTCACTCAATTAGACAAATCCAGGAATTGGGTTTAGCTAGTCTAGAGACATGATAGGGGTGACATGATAGCAATGTTCCAATATAATATTTGAGGGGTTGCCACAAAGAGGAGGGGGCCAACCTATTTTTCAAAAAATCAGAAGGTAAGACAAGAAGCAATGGATGGAAATTAATCAAAGAGAGAAGCAACACAGAACTAAGGAGAAACTTCCTAACAGTGAGAACAATTATCCACTGGAACATCTTGCCTTCAGAAATTGTGGGTGCTCCATCACTGGAGACTTTTAAGAAGAGCCTGGAATGGGTCTCCTGCTTGTGCAGGGGTTTGGACAAGAAGACCTCCAAGGTCCCGTCTAACTCTTTTATTCTGTTATTCTGCTTAAGAATGAGAAAGTTCTTTTTTTTTTTAACTAGCATTAGGGGGGTTGTGATAAGAACGAATAACTGGCCCAAAGCATCCAGCCAGCTTTCATGGCTAGAGTAGAACTCACATTCTCTTGGTTCTAGCCTGGTGCCTTAATCATTAGATCAAACATAGATATGAGGTAGTACAAAACAGGGTCTTCAAAAATCCAGATGTTATTAATTTGTTGTTTATTAGATGTTATTTGCAATTTATTTAAATAATTTGTGTAGCCCATCTCACAACAGATAACCACTAGCTGTCATCAAGCTAATATAGAAAACTGCTTCCTTGCTGCCATCTAGTGGTTGCTCAGATTTTTGTGGCCCTATTTTCTTCCTTTTAATGAAGAAAAGACAGTGTAGTTTCATCAAGCATAACTTCTGATCATATTTTGAAGGAAATCCAGTTTTTGGTTGGATTGAAGAACATGCTCAATGAAAATATTTTTCCAAAATGGTAATGTTTCCATTTTCTTTCTATGACCTCAGTGTTGTGTATGTAAATAGTTAGCAATAAGCCATAGAAGATATTGCAAACACTGTGCAGCTTTGCAAGGTTTAAAGCGGGAAAATAAGGTGCAATCATTGGACGCCACAACCAAGGAGCGGGAAAACAGACAGTTTGTATTGGTTACAGTTCAAACGCTTTCTCTATAAAAGGGTTGCAACATTTGACATTTGACAGTTGACTTTGTGTATTCAATAAACTCGTTCAGTGTTAACCACTCTGAGTCCTCGTCAATTCGAACCAAACAACTGGCGACGAAGGTGGGATCGACAGAAGACCAGAGATTAGGAAGAATTGTCGTGAAGGCGGCAAAGTCTGAGCGAGTCACAGTCAACCGAGCGGCCGCGGCAGAATAGGAAAAAAATTCTCCGAATGGCGCAAATCGGGTCATTGAAGGAATTTGACCCTAACTTCCCCGAAGATTGGGAAGAATATATTGGTCAGGTCGAAGGATTCCTGTTAGTGAACGGAATCACCGACGACCGGAAAAAAGCGGCGGCACTTTTGACAATTTGCGGCACACCGGTCTACAGAGTCGCTGTCGGGCTGTGCCAGCCACAACCAGTCTCCAGCGTGCCCTATGCCGACCTCCTTGCAAAACTAAAGGTGCACTTTACTCCCCGAAGGTCCGAACTTTTTTGGCGGCGCATCTTCGAGAAGAGAAATCAGAGACCGGGGGAATCCATACAGAAATTCGTCGCTGCCGTTAGGGAAGCCGCAGTTCGTTGCAAATACGATAATTTAGAAATTAGGATTCGGGACAGAGTTGTGCTAGGCTTACGCGATGAACAATTACAAAACAGAATAATCGCCAAACCTACTGGCGATTTACAGGAAGTGCTCGACGAACTCCTAACGTATGAGTCTACCGGGTATCGCGACCCCCCCCGCAGTAGCATGGCGACAGCACCTGAAATTAACCAAGAGGGCTATGTGGACTGCGGGGAGGTGGATCAGCAGTGGGAGGAAGAGATCGCCGAAGTCTCCAGGCGATTTGGGAAGATGGCACCCAGACAACTTAGAAGCGAAGGGCCCGAACCCGGCCGCCGGCAACAACCCGCAACACCGCAGAGACCACCGACCGGGGCACAACGACCGTGGCGGGACACCGCAACCAGACCGCGCGACAACGACACCCAGAACCGATGCGGCAGCTGTGGCGGCAACCATCCCCGCGCTTCCTGCCGATTCCGCACCGCCAAGTGCAGGGCTTGTGGCAAGACCGGCCACATCCAGGCCATCTGCAGAAACCGCGTCCGGGACTCCCGTCTGAATGAAGTCGATGTGTGGCCAGAGGGTAAGGTAACCCCCAATGCTAGTGGCAAGGAGACCCCTAGATCCCGGGCGAAAATTTCAAACCCAGGGGAGGTGGCCCGAGTCAATCGGAAAAGGCAGGGAAGGGGGCACAATTTTCCGGACGGAAAATTAAAAATCACAGTCCTTCTGCAAGGGGTTCCTTGCAGAATGGAAATCGACTCTGGGGCTTCAGTGTCGATAATTTCCACTGAAACCCTGAAAAAAATTGAACAACTAAGTGGAAAAAGAATTCCACTTAGCCCAACAAATATTCAATTAACGGACTTCCAAAAAAGTCCAATAATCGTAAAGGGAAAGACCAGCCTTAGAGTTAATTTTAAGGGATTTAAGGGGGTCTTAGATGTGGTAGTTACGGAGGGGAATAGGACTAGCTTAATAGGGCTTAATTGGTTTCCTGCCCTGGGAATTTGGATAGGGGGAATAAATTCTGTGATTAAAAATAAGACCCTCGAATCCGTCTGCAAAGAATTTGCAGACGTATTCGATGGATCTCTAGGCAAGTACAAAGGGCCCCCCATTAATTTTAACCTAGACCCCTCAGTAAATCCAATCAGGCTAAAGGCCCGGAGGGTACCTTTTGCCTTAAAAGAAAAAATCGAGGCCGAGCTCGACCGGCTTGTAGGCCTCGGAGTTTTAGAACCCGTTGAGGGCGGTTTATGGGAGACGCCGATCGTCACACCCCTCAAACCCAATGGGGATGTGAGGATCTGCGCCGACTATAAAGCGACCCTCAACATTGGAATGAAAAAGCATGCTTACCCGGTCCCGACGGTGAAGCAGGTCCTCGCCACGATCCAGGACGCCGCCATCTTCGCCAAGCTCGACTTGGCGCATGCGTACTTACAGTTGACTGTTTCCAAAGAGGCTGCAGAGGCGCAAACAATTGTTACCCACAAGGGGGCGTTCCGAGTCCACAGACTGCAATTTGGGATTGCAGCTGCTCCAGGCATCTTCCAAGAAGTGATGGAGAGGACCTTAAAGGGCATACCTGGAGTATGCCCTTACTTTGATGATGTCCTAATAGCTGGAAAAGATGAAGGAATGTTAGTAGAGCGGCTGGAACAGGTACTGGGTAGATTTAGAAAGGCTGGATTAAAATTAAAAAAGGAAAAATGTAGCATAGGGGTTAAATCCACTGATTTTTTGGGGTTCAGGATTGACAAAAGCGGGGTCCACCCTACCCCTGAAAAAATTAAAGCAATAAAAGGGGCTCCTGAACCAAGGAACAAGGCTGAGCTACAGGCCTTCCTAGGCTTGGTAAATTTTTATCACACTTTTGTGCCACATAAGGCTGCCATTGCAGAACCACTGCACAGGCTTTTAGATAAGAAGACCCCTTGGCATTGGCAAGACAAGCACAAAGTGAGTTTCCAGACCTTAAAAGATATCCTTTCCAGTAGCTCAACTGTAACCCACTTTATAGAAAATAGACCAATCTACCTGGCGTGCGATGCTTCGCCTTATGGCGTCGGGGCAGTAATCAGCCATTTAGACACCCAGGGAATGCAAAGACCCATTGCTTACTACTCCCGCACACTAACCAAGGCAGAGCGGAACTATGCTCAAATTGACCGGGAAGCTTTAGCCATAGTGGCAGGAGTTAAAAAGTTCCACGACTACCTGTATGGCAGGAACTTTACAATCCTGACAGACCACAAACCCCTGCTGGGACTGTTTACCACAGATAAACAGACTCCCCAAATTATGTCTCCCAGGATGCTGAGATGGTCCATTTTCCTCTCAGCATATTCATTTTCCCTCCAATACCGACCAGGTAAAGACATGGGTCATGCAGACGCTCTTAGCAGATTGCCCCTTAGCACAACAGAGGAGGACCCTGCCCCAGTGGGACAAGTAATGTCCCTACAAGATATTCCTGATCTGCCCCTAACTGCTAAAGACATAGCGGAGGCAACCAATAAGGACCCCATCTTAAGGAGAGTAATGGCCTGGGTCATGAGCGGTTGGCCCAACGCCAACCCAGACGTAAAATACAGTCCATTTTTCCGAAGGAAGGATGAACTATCAGTTCATATGGGTTGCTTACTTTGGGGAACTCGTGTAGTAATCCCAGGAATCCACAAATCAGCTATTCTATTTGAATTGCATGAAGGACACCCTGGAATAGTAAGGATGAAGGCCTTAGCTAGGAGTCACTTGTGGTGGCCAGGATTGGACCAAGACATTGAGGAATGCGTTGCCAATTGCCATCTGTGCCAACGTTCCAGGCCTGAACAACAACACATCCGCACACATAAATGGGAGTTAGCTAGGAATCCTTGGTCCAGGATTCATATTGACTTCGCTGGACCTTTCCAGGGGTTAACGTTCCTTGTAGTGGTCGACAGCTACTCTAGATGGCTAGAAGTAGTACCGGTCAGTTCAGTAACGGCAGGCAGAACAATACAGGCATTAAGGGGCCTCTTTGCCACTCATGGGTTGCCGGATTTAATAGTGTCTGATAACGGGCCACAATTCACATCTATTGAATTTCAGGATTTCCTCAAGGCCAACTCGATTAAGCATAAGACTTCTGCACCCTTCCACCCCTCCACCAACGGATTGGCTGAAAGGAACGTGAGGACCACGAAGGACGCGCTTAAAAGAATTATTCGAGGTGACTGGCATCAGAGACTAGCTGAGTTCTTGTTGGCCCAACACACAACCCCTTGTTCGGCTACAGGGAAAAGTCCAGCTGAAATGAGGTGGGGAAGAAAAATCTTGACCAAGTTGGACAGACTACACCCCGACCGACTCCAACCAAACATTGAATTTGACATTCCTAACAGAACATTTGAAGTGGGGGACTTGATTTGGGCCAGGAACTACGCCCAAGGGGATAAGTGGATTCCTGGGGTGGTAACTGAAATCTTAGGTCCCTTATCATACATCATTGAGGGGGAAGGGAATAGGGTCTGTAAAAGAC
Source organism: Vipera ursinii (assembly GCF_947247035.1). Lineage (NCBI taxonomy): Eukaryota > Metazoa > Chordata > Lepidosauria > Squamata > Viperidae > Vipera > Vipera ursinii. The sequence continues at coordinate 17,353,973 of NC_139516.1, forward strand.
ACATAGACCAGCTGAGGAAAAGATCTAGTGGGTGTGTGCCAGCTGAGGGGGACCAAAGCTCAGTTAGGGCAAACAGTACAGATAACATTAGGCCTGAAAGTGGTGTAGTGGTGGGGCAAGATGACATATTTCCAGATGCCCATCAACAACAATTCAGTCCAATTGATTGGGAAATACCCCTGCGAAGTAGGCCAGTGACAACTGAATCCCAAACACAACCTAATACACAAGGCAGTACATCTGAAGCCAGTAACCCTGAGCCCAGGTCCAGTAGTAACCAGCATAGTAACCAGCAGCCAAGCAGTCAACCAGGAAAAGGGGCCCCTAGCAGCCAAAGTAACAGATACCCTTCTAGAATACATAGGCCACCAAAATACCTAAAGGACTTTGTAAAGAAATGACACCAACTGGGGGGTAAGGGGTGTTGTGTATGTAAATAGTTAGCAATAAGCCATAGAAGATATTGCAAACACTGTGCAGCTTTGCAAGGTTTAAAGCGGGAAAATAAGGTGCAATCATTGGACGCCACAACCAAGGAGCGGGAAAACAGACAGTTTGTATTGGTTACAGTTCAAACGCTTTCTCTATAAAAGGGTTGCAACATTTGACATTTGACAGTTGACTTTGTGTATTCAATAAACTCGTTCAGTGTTAACCACTCTGAGTCCTCGTCAATTCGAACCAAACACTCAGTAATATTATTTTCCTGTTACATAGTTTGTGTTTTAGATAGCAGTCTTCTTCCTTCAGGTTATTAACTACTCCAATTTACATTTCTCACTCAAGAAAGCCCTGCCATGCTCCAGATCACCTAAAAGAATGTTTGAGAACAATGGACAGCCTCTGTTAAAAATATAATCTCTTTCTATAGCATTCACATTACATTTGCCGCCAGACTCAATGCTTACTAAATCTCAAACTCACATATGCTCCTAATGAAGTAATTTGTATAAAATCAAGGAAGGACAACATGTTGCTTTCTACACACTTTGTATTATGCGTCCCACATTTCCTTACTACTGATTATGCAAGAAGGAGCTGGTAAGCCTTGAAGCTGAAAAGATTAACAAAGTTTTCTCAGGCTAAAGATTAGAAGCTTGATGAGGTGACTTTTTATCTATTAACCATAGGCAATACTAATTGCAATCACAATCACACATAAATTTATATATCGCTTCATAGCACTTTACTGCACTCTCTAAGCAGTTTACAGAGTCAGCATATTGCCCCCTGCAATCTGAGTCATTTTACTGACCTCGGAAGAATGGAAGAATGGAAGGCTGTCGATCTTGAGCCCATCAGGATCAAACTCCTGGCAGTGGGCAGAGTTAGCCTGGAATACTCCATTCTAACCACTGTGCCACCACAGCTCTTATGACACCTTCTAAATCAGGAGTGTCCAACCTTGGCAATTTTAAGAAACACTGGCTGGGGAATTCTGGGAGTTGAAGTCTTAAAGTTGCCAAGATTAGATCTAGATATGTTGTGACCACCACTTCAAAAATTTTGGAAATTATGGTCCCATACATTTGAAGTACACCATGCTGAGGAACTAGAAACCAAAAGAACAAACATACTGTAATTACTAAAACTCTCGGATAAATCTATTTCCCCAAAACTGATTTTCCAGTGAATCATTAAAAAATACATTTCTGGCTCACCCACGTTTTGATTCACAAGGAAGTGGTGTTCCAGTTACATGCAGCTTAGTCAAAGCAGGTTTTCATCCCAATCTTTCTTCATTGCATTTGAAAGATCTCCAAGTCTTCTCCCTAAAACAAATCTGAAGATATTGACAGTTTGGTGCCAAACTCTACCAAACATTTACACTAAGAGTAACAAATGCAGAACCTCCACATATTATCCTGTGATTTACCCAGATAATATTTATGATTCCGTCAATACCCAGTGTTTAAAGGTAAGCACTCTTTCTTAAATAGGAAAAAAATGTAAAAAAATAACCTTCCAATGCTTTAAATTCATTTATTGTCAGGTGAGGCGATTTCACCCAGTTCTCTAATATATAGGTAAAGGTAAAGGTTCCCCTGCACATGCTTGCTAGTCATTTCCAACTCTAGGGGCCGGTGCTCATCTCCGTTTCAAATCCGAAGAGCCAGCGCTTGTCTGAGGACGTCTCCGTGGTCATGTGGCCGGCATGACTAGATGCCAAAGGCGCATGGAACGCTGTTACCTTCCCACCATAGTGGTCCCTATTTTTCTACTTGCATTTTTACATGCTTTCGAACTGCTAGGTTGGCAGAAGCTGGGATGAGTAACAGGCGCTCACTCTGTTACACGGCACTCGGGGTTCAACCTGCCAAACTGCCGACCTTCTGATTGACAAACTCAGCATCCTAACCCACTGAGCCACTGCGCCTTTGTTCTCTAATATAGTTCTATGTAAATTATGTGCTGCCAGTGAAAGTTGGACCATAAGAAAGGCCGAGTGCCAAAGAATTGAGGCTTTTGAACTAAGGTACTGGAGAAGACTCCTGCAAGTCCCTTGGACAGCAAGGCGATCAAACCGGTCAGTCCTAGAAGAGATCAACCCTGACTGCTCTTTAGAAGGCCAGATCCTGAAGTTGAAACTCAAATACTTTGGCCACCTAATGAGAAGGAAGGACTCACTGGAGAAGAGCCTAATGCTGGGAAAGGTTGAGGGCAAGAGAAGAAGGGGACGACAGAGAATGAGGTGGCTGGATGGAGTCACTGAAGCAGTAGGCGTGAGCTTAAATGGACTCCAGAAGATGGTAGAGGACAGGAAGGCCTGGAGGAACGTTGTCCATAGGGTTGCAATGGCTTGGACACGACTTCGCAGCTAACAACAACAACAAAATTATGTACCCATATACCAGAGCTATTCATTTACATTAACATCTATTAATCCTATGGATATTTTTTTTCCTTTTATTCTTTTGCTCCTATTGCTTGATAATAATCAGATGTTAAACTCCAAGTACATTTTGGGAGACTAAGACAGACACTGCTGATTAAGTAATGTCTGATATCATGTATATGCTAGAATAAGCTTGCCCCAAGCATAGGTGGAGTTACCTTCTTCTGTGAAATCTCAGAATATTTGGCTTGGTTTTTGTTTTTTCCATATTCTTTTTACCTCTTAAGCAATTGTGTATGGATGCTTTTTTCAGTGTTGAGAGATAAAAAGCGTAGGTATTTTCAGGATCGTCCTGTTTTTGTCACAATGACAGAAGTGATGTCGTAGTATTGTGCCACTAGCTCTATTCTTCATACATGTGTGTGATGTCATTCTTGTAGAGAAATGGCTAGGCTGCCATCACAACACTGGTTTGGGAGGAAAATATTACAGGGTTGTTAAGATGTGATTTGGTCTTGTGGTTTACTGGAATAATATTTTCAGATAACTAACTAGATTTATAGAAAATGTTTTAATATTAAAGATATTAGTATTACCGGTATGTTAAATTATATCCCAAAACTCTAGATTATGACTATTTTTTGAGGAGGGATAGTTTTAGGGCCTTGGATATGGCTAAGATAATTATTTTGAAAAATTGGAAAAGTAGTACTATTCCTCATGTTAAGGATTTAATTCCAGAGATAAGTAACATCCCTTTTTGAAAAGGCAATTTTATCCACTAATTAGAATCACTCAATATAATTTTGTGTCACTTTTTATAATATTTTGTAATATTAGAGAACCATTGAGTTTGTTTTTTGTCCTGAAATTAAATTTTAGAAAATTTGATTAATCTGCAATATGTGTGTGTGTGTATAGTTTAATTGAAATAAAAAGGAAAAAAGGAAAAGAAACAAATATAAAAATTACAGCCACCCAGCTTAACAAAGACAACACCACATACATACAAACAAAATAAAGCTTTCTTAAAAAAATAAAACATCACACACTGCATTTGGAAACCTGACACTCACCTACTCATTCTCTTTCTCACGCACACAGGAAACTGCTGGATTAAAGTCTGCTCAGACACATATTTTGTCAATCTTCAATTGCAGATGTGCTAATGTTAATGAGTCAATTGTTAGTAGCTTCAATATCTTCGTAAATGACTTAGATGATGGAATAGAAGGGGAACTCATCAAATTTACAGATGACACTAAGCTGGCAGGAATAGCCAAAACCCCAGAAGACAAGCTCAGGATCCATAAAGATCTTGATAGACTTGAACAATTCCAACAACCTGAAATTTAATATGGAAGAAAGCAAGGTTTTACACCTGAGCAGGAAAACAAAAGGTACAACTACAGAATAGGGGAAACCTGGCTCAAAAACAGTAAATGTTTGGGGGGGGGAGAGACGGGACGTTGGAGGCCTAGTGGACGATTACTTAAACATGAGTCAGCTGTGTGCAGCAGCTGCCAAAAATGCTAATGCAATCCTGGGTTGTATAAACAGAGGCATAGAATCAAAATCACAGAAGTATTAGTACTGCTTTATAAAGCCTTAGTAAGGCCACACCTGGAATACTGCATCCAGTTTTGATCACCACATTACAAAAGAGATGTTGAGACTTTGGGAAAAGTGCAAAGAGGAGCAACTAAGAAGATTAAAGGCCTGGAGACTAACACATATGAAGAAAAGTTGCAAGATTTGGGTTTGGCTAGTCTAGAGAAAAGAAGGACTAGGGGTGAGATGATAGCAATATTCCAGTATTTGAGAGGCTGCCACAAAGAGGAGGGTGGTCAACTTATTTTCCAAAGCACCAGAGGGCAGGACAAGAAACAATGGTTGGAAATTAATCAAGGAGAGAAGCAACCAGGAATTAAGGAGAAACTTCCTAGTAGTGAAGACAATTAACTAGTGGAATAGCTTGCCTTCAGAAGTTGTAGGTGCTTCATCACTGGGGGCTTGCCAGCCTATGCCAAACTACTTCATCACTGGACAGTCACTTGCCAGCCAATGCCAAACTACTATAAACCTCTTTCTCCTTGTGGTGAGGAAATCAAACAACTTGGAAAATGTCTCAGTTCCTGTTTTTTTTCTCCCTCCCAACAGCTTCTGTTTCAACATCTTGAACTAGTTACTGTACATGTAAACAGTTGTGCATGGTCTCCTAAGAATACGATAGTCCTCCCTGATATGTGATTACAATGTTCAAGCCTTGCCCAGTTTTATTGACAAAGTTCCTTGACTGTTACTTAATTCCACTTCCACGCTCTGTTTTCTGCTTCATACACTAGCATCTCTCCACTTCTAAAGAGCTCTCTAGCTGAGTTTTAATCTCTTACAACCAGCAGAGGGCACTATAATGTACTTTCTGAGGTCATTCTTTTAAAGAATGGCTTCTTCCTATTCCACCTGGACATGCAAAAAGTAACATTAGATCTGTAAAGACCTTTGAAGAGGTTCTTTGCATCGCTGGGATTTCAATTAGGGAGCAGCTTTGAAGAACATGAAAGTCTCCCTCAAGATAAATGATGGAGGGAATGGGACAAGGGTAGGCAACCTTGGCTCTTTTATGACTTGTAGACTTCAACTCCCAGAATTCCTGAGTCAGCATGGCTGATTCAGGAATTTTGGGTATTGAAGTCCACAAGTCATAAAAGAGCCAAGGTTCCCTACCCCTGGAATGGGACAACTACTATCACAGGTCCCATATCATTGCACCAATGATGTCATGTCACCAGGGTTGTCACAGTTACTCCGAGGTAAGTTGGGCAGCCTATCAATGTTATAAATTATAAATAAATTATGGCTTTGACTGTATCCTAAACTTCTTCAGTTGTTTCTCATTCTCTCCATCGCCATTCTTAAGGCAAAGAATTAATCCACTCTTCCTTTAAATTCAGGGGCTAAAAAAAAAGAGCAAGCAGTAAGCAATTTAATTCCCGTTTTAAATTTCTGTGAATTAGTCCTTCTTACAGAACGCTGTTGTCGATAGGAAGTAAAAACCTGTGGGCTGGGGAAAAAACATTAGATGTACAAGAGGATGCGAAGAACAGGAATGGGAAAAAGAAGCATTTTCAATTAATCTGAAACACTCAGGGCTTTTTTTGTCATAGAACGCTCAGAACGGAGTTCCGGCACCTTTTTTTGGGATGGAACCTTGTAGGGTAGGCAAGGCAGGTTGTATGACGTGTGAGTTCCGGCACCTTTTTCTTTTACAAAAAAAGCACTGGAAACACTTATATGCACAGTATTTATTTGGAAGTTAAAAATAGTACGCTTACATCAAAGACATGTCATAAAGTAACAGCTGAGGAACTCTGTTGGGAAGAGAAACGATCATATCATCTGTAGAAGTGTGAAGGATGAGAAACAAAGGAGTTAGTAATGAGGCTTTCAGGACTGGGAGAAATTAGAAAACTAGGAAGTCAGAGAAAGAAGAGAGCAATGAAATACACCAGGAAACTAGAGACTTATTTCCTTTTCTTTGAAGGTGTTCCAACTTTTTCTATCAATCTGAATGGCGTCTATAATTTGAAAGCTTGTCTGGAGTTCTAATGCAAATGAGCTAGATTAGGGATAGAACAATATAGAAAAAAACATCTACTTACATGGTTGCTAGGACTCAGAACCGACTTGACGGCATGTAATCAATCTCCAAATCAAATAGTAATGATGTAGTCCACTTAGTAATCCTCAGGAACTCTTCATTTAAGTAGGTATGGCCTTGGGGGCGCCAGTGTCCCTTTTAGAGCTATCAGGCTGTTTGCCCTAGCAACTTGTTATGTATTGAAAAACAAAAATAAAAAGCTGGCACATTGCCAAATAAAACATTCTCTTCCAGGTTTTTTATTCCCAAGTATATATCTACAGGTTACAAAAGCTCCTTCAGAATATAAAAATGATGGTCAGTTGCAACTCAAGGCTGCCTCCAAAACTGTGTCCGTCTGCTCAGAAAAAAGAACAAACAGAGACAATAATATTAGGTGTCATCCTGCAGAGGGACCTCTGGTCAGTTTAGTACAGTAGTTAAAGGGCTGGCTATAAACCAGGCGCTTGTGAGTGTTTTTTTTATTATTACATTTATATCCCGCCGTTCTCCGAAGAATCAGGGCGGCTTACAAGCTTAGCAGTAGCCTTCATTCTATGTATATGCCTGCTTGTTAGGGCTTTCACACACACCCCAAGCGGCATTATTACAAAGTCAGCTTATTGCCCCCAACAATCTGGGTCCTCATTTTACCTACCTCGGAAGGATGGAAGGCTGAGTCAACCTTGAGCCTGGTGGGCTGCGAACCTGCACTAATTGCAGGCAGCTGGTGTTACTTAAGGAGGCATCAGCCCACTACTCCACCAAGGCTCTAGATCTGCCTTAGGCATGAAAGCTGTGGGGCGACTTTGGGCCAGTCACTCTTTTTCAGCCTAACCCACCCCACAGGGTTGTTGTGAGGAAAATATGAAGAAGGGGTATTGGATATTTTTGCCACCTTGTGTTACTTTTAAAGTGAAAAGGGCAGGATGAAAATCTAATCAATCAGTTAATAAATAATAGAGAGGGTTGCAGATGGCATTCTGAGAGACGGATGGTTTGTAACCGATTATAAGCCATCATTTTGTGAGTGGGCAAGACTATACCTTGCTGCATTGAGAAACAGACACCAATAATTTAAATGCTGAATTGTCAAGCAGGCAGGAGGAGGCCAGCAAAATAGTGGCAACCTCATGCAAATATTCCTCCAAATCCTTCAGAAGCTTGTGTTGAGTTGCAATGTTTGGAAAGCTGATTTGCAAAGCAAATCCTTTGTTCTGGAGAATGGCAAAGAGAGAAAGAAGTAAAAGAGAAGGGGAAATAGAAAGAAACTTCCTTTTGAACATGTAGAAGCAGGAAATACCTTTGTTTCCTTACTCGTGGCTCTACTGTTTTTCTTTTTAAAAAAAATGTGCAACAGAGAAATGTTAAGATTATTCTGAAAAAGCTGTTTCTACTTTCATTAGAACTAGAAGGGTCCTCTTGAAATTTGGAAAAATGCCATTGTGTTGTAGTTGCTTCCAAATAGTAGGTTGCGTATTGTTACGTTTGGGAATTATTTTGACAGTACTTCTCTCTGGGTGATTGGCTTGAGTCCTGGTCACCATCAGGAGGTGGGAGAGTCTGATAAAATAAATGATTACTCAAGCAAAGGGTGGTTAAAGTAGAACTTTTCTCTGGTTCCTGGGTGCTGATACTCCCCCTTCCCCTCCCCCTGCAGATAATACACGATTCATACTATAGATACATTGCATGATTATTTCCATTCTCTGGAATTAATGATTAGCTTTTCTGGATGAAGTTAGTTATTTGTATCTTGCTAGCACACTGTTTCTAAATGTTTCACCACTGTTGTCAATCACCAATATTGGGTAAGTGTTTATAAATGCCCGGTTTACTCTCTCATGGCTTAGTAAAAAAATAGTTGTACTTTGTGGAAAGAGCCCCTATGACCTCAAATGGTCTATTATCTACTTCAGGGGTCCTCAAACTTGGCTACTTTAAGACTTGTGGACTTCCAGAATTCCCCAGCCAGCCCTGATGGCTGGGGAATTCTGAGAATTGGCATCCACAAGTCTTAAAGTTGCCAAGTTTGGAGATCCTGGTCTATGGTGTACAAGTGTTTGTATTCTAGTTTTCACAAAGTAAGAAAGAGGAAAGGCTGAATTCCAGGGGGGTTGAGAGCAATCAAGAAAGTTATTTGATCATGGGAATACACCAACACCCAGAATCTAAAAAAACATCAGTGTAAGATGGGAGTCTTGAAAAAACAGGTTAGGGATAGATAGTTTCAAAGAAAATCTATGTGTGTGGTCACTAAGAGTCAAAAATGACCCGACGGCAACATAATCAATTTCAAGCCATCAGTAAAACATAGAATCAAAAGCCTTGCAGAAGTGATAACAGAATTTCATAAAAACACCAGCACAATCTCCAGACACGCAGCGACACACACAGCGAAGAGCTGAAGCTTGCTTTCGAGCATGTCATTTAAAATTAAAATGATTCCAGAAAAATTTGATATGCACTTTAAAAAAAAGACATTCCTTTAAAATTGACATAACCTTTGGACAAACAGAAGCTGCCTATGGAACAGACTTCATGAGAAAAGGTGATTCAACAATGCCACCACCATTATATTACAGAAACAAAGTTGTGACCTTGTGCTTCCGTAACTGATGAAGTGTACAATAAAGTCCCATTTGTGCCTCTAAAATTCAGGGAGAAATATATAGAAGAAGAGAGACTGCACCATTTGTATGATATATCTCTATCTGTTGTGATTCAGGGTCAGCCTGTGGGTTCGGTAGTTGGGTCGGATGCCTCAGAGGAGGAGGAGGAGGGGGGTGTTGAAGAGCTTGATGAGAGTCCTCAGCCAGGCCCCTCTCATCTGGTCACGACGCAGACCCAGCTGTGTGAGCCTGACAGTGTGGATGAAGATGACCCACAGCTGGCCCTGTTCAAGGACGCCTGACACAGGAGGCAGTCAATCAGGAGTAAACAGAGGAAGGCAATGGGGCTCCTCAGAAGGAGGCAGAGAGAAGCCATGCCCTGAACTGTATTTAAGGGGGAATGCGTGGGAGGGCTGGTTTGCTGAAGGCAACCGCTTGAAAAGCTCCTGTTTCTTGGTTTGTGTCTTGTTCTATTTGTTTTTGTAGCAATAAATTTGGCAGGCGTAATTCCAGCCTCTTGCCTTCTTGTAAAAGGGGTTGTCCCTGCCTTTTCTGCAGGGCCGGTAGCAGGCTGGTACAGAACACTATCAGCAGTACTGGTGGAACTCAGAGGGGCTGATCTACTTAATATACAAGTATTTCCTTAAGCAATTAAAAGTAATAACTGCAGCGTGATTTCCTGCCCCTTGCAGCAACTTCAGAAAGCCAGTTTGCAGGAACTGGAAATGGCAATATTGTCTTTCAAAGTGGTTGAGCCAAAACGCAACAGGATCTCAAACCAGTTGAGACTTCTGCATTGGAGTCTGCCTGGAAATTTCTCAAATGTTTTCTTCCCCAGCAAAACATGCTGCTGTTTTTCTACATTATTCTCAGGGAATTCTCTGAGAATCTCTGAGAATTTCTTTCGTATTTCTTTCTGATGATGTACCTTGGAACTATGCTTGGAAGCAGAAAAGTCTGCCACATGGAAGAGTTCCTGTCAGTATCTTTCTTCTCATGACATTAAATTGAAAGCACTAAAAGAAGCCACAGTTTACTTGAGAGATGATTTTTCCATAAAAGATAAACATTTATACCTACACTTCTCGTCCATCATGTAGCAAAGGAAGCATTAAGATTCCATGTAGTGAGAATTTCGCTGATTATTTCCTTATCCTTGGGGTGGGGGGGAAGCAATTTCTTGTTCATCAAATTAAATTAGAATAGTTGAGTTTTCTAATGGCCTAACAAATCATATATGATTCAGATTCTTTTATTTCTTTGTTATCAAACCTAGTGCAGATCAAACCAGTTTATCTTCTGGTTGATGTCTTCTCATTGTGCATTAAAAGTAACCCTTGACTTACAAACATTCATTTAGTGACCATTCAAAGTTACAACAGCACTGAAAAAGTGACTTAATGACTGTTTTTCACACTTATGATCATTGCGGCATCCCCATGATCCTGTGATCAAATTTCAGATGCTTGGCAACTGGTTCATATTTATGACGGTTGCAGTCTCCCAAGGTCATGCGACCAACTTTTGCGACCATCTAACATGCAAACTCAGTGGGGAAGCCAGATTCACTTAACAACCATGTTACTAACTTAGCAACTGCAGTGATTCACTCTGGCAATAAGGGTCATAAAATGAAGCAAAACTCACTTAAAATCTGTGTCTTTTAGCAACAGAAATTTACAGACTAGTTGTACTCATCCCCTTCTTGAGTATGAACATTCTTAAACTTATAGGGAGTCCACCTATCCTTGTTTAGCTATTATATTTCTGCTTTGTCTTACAGCTCTAATTCACCCTCTGCTTTCAGAGGAAATCTCTTTAGCCATATAGCTATTACTCAAGTAGGTGTATCTCAGCAGCCTTTGGCAACTTACATGCACTGTCATTCCATTTAGTTTGCTGAAGGTGAGAAATTCGATGGATCTGAAAGAGAAACAGGAAGTACCCCAGTTTAGAAGTGGTCATACGTACAGCCAGATCACGTCAAGCAAAGGGCATATCCCGTTTTATCCCCTAGTTCCCAGTATTTATAATTTTGTTGCACAGAATTGTAATGCAATGAGCATATAAGTTGAAACCATATTTCCTGATTGAAAGGGGAAGTGAAGATATTTTGAAGAGTGGCTTCAGAGCAGATATCAGGAACTAACCCAATAGGAACCAGGTCACACACACCCCTCCCTCCCCCCGAAAAAATCCCTATTCTTTTAAAAAGTATCCCCAAACCTATAAGGATTTGGGTGTTGTCAAGCAATATCTAAAGCAAAACCATAGGAGTTCGCAGGTTTTACTTTTCAAACCTTTTATGCAAAGGAAGCCATTAAAAAAACTCTGTTATTCTTATTAGTTACCTGGACTTTCATACAAGAACTCAGAATGCCATTCTAAACCAGACCAGAATGACTTATGATTTAGAGCAAAATACAAAGGTCTCTTCTTTGAGGTAACCCAGAATAAATTGTTGGAGTATATTAAGAGCTTATTGTGGTTGTTTCACAATCATTAGTGTGTTTCTTACTATAAAGCCAGAAGCAGAAAGAAACATGTAGGCCATCAAGTTCGTCTTAGAACAGGGGTCTTCAAACTTGGCCCTTTTATGACACGTGGACTTTAACTCCCAGAATTCCTCAGCCAGGCACACTGGCTAGGGAATTCTGGGAGTTGAAGTCTACAAGTCTTAAAGTGGCCAGGTTTGAAAGCCCTGATGTACTTAATTGACCGGAATCCTGTCTTTGGCTTGGAGCTGCCATTTGGAGAAGAATTTGGAAGATTAAAAGGGGAAAAAAGAGAACTGTCACAAACTACAGTTCTGGAAAAAAATCAGCACTGGAGAAGTTCCTCTTTCTTTCTTCTGTCTTACACTTCACCTCTTGTCTTTTCAATTAATTACCATTCCTGCCAGCTGAAAATGCATTTTAAGTTTCCCAGCAGTCAATGGCACTTTGCCCTCAGCCATAGTTCCGCAATTAAAGTTTAATATGCAGGACATATTTTTTGGACCCACTCATGCAACCAAGGGGAGTCGGAATAGGAAAGGTCAAGATGGACGCCCTACTCCTTTTTCTCATACATCAAGACACAAGCAGAAGACAGGCAGGGTTTTTGTCGCACCTTTGGAACCACCATTTTGATTTTTGATACACACAACCCCCTGTAGACTGGATTTGCTTAATGACCATGTGATTTGCTTAATAATTCTGGCAAAAAGGTTGTCAAATCGGATGTGACTCACTTAATGACTGTGTTGCAGTGGAAATTCCAGTCCCAACTGTGGTCATAAGTTAAGGACTACCTGTATGTTAATTTTATGCATAAATTTATATGCAGAAGAAAATTCTGCAGTTTAAATAGAATGGAATGGAATGGAATAACAGAGTTGGAAGGGACCTTGGAGGTTTTTTAGTCCAACCCTCTGATCAGGCAGGAAACTCTATACCCGTGGTGGCGAACCTATGGCACGTGTGCCACAGGTGGCATGCAGAGCCCTCTCTGTGGGCACGCACGCTGTCGCCTCAGTCCTAGGCCTTCAGCTGGGTTTTATAAAAACTTTTCACTTTAGGCTTCCACTGCTGTGTGCAAAAAAAATGGTTCAATCAATCAATTTCAACTTCTCACAGAAAAAAAAAAGATCTTGCAAAATTGGAATTGATTGATTGAACTTTTTAGTCCCACCCAGTCTGCCGTTACCACTGCAGCCACGTCCACACAATGGACCATGCCCACCCAACAATACATAAGTGGGTTTTCGGTTGCAGTTTGGGCATCACTGCTCTATACCATTTCAGACAAATGGTTGTCCAATCTCACCGTAGCCTGAGGTCTTCCACTGGAAGATCACTTGGAAGAGGGAACCATCATGTGTAAAGTAGGGGAAAGGGCCACTCTTAAAATCATGTGGACATTCACACGGAACAATAATGAATAAATGATTTCTGGCAAGTGTTATGTCTTCCCACAAACAATTGCTTGTTGAGAAAAACTGCCAATTAGTGCAACAAGGATGAGGAACACATCAACCAATCAGGGTGGGTCACATTCTACATTCTCTGAGTGTAAAGACAGCCACACTGTCTATTTACTCTCATTTTATTCACACACATGTGCGCACACACACGCACACACCAAAAGGATGATTTTCTGAATAGGGAAAGGGACGGATGGGATGAGTTGAAGCACCCTTCAATGGCAACCCTCCATTAAAAACTGTCCTTTTTCCTGAATGCATCAGTGAGGCTGTAAATGTCAAAGGAGGCTCTTTTAAATCCTTGAAGTCAGGAAAAATTCCAGGCGATGTCATGCTTGTTCAAATATAGAAAGAGAAATGATGTTCCTCAGGACATGGGACACTTGATGGAGAAATAGTAGCCTCCCAATCTTTAATATTTGGGGTTTTTGTGATCACAGAAGGCATAGTATTTACTTGCATTAACCTTCAGTGATTTTTAAATGAGAATAGAGCTAAAAGGGACCTTGGAGATCTTCTGGTCCAACCCCCTCCTTCAGCAGGAGACCCTGTACCATTTTGATTTGATTTCTGATATAGAAGAACATAAGCACCCACAAATATTGAGTAATATTTCATGATTAACCGAATCCATCAATTCCTTCCTAAAAGGTTACATTTCACCCAACAGAAACAAAATCAACTTTTTGTTCAATTAATCATAATTTTAGTTGAGATTCACATGCTGGGCATTCTAATTCCTTATTCCATGTGTCTCTACACACCTGAATATCTATTTTAGTGTATTGTAACTATGATTTATAAGCAGTTATCATTACTTATAATTTCTTCTATAATAATCCTGTAACCAGTGCTTTTTTTGTAAAAGAAAAAGGTGCCGGAACTCACACATGTCATACAACCCACCTTGCCTACCCTACAAGGTTCCATCCAAAACAGGTGCCGGAACTCCGTTCTGAGCATTCTATGAGAAAAAAAGCCCTGCCTGTAATATTGGAGAAGATTCTGCAGTATTTACAACAGAAGAGTTGGTCTATAACTGGATGTCCAAATATTGGCCATTTTCTTAAATGTTACAATTTCTCTCTCAAGACTTCACCTCATCCAATTTATATTTCCTCAAAATTTATTTTTCGTTCCTGCATGAGAGAAGCTAGAAGGAAAGAGACATGCTGTTTCTATTATGTTCATGTTTAATCATTTCTGTTTGACTTAACTCCAGCTTGTTTTCCTTTCAGGACTCTGTGATTACTTTTGCAAAGTAAATAATATGCATCCTTCTTGCTTAAGTAACGGTGGTGGGTGGGTGTGAATTAAAGGCTTTGCTGGCAATCCTATTATCTGTGCCAAAATAAATATCAGGTTTCCTGATTACACCTACACAGTGATTTTTCAAATATCTTTCAAATTTCAAATTTCTTAAGTAGAGAACCATAACGTCTAGAGCAGCGTTTCCCAACCTTAGGAACTTGAAGATGCGTGGACTTCAACTCCCAGAATTCCCCAGCCAGCATAGCTCCTAAGTTCCTAAGGTTGGGAAACGCTGGTCTAGAGGAGTGACATCAACAAGGAACTAAACAACTCGGGGATTACATCCATGGCCAGGAAATAAATAACTGCTCTTTACTAAAAGCTGAAGATAGTCAGCAAATATTATCATGAGCTTATGCACCAAAGAATAGAATGAAGCAGAGATGGTCTGGATTCATCCAATAAGTAACAACCAAACCAATCTTATAGATCTCTTGTTTCTTCAAGATAATATGGAACTGATACTTAATAATACTGTTCCGGCATTTCTAAAAATAAACCTGTAAGGAATCATTCTTTGAGTGAAATCCAATAATAATGGTTAATTGGCAATTGTTACAGCTTTGGATTGGAGAGACAATTAAACTGCTAATTAACAGTGATGTGTTAAAAGATCTATTGAACCCCCCTGGTGACAAAAAAAAAATAGTAGAAATCTTCCTGAAAGGGAAGGGATCATCCCTGATTTCTCAATTAGGGAAGCCAGGAGTTTGTTTTGCTGAAGGTTTTATAGAAGTCAAAGCCTAGCATGTGAATTGTGATATTGGCTTTAATGGATCTGATTCCACTTTGCCAGATATGAATAGAATAGAATAGAGCTGGAAGGGAACCTGGAGGTCTTCTAGTCCAGCCCCCTGCTCAAACAGGGGAACCTATACCATCTCAGACAAGTGACTGACCAGTCTCTTCTTAAAAACCTCCAGTGATGGAGAGCCCACGATTTTTGTTCCACTGGTTGATTGTCCTCACTGTCAGGAAGTTTCTCTTTAATTCCAGGTTGCTTCTCTCTTTGATCAGTTTCTAATCATTGTTTCTTGTCCAGCCCTCTGGTGCTTTGGTGAATAATGTGACTCCCTCTTCTTTGTGGCAGCCTCTCAAATACTGGAATACTGCTATCATGTCACCCCTATTTCTTCTTTTCTTTAGACTAGCCAAACCCAATTCCTGCAGTTGTTCTTTGTATGCTTTAGTCTCCAGGCCTTTGATCATTTTAGTTGCTCTTCTCTGAACTTTTTCCAAAGTCTCAAAATCTTTTTTGTGATATGGTGACAGTATTCCAGGTGTGGTCTCACTAGGATTTTATAAAGCGGTACTAATACTTTGTGTGATCTTGATTCTATGCCTGTTTATACAACCCAGCATTGTATTAGCTTTTCTGGCTGCTGCTGCACATTGCTGGCTCATAGTCAAGTGATTATCCACTAGGATTCCAAGGTCCCTCTCACAGTTACTGTTTTTGAGTCAGGTCTCACCTAATCTGTACTTGTCCCTTTGATTCTTCCTGCCTAAATGTAAAACTTTGCTTTTCTCCACATTAAAATTCATTTTGTTGGATAGGGCCCATTGTTCAAATTTGTCAAGATCTTTTTGAATCCTGAGCTTGTCTTCTGGAGTGTTAGCTATTCCTGCCAGTTTAGTGTCATCTGCAAATTTGATGAGTTCCCCTTCTATTCCATCATCTAAGTCATTTACGAAGATATATGGAAGGAAGTGTGTAGTGGGGTGCCCCAGGGCTCTGTTCTGGGCCCAGTGCTCTTCAACATCTTCATCAACGATTTGGACGAGGGGATAGATGGGGAACTCATTAAATTTGCAGATGACACCAAGCTGGCAGGAATAGCCAATACTCCAGAAGATAGGCTTAAGATACAGGAGGATCTGGACAGACTCGAGCACTGGGCACTATCTAACAAAATGAAATTCAATTGTGAAAAAAGTAAGGTTCTGCATTTAGGCAGGAAAAATCAAATGCACAGGTATAGTATAGGTGGTACCTTGCTCGATAGTAGTAACTGTGAGAGGGATCTCGGAGTCCTAGTGGACAATCACTTAAATATGAGCCAGCCGTGTGCTGCAGCTGCCAAAAAAGCTAAAACAGTGCTAGGCTGCATTAACAGAGGGATAGAATCAAGATCACGTAAAGTACTAATACCACTTTACAATGCCTTGGTAAGGCCACACCTGGAAAACTGCATCCAGTTTTGGTCACCACAATGTAAAAAAGATGTTGAGACTCTAGAAAGAATAAAGAGAAGAGCAACAAAGATGATTGGGGGACTGGAGGCTAAAACATATAGGGAACGGTTGCTGGAATTAGGTATGTGTAGTTTAATGAAGAGAAGGGTGAGGG
The DNA here is from genome assembly GCF_947247035.1 of Vipera ursinii. NCBI lineage: Eukaryota > Metazoa > Chordata > Lepidosauria > Squamata > Viperidae > Vipera > Vipera ursinii. The sequence continues at coordinate 17,370,686 of NC_139516.1, forward strand.
GTGACATGATAGCAGTGTTCCAATATCTCATGGGCTGCCACAAAGAAGAGGGAGCCAGGCTGTTCTCCAGAGCACCTGAGAGCAGGAGAAGAAGCAATGGATGGAAACTAGTCAAGGAGAGAAGCAACCTAGAACTAAGGAGAAATTTCCTGACAGTTAGAACAATTAATCAGTGGAACAACCTGCCTCCAGAAGTGGTGAATGCTCCAACACTGGAGGTTTTTAAGAAGAGACTGGACAGCCATTTGTCTGAAATGGTATAGGGTTTCCTGCCTTAGCAGGGGGTTGGACTAGATGACCTCCAAGGCCCCTTCCAACTTCTTCTTCTTCTTCTTCTTCTTCTTCTTCTTCTTCTTCTTCTTCTTCTTCTTCTTCTTCTTCTTCTTCTTCTTCTTCTTCTTCTTCTTCTTCTTCTTCTTCTTCTTCTTTGTTATTATTATTATTATTATTATTATTATTATTATTATTATTATTATTATTATTATTATTATTATTATTATTATTATTATTATAGAGTACTTGTGGTACCCCACTGCTTACTGCAGATTATCTTGTACTTCTGACATTTTATTGGTGCAGCCAGTGATTTTCATTTGTTATTATTTCTTCACCTCTTGAACTCATACAGTACTTGCACTTTGAGTTTTCATTCAGAAGTACTGAAGATAGTACATTTCCCCCCACAATCTATAAGATGCAGTCTGATTCAGAAAGGTATACAGCTCTAATATACAGTTGTTGAACTTGACACATAAGAATTATTGCCAAATCTCTTCCCCCTCCCCCTCTTAGGGTGACCCTTTGGCCTGTTCTGTTGGTTTTCAGGCCTTTGGGGTCTTTAAATCGCTAAACATTTTACTTGTGAAGGTTCAAGGGAAATCACAAAGGTGTTTCTTACCCTTTTGCTCAATATAAAAGGAAATATTAATCCTTCAGGATCCTGGCTAATGAATGCAGAGATAACGTGAGCCATGGAGAAGCACTTGACATTTTTTTTCAGCTATTGTGGCAATCAGCCAAACCAGCACACTGATGGACCTAAAAGCCTTTATTTGGAAAAAAAACAAATAATTCCCTCCCAATTAGTAATTTTATTTTATTTTTTAAAATCTCTCAAATGAATTCTCTTTGAAGGAGATGGGCGGTTCAGAAATGAGAAAAATAAATTAATAAAATAAATAACAGATCTGATTCTTCAACATCATCAGATAATTCCCCTAAATCAGCCACAAGGCTGGGTCTTTGAATATAAATAATGGCGAGAAGAAAATAATTCCTTAAATATTTAATGCATCTCTTAAAATACCTAGATATTTAAATTCACTTTCTAAGTGGATAAAATAAATCAACTTTATTTTGATTCTATTATGGTTTCTGTTTGATTCTCATCTCCAAACAGTCAGGTGCCATGTAACCAATTTCAGGCAGTTTCAGTGCCTGAAATTTAATGGCATGATTGGATAAGTTGCCGGGAGTTGCAAAAATAAATTCTGGGGATACATGTAATCTTAGGTTTGGAGAATGCCCACTTGTGATGTAGAATTTAAGATTTGCATCTTGTATTAAAGGCCCCCACCACTTATCCATCTCCAAAGTAAAAGCAATTTTAAAAAGTGCACTGTTCTTTTATTGTTCACACTTCCAAATTTGGGGTCTTTTAAAGATGTTCTGTCTATATAAACAAACATATGTTGGAAGAACTGTCAACAAGCTTCTATTTATGTGGGTAGGTGAACATTCCTTCTCCCTCAGGGTGGTTTTTTTTCTAGATGGAGACCTCATTATTGATGGAAACCAGTTAAAATGTTATTAATATAGATGAAGTACAGACATTTTACACACATCAAAATACAGATCGATGCTCTTAAAATACTAGCATCTTTAAACTTAAGGTCATCCTGGCCCTTTTTGCCAGTAAACATTGCAATTTGAATGCTCCACTTTATCATCCTCATTCTCTCTAATTTCTTTCCATTGGTTCTATTTTGTTTCCCATGTTATTTAGCATCTACATGAAAGGAAAGGATTATTTGCACATTTGGAGGTTGTTGTCATCAATATGCTGATGGGAGTTTGTTACTTTCCCCTTCCTGTTCTTTTGGGATTCAAATTCTCCAGAGCAGGGTTTCTCAACTTGCGCAACTTTTAAGACATGTGGACTTCAACATGGCTAGCTAGGGAATTATGGGAATTCCACTCATCTTAAAGTTGCTCAGGTTGAGAAACCCTGTTCCAGGATAAAAAGAACTCAATGTGAGAAAATACAGTAGGCTGAAGCTAAAATTAGTTAGAACTGAGCTGTTATCAGTTCTAGGGGCTGGTTTAAGTATTTGAAAATATATCCTGTTCTTGATGGGATTGTACTCTCACTTAAAGAAGTTGCTTGCAATGTAGGGAACTAGATCCAGTCACTACACACATAGTATTCGTAGCAAAAACAACCTGTCATTTTCAGCTGATAAATAACTTTGCCCTATCGAGAAGAGAAAGTCTTTGGCTTGATCATTTATGCAATGGTAATTTTAGTGTTGGAGTAGCACAAGGTATTTTTCATGATGTACTGTAATCCTTAAAGACCTTGCCAAAATTGCAGTTGTGGCAGCATGTGGTGAGTGAAACCTCTTCAAAGACCTACATCATTCTAGTAGGGAGCTCAAACCATGTTTACTTTCTCAGTCCTTTTAATTTTCAACTCTTTACAGCTGTAGTTTTAGAATTTTCTTGTTCTAATCATATTTCTATCATTTTATGGTTCATTTGTATGAGCTGCAGAGAGCCCAGTTAGGCAGCAATGGAAGCCCATCTGAGCAGATCTGAAAAAGAATAAGGCCAGACCTAGTTTGCACTTGAATGAGAAGGTCGTAAGAAATGCAGAAGGGTAGGGCAGATGGAGAGGTTGAAAAATCATCCCAGAAGAAAGACAATGACAAACCATGTCTGAACCAAGCCTTTGTATATCGTACGTTACCAGGGATTAATTTCTTCCTGAAATAGATTTGATTTCTCTATCCATCCAAAAATATTTAAGGAATGGACATTATTTAATTTGGAATCTAACAATTGTAAATAAAACAATGCAAACCCAATGGGGCTGTGTTAAACCAAATGAATAACAGAATAACAGGGATGGAAGGGACCTTGGAGGTCTTCTAGTCCAATCCCCTGCACAAGCAGAAGACCCTATACCATTTCAGACAACTGGTTGTCCAATCCCTTCTTAAAAGCCTCCAGTTTGGGAGAACCCACAACTTCTGGAGGCAAGTCGTTCCACTGGTTAATTGTTCTCACTGTCAGGAAATTTCTCCTTAGTTATCCTTGCTTTTCTCTTTGATTAGTTATAGAATAGAATAGAATAGAATAGAATAGAATAGAATAGAATAGAATAGAATAGAATAGAATAGAATAGAATAGAATAGAATAGAATAGAATAGAATAGAATAGAATAGAATCTTGGAGGTATTCAAGTCCAGCCCCTTACTCAAGCAGGAGAACCTATACATCTCAGACAAGTGACTGTCTAGTCTCTTCTTAAAAATCTTCAGTGATGGAGCGCCCACAATTTCTGGAAGCAAGCTGTTTCACTGGTTAATTGTCCTCACTCTCAGGAAATTTCTACTTAATTCCAGGTTGCTTCTCTCTTTGATCAGTTTTCATCCATTGTTTCTTGTCCTCTGGTGCTTTGGAGAATAATTTGTCCCCCTCTTCTTTGTGGCAGCCCCTCAAATACTGGAATACTACTATCATGTCACCCTGATTCTTCTTTTGTTTAGACTAGCCAAACCCAAGTCCTGCAGTTGTTCTACATATGTTTTAGTCTCCAGGCCTTTGATCATTTTAGTTGCTCTTCTCTGAATTTTTTCCAAAGTCTCAACATCTTTTTTGTGATATGGTGATCAAACTTGGCTGCAGTATTCCAGGTGTGGTCTTACTAGGGTTTTATAAAGCAGTACTAATACCTTGCATGATCTTGATTCTATGCCTCTATATCAGGGCTTTTCAACCAGTGGTACGGGTGCCACCTGTGGTACATTGGCACTTGGCAGGTGGTACGCAACCATCCTACAAAAGTGGTAGTGGGAGAGGGGAATGAGCTGAACCTGTGGCAGCACCACACAAGCCTGAGCGAGAGATAGCTGGAGCTGCAGGGCTGTCAGGGCTCAGCGGAAGCACCAGGATCAGTGCCAGGCTCCAGCTGCAGCTCGGCGGTGATCCTGGTGCTTCTGCTGAGCCCAGAAGAAGCACCGATCAGCTGGAATGTTTTAGCATCTCATTTCATTTCATTTCATTTATTGGATTTCTATACCGCCCTTCTCCCTAGGGACTCAGAGCGGTTCACAGGGCATATATAAATAGGTATACAAAAATTAAAAGAAAATTAAACCATGCCCAATTAAAATACAACAATAGTAAAATAATAAAACCAATTAAAAAACCCATATTCCCCTTCAGGCCAGACCAGCTAACTCAAACAAGTGGGTCTTCAACCCGCGACGGAAGGATCGGAGGCCATCCGGAGCTCAACCGGCAGGTGGTTCCATAGTGCCGGGGCACCCACAGAGAAGGCCCTCCCCCTGGGGGCCACCAGTCGACATTCCCTGACTGGAGGCACCCTGAGGAGGCCCTCTCTGTGGGCACGCACAGGGCGGAGGGGAGTTGACGCCGGCAGCAGGTGGTCCTCGAGGTATCCCGGACCCATGCCATGTAAGGACTTAAAGATCATAACCAAGACCTTGAACCTCACCCGGAAGACAACTGGTAACCAATGCAGCTCGCGGAGCAAAGGTGTAACATGGGAGTACCGGGAAACTCCCAAGACAACTCTCGCGGCCGCATTCTGTACCAGTTGGAGCCTCCGAGTGGTCTTCAAGGGAAGCCCCATGTAGAGAGCATTACAATAGTCTAGGCGAGAGGTCACGAGCGCATGAGTGACCGTACACAGGGCATCCCGGTCCAGATAGGGCCGCAACTGGCGCACCAGGCGAACCTGGGCGAAAGCCCCCCTAGTCACGGCTACTATATGGTCTTCCAGGGTAAGTCGTGAGTCTAGGAGGACTCCCAAGTTGCGAGCCCTATGCACGGGGGGTAAGAGCTCACCCCCCATAGAAAGCGATGGAACATTTTGAATGTCCCGGGATGCCGGAATGTACAGCCACTCAGTCTTGTCAGGGTTGAGTTGAAGTCTGTTCCTCCCCATCCAGACCCGAACCGCCTCCAGGCAATGGGACATCACAGCGAGGGCATCACTGGGGTGGTTTGGGGTTGAAATGAAAAGTTGGGTATCATCAGCATATTGATGATACCCAACTCCAAAACCACGAATGATCTCACCCAGCGGTTTCATGTAGATGTTGAACAGGAGAGGCGAGAGGACCGACCCCTGAGGAACTCCACAAGCGAGAGTCCTAGGGGTCGACCTCTGCCCCCCTGCCAACACCGACTGCGAGCGTCCCAGGAGATAGGAGGAGAACCACTGAAGAACTGTGCCTCCAGGGTCTTGTGATTTACATTCAGATGCTTGGAAACTGATTCATAATTATGATGGTCACAGTGTCCCAGGGTCATGTGAAGTGACCAAAGGGGGGAATAAAAACCAATCACCCCCCCACCCCACAACCATTTCTCTGATCCACTAATTTTTTCACTTGATCAAAGAATGCAATAAGATTTGTCTGGCATGATCAGTTTTTAACAAACCCGTGCTGGCTACTGGTTATAAATTTGTTTGCTTCTAATTGTTCACAGATCTGTTTTTTTATTATTATTATTATTTTTTCTAGGATCTTCCCAGGTATTGATGTAAACTGTAGTTTCCTGGGTCCATTCCCCCCCTACCCTTTCTTGAAGATGGGAACCACATCAGCCCTTTTCCAGTCCTGAGGTACTTCCCCGGTGCTCCAGGATTTATGAATGATGTGGTGCAATGGTTCTGAGATAACATCTGCCAGCTCCTTCAGAACTCTGGGATGCAATGGCTGTTTTCATCCATTGCTTCTTATACTGCCTTCAGATGCTTTGGAAAATAGGTTGACACCTCCCCCCCTCTTCTTTGTGGCAGCCCCTTAGAAACCTGTCTTGGGGGGAATGGGGGGAGAATAATATGCATTCACTAAAACAAATTCCAAATTTTACAGAAGATCCATTTTAAAAAAAGAAAAGAAAAGAAAAGAAAGCTGTAGATGAGTAAATATTTCTTTGAAGGTAGAAGGAAAAAGCAGGGCAAAGAATAGAAGGAGCTTTTTCCCAAACAGGACCTAATTGACAGACTGCACTGGAGCTGGATACCACTATTCCACTTACTCTTCAAGGAAAGTTGGGCTGTTAACAGCTCTCTGTGATCCCATTTCATTTTGCCTCAATGCGGATGTCTCCTCGGTTCAGGAAGTGGGCTGCCATGTAGAGCTTCTTTTAAGTGTAACAGTGTATATAAATACACCTATACAGATGCAAAAAGGAAGTCAACTCAAACGGTTCAAAATTTCCTCTGCATATTAAGGTTAAGAAAAAAAATAGATTTATGCAACAGTAGTAGTGTTCAAACTCCAAGGGAAGAGATTTTAACTGCTTTCCTTTAATTACTTTGGGAGGTTTCTAATCCCCCCCCCCCATCTTTCATTAAAGCAAGAAGCTATGTGGGTTTTGTCAGGCTGGAATTTCTCAAGAATTCAGCTTTGTTCTCGATTATCCTTTCTATGCCATTCTCACCAGCTGCTCCTCAACAGGAAAACAAATTTTCTCTCACAAGTCAATTCCAGGACACATTTTAAAATGCAAAAGCTGGGCTCCCTAACGACTCATCTGCATGCATTAGGAAGAGTTGGAGGAAAAAACATAATTGAAGGTGTAGGACTTAAGAAATGTACCAGACAGACAGGAGACAGTTTATCTCTTTGATCAGCAGATACTGGTGTTAAATCATAGGTTATTCAGCTTCCCCAATATATAAAGACATTTGAACTGCATGAAAACACAAAATGTTTTCTTTTATTCACCTCTAGAGAACCAGGGAAAGAAAAGTAAACCTATTCGTGAGGAGAAGATTTATTTTGTTCTTTAAAGGTTAAGGTCAGATTAGGCAGTATGTATATAAATGCCTCTGGAGCTTTTTTATCACTCTCTTATTTGGGTACTTGGCAGGAAAGAGAATGAAATAAGGTATCAGTCTTTCTTGGGCGTTTCTGTAGAACACACATCAGCAATTTTGATTGCTGTTAGCTTAGGACATCCAGTTTTTCAAGTTTGCTCGAACATTTCAGCGTACTAGACCTTTGTAAAGAATGACTTTTCCTTTAAAACTGCTTTTCCTAATCTCCTGTCCTCCAGATGTTTTGTGGCTGTAATTGCCTAAATTCTCAGCTGACATGTCTCTACATATGACAAGCATGCCAAGTTGGGAACAGCTGTTGTACAAAATTGACAATGTATTCTCATTAGCTCTGTCACAAATGTACTGTATTAAGGACTGTATTGAGTTAGCTTAGCTAGGGTGTCAATGAGATTATTTAACAAATTGCAGTGCTAAAATGAAGAATATGTATGTCTCTGATTTTGGAGGTCTCCCACTTTATTCCACACTTCCAAAAAGTTCGTGGAACAATTTATAAGAGAAATTCAGCTATTTACCCTTCTTGACTGTTTCACTAAAAACTTTTTAGACAGCTAGTATGTCCACTGCTGAGCCCAACATTTCTCTTGTTAAGCAAGACATTTATTAAATGAGTTTTCCCCCATTTTACGACCTTTCTTGCCATGGCCCTTAAGTGAATCACTGCAGTTGTTAAGTTAGTGAGATGATTGTTAAGTGAATATGGCTTCCCCATTGACTTTGCTTCTCAGAAGGTCACAAAAGGTGATCATATGACCCTGGGAAGCTTCAACTATCATAAAAATGAGTCGGCTGTCAAGTGTCTGAATTTTGATCATGTGACCATACACTTATGCAACAGTCCTAGCTGTAAAAAATGGTTCATAAGTCACTTTTTTGAATGGGCACTAAATGAATGGTTATAAGTCGAGGACTAGCTGTAAAAATACAACTAGTCCTTGTCTTACAACCCTTCATTTAGTGACAGTTTGAAGTTGCAGCGACACTGAAAAAACTGACATGATTGGTTCTTGCGGTCAAGCAAGAACGTCCGATGTTAGCAGGGAAAGTTTGCATTTGAAACTAATTGGAGAATGTGATTTATGACGTTTAAATTAAGGGAGGGAATTGTGTTTGATACGATGTGTTCAGGGGAGGAGAATTCAGATTTTTGGCTTCTAATATGTACGTGCTGAAGTTATACAATTATAATAAAAGATTCTTTAAGGTAAACAATGCCTTGAATTCTTTGAAGTACTGCATTTGTCGGAACCATGACAATCACACTTATTGCACCATCCCCACAGTCATGTGATCAAAATTTAGGCCCTTGGCAACCAGCTGTTTTTACGATGGCTGCAGCATCAGGGTCCCTGGGATTGTCCTTGGAACCTTAACCTTCCTACAGAGCTTCTGACAAGCAAAGTCAATGGGGGAAGCCAGATTTCCTTAAGAACAGCATGAATCACTTAACACCAGCAGAGATTTGTTTGACAGCCTTGGCCAAAAGGTCATGACAGTGGGGCATGACTCACCTAACAACCGCCTTGCTTAGCAACGGAAATTTGGGGCTCAATTGTAGCCGTACGTCAAAATCTACCTGTCCTATTCCTAGTTAAGTGCAAATGAAATTCTGCCTTGTATGTATGAAGGTTTTTTTTCTTCATCATTCATGAGAAAGAATTTTCATACATTTATGAACAACATTTAGCAGTGCGGTTCTAGATTGTGGGTTCAATATTGCATAAGGGAGGCTAACTGCCCTCTTTTAATGGCAAATGGTAAAGATGAAACAATTTTATTGACATTTTCAGAATATTTAAGGGTAGCATGGTTCCAAAAGTTTGCAAAGATTGATAAGAATGCAAGGCTTCCTGGAATTAAGCTGTACTGTTACCCTGAATAGATATAATACTCTATCCACTCACAAAGAACTACTGTATATTTTTAGATACCTAAATGATTATGCCCTAAATTAAACCACGATCATAGAACCTGACTTGACTTTTCCCTAAATTGCTTACTAGAAGATATGGATGTTGTTGAATGGATTAGAGTGTCCCAGTGCCATCAGCTATAATTTGCATTTAGCTGAAAGCTTCCAAAGGCATCAAAATATAATTACATTGAACTTTAAAACTTCTAGAAATGAGTGGATCAATGTAAGAAAAGCTGAAAGAGAAAATTGAACAGGTTGCATCTATCCAAAACTAAAATGTTGCCTGCATTATATATATAATATTCTGATGTGTTCCCTTTCATCACCTTGGGGCTTTTTTTTTATTCTGATTTTATTTTATTTGGGAGGGGGGGTTTTTGGTTACCATTTTAACTGTTGGTTTTATTGAACATCACACAGAGGCACCTTCTGTGAGATGGGTGGCCATATAATTTTAATAAATAAATAAAACAAATCAATAGAGCCAATCCAAGAGACCACCCACATGGGGGAGCAGCATTCAAACAAGATAAGGGGGAAGAGAAGACTTCTTTTGAAACTGGAAATCTTGCCAGACCAAAAAATGAAGCAGAACACAGCACTGCACAAAAATGTTAAATGTTAAAAGAGCATGTCATCAATCAGATTAAGATGAATTTAAAAAGCAATAGAAGTAGCAAGCTGGCAAGGAAAGCTGTTAGACCATTAGAGATCATGGGAGGTAAAGGGATATTAAAAAATAAGGAGACTTCAAAGAAGTGAGGAACATCTCCACTGTAGATACAGAATAGCAATGTCCAATCTTATGAAGACAGAATCTGAGAAACAGAGGCAAATGGTGGTAAAATTCTAGAGACTTTTCAAATATGAAAAGTTCTTTGAAGCATACAGATAAGGATGATCCAAAAGATGCAATTTGCTTGGACTTTCAAACTGTTTGCAACAAATTTCTTCATCTAAGACTTCTGAGCAAATATAACATTCATAAGATAAGTGATGTCCTTTTGGGATAATAGCCTAGATAGAGATAAGAAAGCAGGAAAATATATGGGTAGTTTTCCCAACAGAAGGATATAAATTTCAGGGTCTTCCACTAATAATTGTATTGTATTGCATTGCATTGCATAGCATGATTGTATTGTACTGTATTATTAAAAGGATTTAGTTACAAGTAAACAATGTAGTTTGCTGAAAATATTTAAGATTTCTTCAGACCTTAAAGGAGTCCTTAGTTTGCAGCCAACTAAGAAGGAAAGGAGGTGTGGAGCTATGGATAACTCAGTGAAAACTAGCTAGAGATTAAAATATACGCAAACTCCACCGGGTCCAGTTTGGGGATTCAACCCAACCCCTGAAAATATTTAGGCATGAATTTCTCTGAAGGTCACCTAACCAAATTATTTGCCTGGAATAAGAGAAGAAATTGATTGACAAGCTTGGTTTTCCTACAATTTAGCCAGTGACTTCAAACAGATACAGTACTGTAGCAATGTTTTTACAATAGTGGGCATGTTGAACTTTGAGTCTCTTTAGTCAAGTGTTTTAAGGAAGGATGAAGTTAAAATTTTATTGAAATTGGCACAAGGTGTTTCCAGCTTAAAATATTTACAGTTGGATTTTGATTTTTTTTTAAATTAAGTGCTTATATTTTGGGTCAGGATATGAGGACATTCGTAGTTAGTGAACCCAATTCTTTGAGGAACACATATGCCAAATTTCAGATAGCTGGGTTGATGGGCTTCTATAAATAAGGACAAGTTGTTCTGACGGAATGGTAGCATCATTCTTAAGGGTAATGGAATTCATTCTAATGGGGGTGAAGTCGAAATATAAACAATTAATTTACTAGTCTGATCTATCACTCAACTGATCCTAGAGCTTCCTTCCCTGAATTCCCTTCATGGTATATTTCTTCCTTGTCTCCTTTTTTCTCTCTCTCTCTTTCTCTTCTTCCCTCGCTTTCTCTCACACATACCTAGGTCATTTGGCAATGCCTTCTATGTATTTTTACTTGCAGGCTCATGCAATGATTGCTGATGAAAAAAAGCAGAACTACCAGTTCTATCCTCACTTTTTTCAGTTCCAGTTATTTTACATTTTCGTGTTTAGCTCTTTCCTATAATTTCTAACTAATATTAAGCAAGTTTGGCCAGGGCTAAAGAAAGCTATTCACAGTGACATGGGGCAGACCACAATGGGGAAAAGATACCACTAAGATAAACTTAGCAAGAGGTCTATTGAAAATGGATGAATTGACCAATATTAAAATATATTGTAGCTCATAGCACAGAATAACAGAACAAAATAACACAGTTTGAAGGAATCTTGGAGGTCTTCTATCCAATCCCCTGCTCAGGCAGGAAACCCGATACCATTTCAGACAAATGATTGTCCAATCTCTTCTTAAAAACTTACAGTGTTGGAGCACCCATAACTTCTGGAGGCAAGTCGCCCCACTGCTCAATTGTTCTGTCAGCAAATTTCTCCTTAGTTCTAGGTTGCTTCTCTCCTTGATTAGTTTCCATCCATTGGTTCTTGTCTTGCCTTCAGGTGTTTGGGAGAATGGGATGATTCCAGTGATGGGTTTCAGCCGGTTGACATCACTTCAGCAGAACCAGTAGCTAATTTTTTGTTGCCCAGGCCCAGAATGGACTTCCAGAATTGGGATCCACACAGAGAATCAGTTGTTCACATTTTTGAATCCTACCACTGGCTCACTCCCTCTCCTTTATGGCAACCCCTTAAATATTGGAACACTGCTATCATGTCACCCCTAGTCCTTCTTTTCATTAGGGTAGACATAAGTAATTCCAGCAACCATTCCTTAAATGTTTTAGCGTTTGTATCTTTCAGTACTTTTCTATTTCAGGCACGCACCTAGGAGTAAACTCTGAACAAATATTGAAAATCCTGATCTAGATGGTTTGTTGTTCACATGGTTAAAGGTATGGTTTACTATGGAGTGCTGACATAGGCAGAGAAATTTAGGAGAGAAGAATAGCTTAAATTAGAATGTCAGGATTTTGAAATGCTGAAACACATGACTAATAACTCTGCATGATATGAATAAAACTCAAATGTCCTTGTTCCGCCTTAAGATTCTTCTTGGTTGTTCTTTTCCTCTAGAGCCACACCTTGTTCAAAAGCCATGTAAATAATGATGATGGGGTTGATACTTGTGTAACATTTACCTGCTTGTTTCATATTGTTGTTCTTTGTGATATCTATTTTTTAAAAAATTTAAAAAGTCAGTACCTGTCAATCTGAAAATTCTAGCCCTGTTCACACAATGCAGTCACTGACTTTCATGGGAACATATGATCTTATATGTCTCAGTTAGTTGTACTTTCAATTCTCCTTCCCCTTCCCATTTCCTGCCTTTTAAAGTTGTTTTTCATCTCTCTCTCTCTAGAGGGAGAAAAATAGTTTAAAATCTACAGTTTTGCCACCAGAGTGTTGTTGCAAGCAAATTTAGAAGGAGATAGGGTGGGAAGCTAAAAATCTCATCCTGGCTTAAAATTCATATCTCATCATGGAACAACTAGACATTGGTAGGAAAGCCAGCAGAACACATTTAACAGAATGACTAAATCAGGGGTGGGGAATGATGGCCCTTTTATGATTTGTGGACTTCAACTCTCAGAATTCCTGAGCTGGCTCATGAATTCTGGGAGTTAAAGGCCACAAGTAATAAAAGGGCCATCGTTCCCCAGCACTGGGCTAGTAGATGATCAGATATGTCTTCAGTTGGTACCAAACATCTAAAGATGTGCCAACAGCTTTAACTGAAAAAAGAAGGAAAAGGGGATTCAGCAATCAAGCATTCATCTTGAGAATGCTTTTTCTGAGGTCATAGGACAGCCAGTCTTTGACAGTCCCAAAGATGCTTTTTCACAAGGCAAAGGCCTTGTGAAAAAGTATCTTTGGTATAACTATGACCTGGATGACTAAGAATCTCCAAAGACAACCAGTCTTTGGTAATGTGATCAGAGTATTCTTGCTAACTTAATATTCACAGATTTATATGAGATACTTATTCTAAACCAGCTAGTGTCAGAGTTAGGGGAATGGGAAGCATAATACAAATACTGAAACCTGTTTGTTTTTTTTTTTAAAAAAAGCAGAAATGGATACAGCATTAAATACCAGATTGCAGAATAAGGAAGATCATTGTCAAAAGTCTTCCAGATATAGACTATTAATACCTGGGTAACCACTAGATGGCAGCAAAGGGTACAGGAAAAAAACAATTCTTTGCTGCCATCTAGGATTAATAGACATGGTGTTGCATTTGCAGGCTAATTCTATGATACTGTCACAAGTGCTTATATCAAAGAAACTGCACTTTCTTTGCCCATTTATGACAAGCAGGAATAAACCCTCATATTTCAAAGTATATGAAAAGTAATTAATTGAACATAAATGAAATAGACCTGGTGTTTCTGCTGGGATAGAATAAATACAGTCTGTGTTTCTTTAACATTACTGCCTGTAGTAGGCAATTCTGGAGTCTAATAATCTAATTCATTATATAGCAAATATATACACAGGTAGTCCTCACCAAATGTCCATTTGTTCAGTTATGTTCAAAGTTACAATGATGCTAGACAAGAGGTACATATGATAGATAGGTCCTTGTAGTTGTAGTCCATAGCCATATGATCACAATTTGGGATTACATTTCAAACACCTTCGCTGTTGACTTCCAATAAGCAAAGTCAATGGGGAAGCCAGCAGAAAGTCACAAATGGCCATCATGTGACTGCAGAATGCTGCAACTATGCAGGATTTGCCAAAATTATGACAACTGTGACAGCTTCAACTGCTCTTGATAGTTGGTATAATCATGTGGCTTAGCGACAGAGTTCCTGTTTCCAATTATTGTCAATAACTGAGGAATACTTGTATAACCATATATCCCAAGTTATGAAAAGCCATCATACAATACAGGTAATCTTTAAATTACAACAGTTCATTTAGTGGCTGTTTGAAGTTACAACAGCATGGAAAAAGTGACTTATGAACATTTTTCACATTTATCACCATTGCAGCATCCCCATGATTTACCTTTGGAGGCTTGACAAATGGTTCATAGTTATGACGGTTGCGGCATCCGAGATTCATGGGATCCCCTTTTTCAACCTTCTGACAAGCAAAGTCAATGGGAAAGCTGGATTCACTTCACAACCTTGTTACTAACTTAACAACTGCAAGGATTCACTTAACAAATTTCTCACTTAGCAACATAAACTTTGGGGTCAGTTGTGGTTGTAAGTTGAGGACTACTTGTACAACTCCATGACTTCTTATCCTGGTAAAGATGAGCATGCAGAACCCTGCTTATGTTGCATGTACTGTCTCTCATGCAGGATAATTTTTACCTAAAGAGAAAGCCTTCTTTTCTCTAAGGTCTGTTCTTCCTTTGCACTGAGTTTATCTGTAAAGCTTACAATTGTCATGGTTTCCATCTAGCAACTGGAAAACAGCTTTCATTCTGGTGCCCCAATTCTTTGAAATGCGTTCCCTACTGAGTTGAAGCCTCATCCTTCTTCCTTTGCTTTTCAAATGCTTCTTTGGGGGTAGACTTTTAACGTTCATCATTTAATTTTTTTTTTAAAAAATGTTGCTTTTAAGGGGTTTTCCTCCTTTATCTTTACAGAGAGACCTAGATAGTTGCCATCCTATAAAATCTGATAAACAAATAAATATGCATTATACTTAACAAGATTAGAACTTTTTAAAAGAGTAAATGGGATAGGGATGGTAGGCATGCCTATCCATCACACTATATCTGATTAGGGTGCAAAGTACAGAAACTTCTACAAAGCACTGAAGCAGTAACCAAAAGAAAATAAATCCATTAGATAAGAAAAAGAAACATAGCCTAAATTAGTTTCCAACAACGCCATTCTCAAGAACTTTATATTGTTGGACTATAGAAGAATGGACTCTTAAAGTTTCTGACCTGGCGGAAATGGCAAAGATTTCGGCTTATTTGAAAGATCATTCACAACAACGTTATATTATGGAGTGGAAAAAGTGGATTGATTATATCCAGAACAAATATGGGACTAAAAAGTTTCACTTAGCATTTGAATAAGTTTTTTTTTCTTTTTTTATGTGATATTAGTATTGCTTGTAGTCATTTCATATGAGCTAGAGTGCGATAGACTTAATAGTTTATGGTTGTTAGCATATGGTTGTTTATGATTGCTTCTTGCTTTTATACCTTGTATTTAGCTCTGGGAAGTTGGGGAGGGGGGAGGGGGGAAGGGGGGGAGGGTTAGGGAGGGCTAGGAAGGGGTGGGTGGAGGGAGGGGGGGAGGGATTGTTAAAGATAAAATGTATTGTAAAACTTTTCAATTAAAAAAAAGAACTTTATATTGTTGGAAGTCATTTTTGTTTTCATCCTATGTATATCTCACTTCATAAATTGTCTTTTGCCATTTAGGTAGTATAGCAAAAAGGCCAATATATGTGAAAATCCATTGTTCTGTGTAAGATGTTGAAGATAGTTACATTGCTATAACTGGCTAGAAGGCAAACAGAATTGCTGAGTTCAGATGCATTTGGACTCCAGTGTTCAGGAAATAGCTACACAGCATGTCTTTTCCTAAGCTTTTAAACATTAAATTGTTTTAACAATACTGATTTCAGTTCTGATTTTCAGTGCATTGATCTTGCTGTCATAGTCTATATATTGCATTAATGGTTGTCAATCTTCCAGAGTGCTTATATAAGCAGAAAGATGAGGTGTGATCTTTTTTTATAAATAAGACTTCATTGAATTTCAAAAACTGATAAAATATAGAGTAAAATATTTTTTTTAAAGATAGAAAAAGAATAACTTCAGTTCAGATACAAATATATAAAGTAACTGTGAGAGGGATCTCGGAGTCCTAGTGAACAATCACTTAAATATGAGCCAGCAGTGTGCTGCAGCTACAAAAAAAGCCAATGCAGTGAGAACAATTAACCAGTGGAACAACTTGCCTCCAGAAGTTGTGAACACTCCAAGACTGGAAGTTTTTAAGAAGAAATTGGGCAACCATTTGTCTGAAATGATATAATGTTTCCTGAACAGGGGATTGGTCTAGAAGACCTCCAAGGTCCCTTCCAACTCTTGTTATTCTAATTATAATTCAGGGCTAGGCTGCATTAACAGAGGGATAGAATCAAGATCACATGCAGTGTTAATACCACTTTACAATGCCTTGGTAAAGCCACTCTTGAATACTGCATCCAGTTGTCTATTTACATTTTTTTTTGAATGAGGGCCAAAAATTAATGGCAACATGTGGTCAACGCAAATGAATCTTGCCTACAAACTCTGAAGCTTTAGATTTGTTTACTATGCAGAGATGTAACTGTAATGCTGAAAGAATTTTAAAACTTCCTACTACGCACAATGGCAAAATTCTCTGAATTTAAGCCAACCTTCCATAATAAAGTCATAGATTTAAGCTTCTATCTTTTGTGTGCAGTGTCAGGATCTTTTTTTAAAAGCTACAATGGTCAATGGTATCCACAATCTGAAGTATATATTTTTTTAAAAAAAATTACAATGAACAGTATCTACAATCTGAAGTACAGTATTTTTTTAAAGTTACAATAAACAGATTTTAAATACCTTTATTTTGGGGAGACCAGAGATCAAAACAGAAATATCCTTCCCCTAGGGATAAAAAGGGGGGGCTATCCTAATTATAGAAATAATTTCAATATACTAAAAAAGCTACTGTGTGAAAGGCTAAATTCTGCAGATAATTTAACAGGAAAACATTTCCCTTCTTTATTACACATTATAAAATTTCATTGACATTTTTAATATAGCAACTAGCATTAAAATAATGTAGCAGATGATATAATTCATATTTTCATAACCACTCATCAAATATAAATAAGAAAATTTTATGAATGTCATATTTATCATTACATGCACAATTTAAAGCAACCTTATGTTCATTAACCTCTTAAAAAATCTATTTAACACTGATATATATATATATTTCTTATATTTAAAGTTTTAATTTATTTTACTTACAACACTGTTAACAGTGTTAACAGTTTCTAGTTCCATTATATAACTATCACTTCAGTCAGTTATTATTTATATTCTACAGTATGTTATTAATATTTCATAATGCAATAAAACAACTTAGAAATAAAATACAGGGAGTCCTCGATTTATGACCACAAATGAACCCAAAATTTCTGTTGCTAAGTGAGAAAGATGTTAAGTGAGTAACCATCATGAATATGAGCCAGTTGCCAAGCATCCAAATTTTGATCAAATGAATATGGGGATGCAGCAATGGTTGTAAATATGAAAAATAGCCAAAAGTCACTTTTTCCAGTGTCATTGTAACTTCAAATGGCCACTAAACAAATGGGTAAGTCAAAAGTTAAGTCGAGGACTCTTTGTAAACAATAATTGGGGATTTTTCTAAAACTTTTCATGGCAACACACCTTTGCAAATTCTTTATCTCTTTTGCAGCTGGATTAAAAATCACTTGTCAAAAAATGGAGGAGGAGGAGGAGGAGGAGGAGGAGGAGGAGGAGGAGGAGGAGGAGGAGGTGGAGGTTATAAATTATTTCAATCTACAGACAAATTTTCCTATTTTTTCTTATTCTAGTCCTGGAACCAAAATAATTATTCTCCAGACTAAAACAAGTGATTTTTCTTATTGTTTCCCTGGAACCAAAATAATTATCTTCTAATCTAGACTAAAACAAGTGATTCCAAATCCAACATCCTTCTGATCAGTTGTTCCTGGATAACCAAATATTTGCTAAACAAAATAGCATCTATTGATAGGCCTTTTTGTCTTATTTCCTGTTATCCTTCAGAGGTAGGAAGGGTTATCAAAGTATAGAGTAGACCAAGGTTCATCTGCCACTTCTGTTATTAATAAACCACTTTCTACACAGAAGGCCTTGGTCCGAATAGTAGCTTCTTTTGCCACTGCCCAGGGCCAGGCTTGAGAAATAGAACTACTAAATCAGCTTCTCTAAATTCAAGGTATTGCCATGATGATGATGAAGTTATCCATTTAATCAAGTCTGACTCTTGGTGATTCTATGGACCAGGTCTTTCCACATCTTCCAATCTTGCACTTCTTTGAGATTTTCTATTTTCTGGCTGGTGTCAACTTTGGGAGTGTCCAGCCACTGTGTTCTTTCATAGTCTGATTTCCTTTTACCATTAACTGTTCCAAACACAATTGCTTTCTCCATTGAATTCTCCCACCGGCTGCCCCGTAACATGGCCCAAGTAAACAAGACACTACCATCATACGGGGATATTGCCACAACGAAAAAAGAGTCAAGCTATTCTCCAAGCAGCTGAAGGCAGCACAAGAAGCAATGGATGGAAACTAATCAAGGAGAGAAGCAACCTCGAACTAAGGAGAAATTTCCTGACAGTTAGAACAATTAACCAGTGGAACAACCTGCCTCCAGAAGTTGTGAATGCTCCAACACTGGAAGTTTTTAAGAAGAGATTAGACAATGATTTGTCTGAAATGGTATAGGTTTTCCTGCCTAAGCAGGAGTTGGACTAGACAACTTCCAAGGTACCTTCCAACTCTGTTATTCTATTCTATTCTGTTCTGTTCTGTTCTGTTCTGTTCTATTCCCACTAGAGAGCTGTCTGACCCTGATACAATAAGCATCAGAATAAGTTAATTGCACCTTGTCATCTCCTGCTGTCTAGGAATCAGAGGGAGATATTTCAAAAGTGGGAATTGCTTCTGTATTTATGTAATATGACTGTGCAGGGTTGTGATCCCACAAATGGAGCACTAAGCCCATTATTTTTTCCTCAGCCCCATGGTAGAAACTTATAGTAGACATAGAAGCCAATTGTCTGCATGGGCTATTGCAGAGAAGAAAAGATAAGCTTAGCTACCTCTTTAAAGGGACCCATTCTTCAGTGAATATCGATCTGCTTTGGAGGAACAAGAAAGATGTTTCTTTATCAGAAAAGGGTTCTTATTCTGGAATAGGATCAAGACAGATCCACATTTAAGCTCTCTGATAGTCCCGGAGAAAGATGGGATATAAATAAAAGCTAGATCACTAAACATGGAATTATGCTGATGACGCATCAGAAGATACTAGAATGGGAGGATGCCAAATTATGTCTCATGGTCTGTAAAACATTTTTGTCCAAAGTAAAATACAGCAAAACAGAATGTTAGCCATGTAGGACATACTGTATGCTAAGAGAGAAGAGATTTTGAGCAGCTGTTGTCAGTTAAAATACATATTTATTTGTTCAATTCAGCATTCATAATCCATATCACCAAAAGCAGCTGAGAAATAACAATACATTGACAAATCTTGTTTTTTTGATATGACACAACTGTTCTTCCTGAAGCATTTGTAAATTGAGCCCATGCTGAGAGACCTGAATAGATGGAATTCATCTTTTGTTTTTTTTAAAAAAAGCTTCTCCTGTATAATCTTTCTTATACAATAGCACAAAAAAATTAGTTTGTTCCATCAGAAATCATTAAGAAGGTTGGTTTAGTTAATAAATAATTTCTGATTTGCTAGCTAGACCCAGAACATCAGATAAAGAAGATTTGGGAAAGCTTTGGAAAACAACAGTTTCTTCAAGAATGTTACAGCTAAAAAAACTCCAAACCAAACAGACTCCTAAGAGTAAAAATTCAAAAAAACAACAACAACAACCTACCTAACAACATCTCCAAAAGAGATCTGGATGAGGTCTCTTGACTGTCCTCTCTAGAATGATAAGGGAACAAATCTTGAGATAGTCAATAAATAGACGGAGTGCTCGAATTCTGCCTACCCAGGTGTTGCTTTCTTTTATTTTACCTATATTTCCTTTTTTTCTCAATAAACTATTTTGTGTGTCATAATTTAAAAGTTCATAGAATCAGAGGGCTGGAATGGACCCTGGAGGTCTTCTAGTCCAAACCCTCATTCAAGGCTACAGACCTTGTACCAGGGGTCCTCAGCCTTGGCAACTTTAAAACTGGTGGACTTCAACTCCCAGAATTCCTCAGCCAGCAAAGCAAAGCTGGGTGAGGAATTCTGGGAGTTGAAGTCCACCAGTCTTAAAGTTGCCAAGGTTGAGGGCCCCTGCCTTATGCCATCCAGGTCAAATGGTTATCCAGTCTATTCTCAAAAACCTCCAGCAATAGAGCACCCATAACTCTGGGAGGCAAACTATTCCATTGATTAATTGTTCTTACTGTCAGGAAATTCCAAATTGGTTCTTTCTTTAAGGAGCTTCCATCCATTGCATCTTGTCCTAACCTCAGGTCTGTTGGAGAATAAATCAATCCTTTCTGGGACAGCTCCTCAAATACTGGTGGACAGCTATTCACCCCTAATTCTTCTCTTGGTTAGGCATACCTAGTCCGCTTAGCCATTCGTCATATGGTTTAACCTCCAAATTCCTTATCATCTTTGTTGTTCTTCTCTGCACTTTTGCTACGGTCTCAGCATCTTTTTGCATCATGGTGACCAGAACTAGACTCAGCATTCACTAAATATAGAAATGCTTTTTGTTTCCTTCTAGGTGAGAAACAGGATGGGAAGATACTGTAATTTGCTTTCTTTTGACTGCAGGGTTAAAGTGCATAAAATGTCTCTCTATACTGTATATATTGATTTATTCTCAGTTTTAATTTTCTATTAACAATGCCAACAACAATCACTGGAGTTTGCATAAATTTTGGTGAAGTTGTAGATCCATCAGTTTCTTCCATTGTTCAAAAAAATGCAGATGCAAATGTTGTCTTCCCTTCTTAACTCCCGGAAAGCAAGTTCTATTGATATGCTAATATTGGGGGATTCTTTGTAATTTTTTCTGGACAGAGGACTGTAATTTCTATATTGTAGAATTTTCATCTTCAGCTGCAGGGAAAAATAAAACCCATGGAAGGGGGGATTCTGTAATGGAATTAAATGTTTTCTATGATGGAGAACATATAGACTAAAAATAAAATAAAGATGGGAAGGATTTATTTTAATAAAACAAGAGAATGTTCAAATTATTATTATTATTAATTAAATTTTTATACCGCCCTTCTCCCGAAGGACTCAGGGCGGTGAACAGGGCATATAATAAAACTACAAAAGTACAAAAGTTTAAAAAAGAATTAAATTATTGCCCAAAATAAAACAGTAAAAATATACAAATATTAAAACCCTAAATTAACTCCCCATCAGGCCAGGCCAGCTTGTTCAAATAAATGGGTCTTTAACCCGCGCCGGAAGGAGCGGAGATCTGGTGCCATCCGGAGCTCGACCGGCAGTTGATTCCACAGAGCCGGGGCGCTCACAGAGAAGGCCCTCCCCTTGGGGGCCACCAGCCAGCATTCTCTGACTGGAGGCACCCTGAGGAGGCCCTCTCTGTGGGAACGCACAGGGCGGAGGGGAGTCGACGCCGGCAGCAGGTGGTCCCCGAGGTATTCCGGACCCATGCCATGTAAGGACTTAAAAACCATCAAAAACATGTGTTTTTGAGTTCAAATAATACAAATGTATTGTTTAATAGCAATGTCAATTCTTGACGTTCCTAACTCCTAAAAAAGTGCAGTAAAGCTATAAAATATTATCACATATTCGGGTAAAGCTGCAATATCTGTAACGATCAATTCAGATTACTTAGAATTGCTGCTGAGAAATTAAGATGCAGCAATAAAGTAAAATATCAACAGCATAATGGGAAAGAAACTGTTAAGTCATTCTTTTATTTACGATAATAATCAATAATATTATTTTTATGCTATCATGCATAAAATTCTATTCCAATCTATTAGCTCTCCTGTAAAATTGGTAGTCATTGTAGTCATTGTAGTAATTATTGAACAGTTTAAAAGTGTAATTCGAGCATAGAATTTCATTCAAAAATGGCAACATTAGCAACACATTCATTGGAATACAGTCTTATCCACAGAGTAAAAGAATGCACACTAGCGGGTATATACAGAACTGCAGGTCTAAATCACATGGATAAAAATAGTCCTTTCTTTAAAGAGCTTGCAGTTTAAAACAAACTATTGAAAGAAAAAAGAAAGGAAGAGAAAATAAGAATCAAAACAAGGACAAATCAATACAGACAACTGCATTTAAAGATGACTGAGCAGGAATACAATAGCGGGTGAGGATTTAAGCAGTAACACAAAAGGTTTTGAAGGGAGGGACACACATACACACACACACACACACACAGAGAGAGAGAGAGAGATGGAATCGTATTTCAGTTCAAGAAAGTGATTCTTGAGAGCAAAGGAAAATACTCTACTCATTTTCAATGCTTGGTTTTCTGATGTCACCGCCTTTTTTTATTTTATTTATATTTCATATTCCTTAACTGTCCATCTCCCTTTGAGAAGGGGTCTGGGCAGTATACAATATAATCAATAAAATGAACACTAAGATCAGAATAATTTAAGATTAAAATGTTTAAAGTTCTAAAAGTAACATTAGAAAATTTCAAAAGGTGAAAAATTTCCAAGATTGGGGGAGGGAGGTATTAACAGTTGCTAATAAGAGCAGGGGTGGGGTTCTCATGGGGCCAGCCGGTCTATAATAAATACCTAATGGGTTGTATCCACACTGGACTTCCATGAACAAAATAGTTTGTTGGAGACAACCAGGCTTTGAAACCAAATAAAAGGTCCCTCTTCCCTCTCCAATTCTCCACCCCTAATCACTTGTGGAGGATTTCTCAACCTTTCTGAATTAAAAACATCAGACAGAATATGCGCAAGGAGAGAAGAAAAATCTCCTTTCCTTTTAGCCCTTGAAATCCCTCCATTTTATTCCATGCAATTCTGGATTCCACATTCAGTAATCAAGGCGGAGAATTCTGTGAGCAAGTTGAAGCAAGTGCAGCTAAGCAGAGTGTCTCCTTTCTCCTTCATCAAACATTTTCTTCAGATTACTTTCTCAGCTACTTTTTTAAAGGCAGTAACACAAAAAAGGACTTTGCAGTGGTTGGACTATAAGACTCTGCACCGTATTTCCTTTCAACTAAGATGTTATTTAGATCTAGGGGAAAAATGTTTTCATTTGCACCCTAGCCGATGAACTGTGGGAGGAAAGGATCACCTCCCAATTGAAAGGAAACAGTAATTTCTATCTCATTTCTTTATAAACATGACTAAGGAGCAAAATTTAGCTATGTAAATTTCTTTCTCAGATATTATGGCCATGATATTGACCTGACCGCCCATCAGAGAAAATGAAGGTGACATTTTTGCTAAGACTATATTCTGAGATTGTTATGAAGGAAAAAAAAAAGAAATGAGACGACTTTCGGATGTACAGAAAAGGTAACAAGGATTCGTATTTCTTTGCAAGACTACCTGGAAAGTCTTAATGCAGGTTAGCAACTTGCAGAGCTTGAGATACAGCTCCCTTCTTTCTGAGAGCTATTTTTGAACTCAAGTTCATTTTTTGTTCTTATATTTATCATATCATATATATCATATCCAAGGGACGCGGTGGCTCAGTGGGTTAGGACGCTGAGCTTGTCGATCAGAAGGTCGGCAGTTTGGCGGGTCGAATCCCGCGTGCCACGTAACAGAGTGAGCGCCTGTTACTCGTCCCAGCTTCTGCCAACCTAGCAGTTCGAAAGCACATAAAAATGCAAGTAGAAAAATAGGGACCACGACGGTGGGAAGGTAACAGCATTCCATGCACCTTTGGCATCTAGTCATGCCGGCCACATGACCACGGAGATGTCCTCGGACAAACGCTTTGAAACGGAGATGAGCACCGGCCCCTAGAGTTGGAAACGACTAGCACGCATGTGCGGGGGAACCTTTACATTTACCTTTATATATCATATGGCTATGTATTTATTTATTTGTTTCTTTCATAGGCCAACTGATTCCAGTACAATTCTGAGACTAATACCTAAGAACCAATAGCAATATAAAAGCATAAGAAAGATACAGTAGAAGTGGAAAAGCAAAGTATTCAAAACAAAAAAGAAAAGAGGAAAGGGAAGGAAAGGAAAGGAAAAAGAAAAAAGAAAAAAATGGAAAAAAGGGGGGGGGCTCCACAATCACTTTTTCTCCAAAGAAAAACATTGGAAGGACAATAAAATCTTCATTAATTTCCATGAATAATGTAAGTGTGGGAGCCATGACAGGGTATGTGTAAATATTCTGTCTTTTACTGTATAATATTTTCCTGAAAAATCTGTAGCCTTCTTAGTTCCATCCAATCCCACCCCCCGGAAAAAAAATCTCAAGATCTTCAGAACAAGTAGTATAGACAACTAGGAAGGCTACAGAGTGATGAAGAAGAAAAATAAAAACCTACCTGACATTCTAAATTACTTTCTCTAATAATAAAAATCCAAGAACCCCAAAATAAATCCGGCAGGATTAGGTTAGAAAACAGACAGGTCTTTTCACAAAGGAAGAAAGCTTCCAGGGAAATTTGTCACAATATTCTATCTTGTCCTTCCTCTGCTCTGATGGTCTCAGTGTGCCTTAAAAGTATTATTTTTTAAATGGTTTATTGCAAGGATGAGTGACTTCAGCTCCAGGTCTGCATGTGATCCCTAATCTTCTTTTTCCACAGCCCACAGAATTCCTTCTGCAATTGTCAAAACTCAGCAGTGCTATTTCTGGCTATCTTCAGACAGGAAATCCATGAACATGGCAATGTAAAATTGTTTGTACAAACCTACTTCCCCAAATACAAGGAAGGCCACATAGAAACGATGCCAGCCTTGTCTTTGGTCATGATATGGCCCTATTACTATGCAATTTTCAGCTCTTTCCAAGAAGTGGCTTATGGTCCCCACACTATAAAAAGTATCTTCTCTTGGATCTGTTTTGTTTTGTTTTTTGGTTTTTTCCAAGGAAAAAAAGACACTGGTATGATGTGTTTTCCTGCAGTGTGGAAGAGCTACAACGCTCTTGAGTTAATTGAGCCATTATCAATCAAACACAGCGATGAATAAATAGATATGGCAGATACATCCAGGCTTCAGGAACCAACCACCTTCTCTGTCCTTCTAACAGTCCTGTTGCCTTGTCCTTTGACACAGGGCTGTTCTCTCTCCTGCCAGAGGAAGATTCCAAGATATTAAGTTTCTTTGTTCTAGCCTAACAGTTGGGAGCAGTGAAACCTCCCCCGTGGAAGGATGTGAATGCAATTTAGTGAGAAGTTGTAAAACCAGCCAGGCGGGTTTCAGCCTAAGCCAAGAGAATGTAAAGCTTTATTTATTTGGCTGATTTGTTCTACCGCTAGATATGCTAGAGCAACTTCATTAAGAGGAGAAGCACCGCTTACATAATTGTGGTGCCCAAGCTTCCTGCCCTGTTCTTTATTTCAAGGAAGAAGAAGAAGAAGAAGAAGAAGAAGAAGAAGAAGAAGAAGAAGAAGAAGAAGAAGAAGAAGAAGAAGAAGAAGAAGAAGAAGAAGAAGAAGAAGAAGAAGAAGAAGAAAAAATAGTAGTAGTAGTAGTAGTAGTAGTAGTAGTAGTAGTAGTAGTTGGAAGGGATCTTGGAGGTTCTATCCTGCGGCCATTTCCTATACACTGAGGCTGTGGTGCCTGCCATTTCAAAGGAGCACAAATGCTTTTCAGGAATTCAGGTTAAAGAAAATTGATGCATAACCTGAGAAAAGATCAATTCAACAAAGAATGCAGTTTGGGGTGTGCCTATATTGGTCTAGATCAGGGGTAGGCAACCTCGGCTCTTTTATGACTCATGGACTTCAACTCCCAGAATTCCTGAGTCAGCTATGCTGACTCAAGAATTCTGGGAGTTGAAGTCCATGAGTCATAAAAGAGCCGAGGTTGCCTACCCCTGGTCTAGATCTTGGATAAGAAGAAACAAGAACCAAGATTAAGGTGGTGGGGGGGAGAGAGATAAGGTTTTCTTTGGTTTGCTTTAAGTTAATAAACATTTAATTTTAATTTAACATAACCAATATAGCCCTATATTAACAATATTTTCCTTTTGCCCTTTCAAAAGAATAAGAGACCTTCTTTGAGGGAGATGAATGGTTTAGAAATGTGACATAGGCAAGCAGGCAGCATTTTTTTAGCTTCTTACAGTCACACTCCAAAACTCTTAGTGTCTTACCTTGCATATCTCCGCATGAAGCTATATGGTGGTTTGTTTGATTTTGGACGTCTTCCAAAAGCACTGATTAAGCAAACCATGGCTGACTGTGTTTTCTGTTTGCCAAATTACTCCCTCTAAGGGTAATTTCCTTGCAGGGTTATTATGACACCAAAATCACAAGGAAACTACAGTAGCCAATGGAATAAATCCATAAGCACTCGTGCTCTGCTTTTCTTCAAGAAAAAGCTGATTAAATACCTTTAAAAAAAATAAACATGATGGATTCCTGTGTTGTTTTTATTGCATTTGGTTAATAGTTATTGTTTACATCTTGAGAAGTATTCCTGCACTTTCAGAAAACAAGGATAGTGGAATTCCAGCATTGCTGGAAACTGGAAGATGGAACTAACCTTGTGTTGGCCCAGCACATTTTGTTTTGTCTCAATCTCCCTTAATTTTACCCAAAGCATACAGATAAGAATGTTTGGTTTGTAAAGAGAAATGCAAGGACAGCATTTGTGGACTGACCAGTTGACTCAGAAAAGGAATACAGCATCTCCATGGGAACAGATGGGATTGTCTTATGTTCAGGTGTCAAAATCCACAACTGTCCCTCTAATTTGTTTACAGACATGAAAGATGATGAAGGAACATTGCAAGGGCTTTTAAACTCATCTTGCAATAAGAGTCATTTTTCTGACTTAAAACAAACAATAACAACCAGTGCTTTCAACAAAATTTCAAGCCACAGGAACCTGGAAATTTGTTTGCAATATTTTTTAATGTGCTTTGGGGGGGGGGGGAAGAGAAGAGATTAAAATAGATTTAAATGTAGGCCATTACATGGAAGAACAGGCATCACACTAATTCTCACTTCTCAATCTAAAAATATGTGATCCCTAGCTACTTTCTGTAAACATGTTTATCTGGGACCGCATCCCAGAGAACTTAGTGAGACTAATAGCAAGTAATGAATTACTACCAGTGAATATTTAGTGAGCAATCTTGTCCCATTGAAGAGACACTAGTGATAAATACATTGTTGGCAAATGTATGTAGTAGTAATACTGCTTCAATCTTATGTAGACCAGCTGTTTATAATATCTGAGTGGAATGCTACTCATCAAGGGTGTGAACACTACAGCTATTGTATCTTAAGAGAGTTGATTGAATCTGGGATAATTGGCATGTAACCTCTATTAATAGTGGGGAGAGATATGTGAATTAAATGAACACCATGGACATATGCCATGCATTAACTAAAAAGCATTACAATCCTCATGACAACTTAGCTAACAATTCTACCAGTAATTATCCTTTAGAACCGGATAAGATCAGGGGGGGGGGGGAAGAAAAGCAATACCTAATTTGTTGGATCAATGAATAATCAATCACATAAAAAACAATGCTGCCCAGATTAAATCACAAGCATTGTCTCTGCCACTGAAAGGCATGGATTTTGATTTTTAACAGCTGTTCGTATAAATATCTTTTTCTGTGTTTGATGTTGAAACATCCATACTACTTAAAATATAACTTGGGCTATGAATAAAATTTTGTCTTTGTGCATGGGCGTGAAAGCATTTTGCTAATTCTTGTCCAGAGTCTCCCTAGAATTTAGGATGAATTTGTAATGCTTAATGCTGGTGGAGATTAAATTGTGGATCTCACATACTGTAGTTGGGTAATGAAATGTCTGCAAGCAAACACCCAAGCTCAAAGAGCACCAAGGACTCCACAGTTCAACCCTGATGATACACATATTTTCTTTTATTGGGGATTAAATTAACATGAACTAGATCAGTGATATGTGAAGTCTTTGTTTTGATTTATATGGAATATTTTTAGATAAATCTTAGTTTTTCACTGGAGCCATTCTCACCTATAAAGTCCTCCTGTTGTAAGAATTAGACATATACAAAGTTCAGTTGTGGTTTTTGTCACGTGGAGGCAATTAGATGGGGCTGAAGCAACTGTTGAACTGGTGTTATAGGCAATCCTCAGTCAATGACCATAATTGGGACAAACAGCTCTGTCACTAAGCGACACAGTTGTAAATAAATTAAAAAAAGATGTGACCATGCCAACGTACAATAATAGTTCTGGTTGTAGTCATTAAGTGAATCATACACAGTTGTTAAGTGTGACATCGCATGACTGGGACTTACCATTTCCTGTAGGCTTCCTTGTTGACTTTGCTTGTCAGAAGCCACCAGTGACAGTCCCAAATAGCAATCACATGACTCTGGGAACACTGTGACAACCACAACTTCAACAACCCCCTTTAAATACTCCTTTTTCAACACCGTCATAGCTTTGAACAATTGTTGAATGAGTGGTTGCTAAATGAGGACTATTTGTATCTCTTTATAGAATTTTTATTTTGTCTAACCCAGGGGTAGGCAGCCTCGGCTCTTTTATGACTCATGGACTTCAATTCCCAGAATTCCTGAGTCAGCATAGTTGAAGTCCATGAGTCATAAGAGAGCCGAGGTTGCCTACCCTTGGTCTAACCCAGGGGTAGGCAACCTCGGCTCTTTTATGACTCATGGACTTCAACTCCCAGAATTCCTAAGCCAGCTTGGCTGGCTCAGGAATTCTGGGAGTTGAAGTCCATGAGTCATAAAAGAGCCGAGGTTGCCTACCCCTGGTCTAACCCAACCTAACATTGAAAAGAGAAGTTTGCAAGGGGGGAGGGTCAGGATTATTGTCTGTCCATCAGTAATAATTCTCTAAATTCTGGGAGTAGGGGGAAAAAATCCAGAAAAAAAAATCCCAGTGTATTTCAGTGGGAAAGGCAGCTACTGGGCAGTGACTTGGAATGTTTGTGGCTGCTTCAGTCTAAGCTTCTTCCCTCCTTCTTTTCTTCTAGTCTTGTGATCCAGACCAGTGCAAATGCCCCCTGCCTTAGGTTTTCTGGTGCGTATAATTTAAGTTCTATAAGTTGGCAGCCGCCAAACTTTCTGGCTTGCTGGCCTGGCAGGGGCCAGGGGATGGTTCCGTGTGAGTGGCAGGCAGGCGTGTGAGCACATGCAGCTCCATTTGCTCAAGTGGTGGGCGCTTGCGTGGCCCAGTTCCAAAAGGAGCTGCAGCCCGGTGGTTGGGGATCCTGCTATAAGCTGCTGAAAGCTGAATAGGTTTTAAGAGGTAGACAAATCGAATGAATGAATGAATGAATGAATGAATGAATGAATGAATGAACAAACGAATGCACAAAAACATATGCAGATGTATCACAAGGGGGGAGCAGAAACCCGGAAATATACATACACAGATGCAAAGTATTATTTCATTACACAGAAGAAAGTGCAGATTCCTTCGAGTCTGCTACTGGTAAAGGGGTTGGAAAGAATTCCAGAAAATATGCTCTGCATACTTTCTTGTTTCCTTTGTCCGGGACCCGCTTCTCTTTCCTTCTCCTCTATTTTTCTGACAGCAAGTCTATGCCTGCTACACCAAAAGAGGACAGATGAACGATGACTGCCCCATGTCACTTCAAATTGGTCCTAAAAATTAGATCTCTATAATAATAATAATAACAAGTTGGAAGGGACCTTGGAGGTCATCTAGTCCAACCCCCTGCTCAGGCAGGAAAACCTATACCACTTCAGACAAGTGGCTGGCCAGTCTCTTCTTAAAAACTTCCAGTGTTGGAGCATTCACCGCTTCTGGAGGCAGGTTGTTCCACTGGTTAGTTGTTCTAACTGTCAGGAAGTTTCTCCTTAGTTCTAGGTTGTTTCTCTCCTTGACTAGTTTCCATCTGTTGCTTCTTGTCCTGCTTTCAAGTGCTTTGGAGAATAGCTTGACTCCCTCTTCTTTGTGGCAGCCCCTGAGATATTGGAACACTGCTATCCTGTCACCCCTCACCCTTCTCTTCGTTAAACTACACATACCCAATTCCAGCAACCGTTCCCTATGTTTTAGCCTCCAGTCCCCCAATTATCTTTGTTGCTCTTCTCTGTACCGTTTCTAAAGTCTCAACATCTTTTTTACATCGTGGTGACCAAAACTGGATGCAATATTCCAGGTGTGGCCTTACCAAAGCATTGTAAAGTGGTATTAGTACTTCACGCGATCTTGATTCTATCCCTCTGTTAATGCAGCCTAGAACTGTATTGGCTTTTTTGGCAGCTGCAGCACACTGTTGGCTCATATTTAAGTGATTGTCCACTAGGACTCCGAGATCTATCTCACAGTTGCTACTATTGAGCAAGGTACCACCTATACTATACCTGTGCAGTTGATTTTTCCTGCCTAAATGTAGAACCTTACTTTTTTCACCATTGAATTTCATTTTGTTAGATAGTGCCCAGTGTTCGAGCCTGTCCAGATCCTCCTGTAGCTTAAGCCTATCTTCTGGAATATTGGCTATTCCTGCTAGCTTGGTGTCGTCTGCAAATTTGATGAGTTCCCCATCTATCCCCTCGTCCAAATCTTTGATGAAGATGTTGAAGAGCACTGGGCCCAGAACAGAGCCCTGGGGCACCCCACTACACACACTACACACTTCCTTCCATGTAAATTCAATTCTATAATGCCTGTCCTTCAATCTAGTTCATAAAATGATTAAGATAGCCCTCATTGCCTAGGCAATTAGCCAAACAGCCACCTGTATATGATGTACAATTTCAAACTTGGGCAGCTGATGAAATCAGATGCATATTTACCAAACAGAACTAAATATATTGTACATTTTGGATCACGTTTAATCACACCTATACACAACTCTCTGCTCCTGGTACAAAAGGACTGTTCTTATAATACAATGACTCAATGCTAAAACATGGGAGGGGGCAGAGGGAAAGAAATATCAACTGCAAATAACTGAAACCTTAGAAGAAGAGCAAAGGTTGACACTGAAAAAGCAGTCTAACCTGTCCAGGACTGTGAGATGGGCAAACTGTCTGGAACAAACAGAACAAGCTGTCTCCAATTGCAAAGAAGGCAGGCAGGAAAAATCAATAAAAAACTGCCTTATTGGAAAAGAAAACAACTCAGCAAAATCAGGTTAAAATCAGAAGTATTAAAAATTTCCGAATGGCGTTTATGTCTCTACTGAGTAAAAAAAAAAAAAACCACTTCTCCTCCAAAAACACTGTAGAACAGGGCGTGCCCTCTTGCTGCTGTGTAATACTTTGGGGTTCTTCTTAAGGCTAAAACATAAGCTGTTAGGCTTTTGAATGGGATATAATCTTATGCAGAGTTGACTTGGGAGGCCGGTGTGTGGTGTAGTTGGTTCACACAGTGTGGTGGGATGGAGGGTTTGTTGTCACTGTGTGTTGGGGGGAGAGAGCACAGGGGGAGGCTCAGCTAATCTCAATGTACA
Source organism: Vipera ursinii (assembly GCF_947247035.1). Classification (NCBI taxonomy): domain Eukaryota; kingdom Metazoa; phylum Chordata; class Lepidosauria; order Squamata; family Viperidae; genus Vipera; species Vipera ursinii. The sequence goes on from NC_139516.1 coordinate 17,402,108, forward strand.
CATGTTGTACTTTGACAATAAAGGTTTATTATTATTATTTATAAGGTGTGCAATTACATCTGTTGCAAGGTGAACCGTTCCTGCTTAGCATTTCAAAATCCTAACAAAAGCTTACTCTTTCCTGGCTCTTTGGAAAAATTCTTGCCAAAGGATTTTTTCAAATACTTTTTTTTCCCCTTGTGGAGGGGTAGCAAGGGAGTTACAAGTTTTCCTGGGCAAGATTAGAAGCCCTTATCAGCACTTAGGACTAGAGAGAGAGTTTTGTTGGCAGAAGCACATGTTTAAATATAATCATGTTAAACAACCCCTGCCCCAATTTCAAAGGGAAAACTTTTGGGGAGAGAAACCACCATAGCTCAGCTCAGGCCAGTTAGGCCTCTCCTCTTCTCTCTTTTCCATAGAATTTTGAGAATTGGAAGGGATTTAAGAGGTCTTCTAGTCCAACCCCTGCTCAAGGAGAAGACCTTATACCATCTCAGTCAAGCAGTTGTTCACTCTATTTTTTAAAATGGTGATGGAGCACCCAGAGACTCAGTAGCCAATGGAAGCTTTGCCATTTTCTTAGATATGGCACACATTAAAAGGGGGTAGGATGTCACAATCACAGCCACTATCTTCTAACCCCATCCCACCTCCATGGACACCTCTATTCAGCCTCTCAAAAAATGTTCACTGTGGTCCTTGGTTGAAAACAGTCTCCACTTCTGTTCTACAAATGATCCTCGATGTACAGCCATAACTGGGACCAGACCATCTGTCACTAAAGAATGCGGTCATTAAGTGAATCTGGGTTCCCCCATTAACATTGCTTATCAGAAGCCTCTTGGAAAGATCACAAATGATGAGCACATGTCCCAAGGATGCTGCAACTATCACAAATACATACTAGTTATGAGCCATGGTGGCGCAGTGGTTAGAATGCAGTACTGCATGCTACTTCTGCTGACTGCCGGCTGCCAGCAGTTTGACAGTTCGATTCTCACTGGCTCAAGGTTGACTCAGGACTGGTTGACTTCCATCCTTCCGAGGTCGGTAAAATGAGGACCCAGATTGTTGGAAGGAATATGCTGACTCCATAAACTCTTTAGAGAGGGCTGTAAAGCACTGTGAAGCGGTATATAAGTCTAAATGCTATTGCTATTCCTAGTTGTCATTCACTCAAATTTTTATCATATAACTGTGGGAAGAATCCAGAAAAAGAAATATTTTGGGGAATATTAAAAAGGCAGAATATATTTTCCCAAATAATGAAGAAGACAGAAAATGGCCCCCAGAAACCACCCCTTGCCCCTCTCCCTCAAGCAGAAACTAGGCAGAGGCCAGCTTTTAAAAATGCAGATGTGATAATCCTTTCAGAAAGCTTGGAGCCAGGAAGCTAGACGCTGATGAGATTAAAAAGACAAAGACCCCTAAAATCTACATCCGCCACCCAAACACTATGGACAGGATTACCCCACCAATACCAAAAAGGTACACTCAGACTCAGGTCAAAGTACATGACACAGGAAATATAAATCCTCAAACAGGATCAGGAAACAACCTCAAAAGCCCCAGAAGGTATAAAAACCCACCACTCCCAGCAACATGTGGTCAGCTTTCCCAGAGCCACGCTTCTGTCTGGCTTTGCTCTTCAATAAACCACAACCTTCTTTCTAAAGCGGTCTCCATTTTGTTTATTCCCAGCTTGGACGGGACCTTGATGAAGACTTTCTTTCAACGTATAACTATAGGGACTCTGTTACAGTCATAAGTATGAGCATTGGTGGTAAATCATTTTTTTCAGCGTCATGGTAACTTCAGTTGTTAAACTAATGCTCATAGGTTGAGGATACTTATGGTTAAAAACAGTATCATTTCCACAAATACTGTGTACTAAAATTGTTACTAATAAGACAAAGTGTCATCTCTGCCTGACAAAAAAGAGCACAGACTCCTTTGATGATATCATCTATGAATATGATGTTGCTGATGTTTTATCACATGCTTCAAAGACCTGTATGATCTTGGGAAAAGTCTGTAGTTATTTCTTTTAGCTATACTGTATATTTGCATGCCATATATTCATCTAGTATGTGAATTCACAAGCATATGCTGATCACAAGCTATGTCATCAGGGTTATACAATTTCCAGCTCTGTGGACTTCAACTTCCAGAATTCTCCAGCCAGAATGACTATTGCCAAAAATTCTAGCAATTTTAAGGAAAGTTTTCTGCAGCCTGGTGCATTCCAGAAGTATTTTGTTCCCCTCAATCCCAGTCAACATGCCGGGGGTGGGAATTGCAGTTTGACTCATGTGGAGGTAATCAGCCTGAAAAAGAATAAGTTAACTCAACATTTCTCAACCTTGGCAATGTTAAGACATGTGGACTTCAACTCCCAGAATTCCCCAGGTAACCTTGCTGATTGGGAGTTGAAGTCTACATGTCTTTAACATTGTCAAGGTTGAGAAAACTGATTTAAGTGATTCCTAGCAAGCCACAGCCATCTTGGCTTAGGAATTCTGGGAGTTGAAGTAGACTACTTCTTATGGACAGTTTCAGGTGATCTTACTTTTGTTGTTGGTAGAAATGTCTTGCTCAATACATTAGTTTGTTTCACTGACATGTTCACTCACCTGAGCCATCTGGAAGTGCTTCTGTATGTGTAATCAGTTCCATGTTTTCTACAGCATATCTTAATGTTTCGCTTCAATGAAGACCTCTATTTACTCTTCCTGTATTAATAAATCCATGCAAATGTAACAATAAAAAGCAGAATGCAGTCCAAAATTTTAATCTAAAACAGTATCTTTTTAATCTAGAAAAACAGTATCATTTTATTAAGAATTAGGCACTCTGTCTCTAGGGTTTTAACTTTACTGCCTAGAATTAAATTAAAAGCAGCACTAGACAGTATTGAAGAAAGAATAATGGATGCATGCTTATTAGAAACTAACAGGGAATCTTGTGATGAGAATGTTATGGAGATCTGATTTAACTGAATCTTACTGATTTTAGGAAGGGAAGACTTAAGGTCATGGTGAATTCTCACACTGGATTTAATAGATTTCCACATATGTCACCTTGACAGCTGAATCAATGCCCTCTTTGTTTCTTTATAACTATTTCAAAAAGCGGACACAACTCTTATCCCAGTTGACAACAATCATTAACATTCATAGTGTCTGGGTGTAGAATTACACATTCAGTTTAGATTAGGAAAACAATAGTTTCAGAAAACAAGACAAGAAGTACTAAGTTGAACAGAAAGTACTTTCAGCTGAGTATCAGGGAAAAGTCTGTTATCATTTATGGAGCAATGCATGAACCCAATTAATGAAGTTGCAAACAGTGATTAATCAAATAATGGCTTAGTATGAAGCATGGAAATCCATCGTGTGTCTGGTACGGACATCTTCTTTTGGAATCTAATGATGATCTAGATCATTATGGACATACAAGCACAACTTTCTGAGAGATGGGTTTGAGGAGAGTGCAATACCATAAAGTTTGGCTTGCTATCAGATTAAGCATGAAAAACTGGTTATTTTCCAAACCAGGAAAAGGAACATTGAGTTGCCAGAGGGTTGTGCTGCCAAGGTAAACCGCAGAAAGTAGCATATAGTATAAATTAGAGAAAAGAACCCACATTATACTAAACTGTTGAGATGGGAACAATGTCATTTTTGCTTCCTTCATTAAATTACTGCTGTAGATGTATTGCAAATCATTCATTTATCCTAATCTACTCTCTCTCTCAAATATCTGTGGGCGAGTGTGCACGCACGCTTGTGTACATGTTTAATGTCACAAGTATTTGAGAAACATCTAATAATATGGTGGAGTAACAGTACACTAAGTCATGATAAATGATGTGCTATTTATGGACATCTGAGCTTCTGTAGATTACTCAACTGGTCTAGCTAACATTTTCCTTCTTTAAAAAAAATCGTACCATTAATAAGAAAAGGAAAAGGATTAAAAATCTCAGAGAAGATTGATAGCACCCATCACCTTTTTTCTTTTTTCTTTTCTTTTGTTTATTCATATTTTTTTTTGAGGGGAAAAAATATCTGGATCCCAAATAGACATTTGGAGAAAATGGACATGGTGGATGACAGCAGCCCAGTGCTTCATCTGGCAGTGGGTTTACCTGTTTACGAAAAAGAAAAATGGAACAAGAATAGGAAAGAATATAAATCCTTCCATTCCCCACCATCCAGTCAGAGCTGAAGAAGCTTCTTGAATGAGAAAAGTGTTCAAAGAAAAACCAGAAAGCCTTGCCTCTTGAAAAAGCACTTTTGGGACAACAGGTGATAGAGAACATGGGGGAAGGAAGATTGCAGAGGAATATCCACATCTGTTTGCCATCTAATAAATGAGTTTTTTGTGACTGACTACACCCACCACTGTCATCAGTTAGGAATTAGGCCAATTCTTCCAGCTCTGTATCAAGTATTTGAATGTCAAATTTGACAGTAAATAAAGCTAAAGTATGTATTTTGAATAGATACTACTTCTACAGTTTCTGAAGTCTGATGCTATAGTATTGCTATTTAATATTTCTCACCATGCAACATTCCTAAACTTGCCACAAAACTGTTGGGAAAAGGTGTTGCCTTCTTAGAAATTCATGTGGTCATGTTTATCAATCTTTGTATGTAACCAGATTTCATTCATTATGCCTAATCTCTCAACAAAGAAATATTTAATGATATCTTGCAACTCCTCTTATTCTAACATTGGCATTCAAATTGTGAGCCTCACAAGAATGGGTCAGATTATCAAATAAAACACAACATTATGTTTGTGTGTTATCTGAGAAAACCTGGTACAAAATGAGTACTAAGTTACACGGGACTACTTGATGAACTGTATCCCTCCACTGTATTATTATATCTTTCCAGATGTGGCTGGGCTTCCCTCAGAGGCAACACTTGGGGATTTTTACAGTTTAGAAAGTTGCTTAATGAGAGGAGACATAGGAGATTTAAAAAATTATGGATGGTATGGATAAAGTGGGCAAGGGAAAACTAGCTGATGAACCCAACCAAGCAAACACCTTCAACACATTCTAATCTCTTAATGTAAAACTTTATTGAGTACATCACTTTGGCACTAATGAAAGCAAAACCAGCTCTGGCAAAACCCCTCCCAAACCCATATAGTAAAAGCATTAAATTCTCCCTCCTCCCTCTGGGTGAGGTCACATTGCCCAATCAAGTAGAAAAATATTGTTATGAGAAAGCATCTCTAGGTCTGGCCAGACATCTGGTGTGATGTCCTTGAGTCTCACGGTCTGGCTTCTTAATCCTTTGAAGTTTACATTCCTCCCCCCCCCCCAGGTTTGTTGGCAAGCTGAGAAGCAATATTTGTTGCACCAGCATAATCGTGCTTTGAAACTTGAGTTAGTTTCCCTTTCTCAAAATATCCGAACCAGAGGTTACCCAATGAAATTAAATCCTGGAAGAACCAAGACAGAGGAAAGGACTCTTCTTTTTTTTTACACAATATGTAATTCAGCTTTAGAATTTGCTACCATAAAATGTGGTGCTAGCTACAAGCTTAGTTGGCTTCAAAAAAAAAAGAAAAGAAAAGAAAAAAGAGTTGAAGTCATAGGGGTCAATGGCTATTAGCCTCAATGGCAATATCACAGGACCCAAAGGGCATCTGCTAGAATATTACAGGTAGTCCTTGACCTATGGATGGTCCTTTAGCAATAGTTTGATGGACCCAAAAAAGATATTTATGACACAGATTCAAAGTTCCAATGGCCGTGTTCCCTCCCCATGTCATATGATCACACTTTCAGCTTTTGGCATCCACCATGAATTTACGGCCATTTGCAGCAACCTGTAGTCACCTGACTATGATTTACAATGTTTCTGAAAAAAATGTCTATGGAGATTCTCGGTCACCCAAGTCATGGTTGTCCCAAAGGCGCTTTTTCAGGAGGCAGCTGGACTTTCTTGATTTTTTTGAAGACGCTTCGCTTCTCATCCAAGAAGCTTCTTCAGCTCTGGCGGGATGGTGGGGAATGGAAGGATTTATATCCCTTGCAGACAGCTGGTCATTGAAGGAATATAAGTCCTTCCATTCCCTGTCATGGTGTGGGACTATGAACAGATTTCCAGAAAACATTGTGGACTACAGGAACAGGGAAGAAAACACCCTGCAGCCAGAAGGCTCCACACCCATTTGCACTACTCAAGTAACACTGAGGACACAGATAAAGCTCCAAGTGGCCCCAACAATTCTTTAAAAGAATGCAAATGACCAGCTGTCTGCAAGGAGTATAAATCCTTCCATTCCCCGCCATCTGGTCAGAATTGAAGAAGCTTCTTGGATGAGAAGCGAAATATCTTCAAAGAAAAACAAGAAAGTCCAGTTAACTCCTGAAAAAGCACCTTTGGGTTTCTGGAAAAAGTACTCATTGCAGACAATGGGTAATAAACAAGGACCACTTAAGGATCATGGGAGACTCACTTAATGATCAAAATAAAAAATGAGTCACTTAACAGCCACCATGATTTACAACTGCAATTCTGGGCTCAATTATGGTCATAAGTGAAGGGCTATAGGTAGTTCTCAACTTACAACAGTTCGTTGAGTGACTGTTCAAAGGCACTAAAACAGGGGTCTCAAACTTGGCTCTTTTATGACTTGTGGACTTCAACTCCCAGAATTCCCAGCCAGCATGCATTTTGCCTTGTATACCTTGGCAGTTTTAAGATGCATGGACTTCAACTCCCAGAATTCTCTAGCCAGCATAGTTGTTGAAGTCTGCAAGTCTTAAAAGTTGCCACAGTTGAGAAGCACTGCTTTAGAGGAACAATGGTTAACAAATACCACTTTATCCTGGCTGAGGAATTCTGGGAGTTGAACTCCACATGTCTTAAAAGGGCCAAGTTTGAAGAGCCCTGATTTAGATGTATAGCAATACTGTCTTCATATTAATACAAGTATTTGTTACAACTTTAAGACTTGCAGACTTCAACAACTATGCTGGCTAGGGAATTCTGGGAGTTGAAATCCATGCATCTTAAATCTGCCAAGGTATACAAGGCAAAATGCATGTCTCCACCACTTTATCCTGACTTGTAAAGTGGGGAGTTCAGAGTTACCAAAACAGCTTTCTTTCTGTGTGAAATTTAATCCCAGATTGATCCAACACATGCTGAATGGAAGTGAATAAGCCCAGAGTTGCCTAATAGGGGTGATGAGTGGCATAAAAATTTAATAAATAAAAGTTAATAACTTTGTATGTCTATATGTATGTGTGTTTGAAGACTTCCCTAAGGTCTTAAATTTCTATTCCTTGTTGCTTTTATTACTTTTATACTACAAAACTTTATGATAAATCTACATGATAGATCTATCCCTAACCTGGTCCTTCAAGTCTTCCAACAGTGCACCCAACACCTCTATTGTTATTTTAGCCATAATCCTATAAATCTTGGGAACATGGCAACAAATATTAGATGGTGGGTGGTAGGAATATATTGAACTGTAAATAAAGCTATTAAAACTTTCTCCATAAAAACATTCCATCCAGGCTCTTAAGTTACCTATCTATACCTGTATTACTTCAATCAGTCGGATTTGCTTTTTTTCCCCCTTTTAAAAACAAAATAAATACAAATCTTAAAAGTAACAACTGGGAGAGAAAAAAAATGGGAGGAAATACAAAGTACACAACTGTAACTATTGTGTATTCTCTCTGTCTACGGAGATTCTCAGTCATCCAGGTCATTGTTGTCCCAAAGGTGCTTTTCCACAAGGAAACTGACTTTCTGTTTTCCCTGAAGCAAAAAGTCTTCAAAGAGAAAAAAAGGAAGTCCAGTTTGCCTCATGAAAAAGCACCTTTGGGATACCTCTCTGTCTATTTCTCTCTCTGATCTCTAACTATCCATCCATTCATCCTCTTTCTCCGTTTTAAAATAATAACTTCTGTACTGTCGTACATATATTTCATGGCCCAAATTTTATGTCGATAGACAAGACAGGCAGCTTAAGAGCTTTGGATCTAGTTAATGCTTGGATGGGACCCCACCAAGAAATCTCATGACCGTACACCACACTAGGAAGTTGGGAAAAAAAATATCACGGTAGGTGGCAAAGGCACACCAGTTGTGTACTGTCGCCAAATGCAAATACACCAGTGTTTCCCTACCTTAGGAACTTGAAGATGCGTGGACTTCAACTCCCAGAATTCCCCAGCCAGCATAGCTGGCTGGGGAATTCTGGGAGTTGAAGTCCACGCATCTTCAAGTTCCTAAGGTTGGGAAACGCTGAAATTTATTTATTTATTATTTATTTATTAATTTAATTTGTATACCGCCCTTCTCCCGAGGGACTCAGGGCGGTGAACAGGGCAATACATAAAAACTAGATACAAAAATTAAAATTACACATCTACATCCTTGAGATCAGTTCCCTCACTGGAGTACTTAATTTTACAACCAAGGCGGCGGCTGCTACTGCTCCTCCATTTTCCCTTTCAGCAATCGCCTGGCTGCTTTCCTTGCTTTTATCCCACGCTGGCTCTTATCTGGGGCCTGAGCGCCGGAGCCGCACGTGCGAGCAAAGGCAACCCTGCAAAGGCCGACCCTTGCCGGCCAAAGCAACTTTCCTTTCCCAGCCTAGGAACCGAGCCAGCCCGTCAGCTTCTCGCCGCGAAGGCTTCGCGTTTGCTGGCTGGCTGTTGTGGGAACCGTGACTCATCAGCTCGCCTCAGTCCGGCCGGCGGTCCGGCGTCTTCATCGGGTCCTGTGCCAATTGCTTTGCCAAGCAACGGAAAGTGGTGCCTTGTAGCTTTAAGAGTACGGCGGACCAGAGAGTGAAGGTGATGGACAGCCGAGAGATGAGGAGGTTTTTGTCTGCCTTCCGGATAAGAAACGCGGCCCTGTACTGCGAGGGCTGAGTTTTGCAATCTCGGCCACTTTTAAGATGTGTGTACTTCCAACTTATTTTAATTTTTATACCTTGTGTGTTGTTAGCGTTTTAATTGCCCTGTACACCGCCCCCGAGTCCTTGGAGAGGGGCGGTATATAAATCTAATCAAATAAAATAAATAAAATAAACTCCCAGAATTCCCCAGCCAGCACTGTGAAAATTTAGGATTTGCAAGGATTTGAAGGAGGGGGGAGGAAGGGGGCAAAGGGAGGAGGTAGGTGGTCTTCCTAGAGGGCAACAAGCAGAAGAAGGCACCCGGAAATCAAAAGAGCAAGAACGCTGGCAGGTCAAGCAGGTTGCCTGGGGTGGGAATGCAAAAACTCCAGAGGACAAGGGGAACTAGCAGAAGGATCAATTTCTGCCCCTTTCTGGCCAAACACAAAACTCAGCTCTGTTTTTGATGATTAAACATCTATTTAGATAGAGGTCAAGCTGAAAAGCAGGGCTAGGATAACCATTTGCACCACCAGGGATTCGGATCATCATCAAAACTATGCCGGAGTATAAAATCATCCTTGGGGTTCTGTGAATGGGGCTGGAGGCAAGCAGAAAAGGACATTAAATGGAACAACTACCGTCTTACCTAGTAAGTCCCAACAGGGGTTTAATAATGAACAACTAGGAAAATGTGAGCATGTAGCCGTAAAGAAGTGAATCCAAAACTTGGCTAAACCACTTGGTCAGTTTCTTACCCTTCCCTTAACTTTCAAGAGAGATTTACTATAAGGAGGAGGGGAGAATCAGTAGCAAACTTAGTGGAAATTGGGGGGAAATAGTTAGCTTGCTTTACATTCATAGTTTACATATTGTAGCTATTAACTACTCCGGGTAAGCAATAAAGGTTTCCCTTGTCAGATGTATTTATTTTTGTATTTGTGTTATAGGACATCTGCAAAAAGTTTGTCTCTGAGTCACAGAAGTCCATTCAAAACTTATGCTGTAATGTATTTTTAAAAATCCAACCACTAATATTTCCTAGCTGTTCTTGAAGTATTTAGAAAGTTTATAGCAACTATCCCCAAGGTATCTTTGTTGGACAACAGCTAACAAAGAGCTACTTAACAGATGGATTGAAATTTGATGTGCTAGGTTGAAATCTCTGGCTAATTTGTATGAACTCACATATTACTGATACTTTGATTATGACAGAAATATACATGCCAGAAGTGGAGAAAACCCTAAATAAAAGTGAATTTTACAAGGGAGTAACTTGAGTTTCATTCAGTTCTGTAATTTGAAATGAATTCATGGTGTGTGGATTCTTTTAACTCTAAACACATGTTTTTTTTGCCCAAGGTTCCAGTTGGTGGATCTTACTATTTTTTGAAATCTTTAATTTTGTAAAGGATTAAAAGGCATTCTTCCCACAGGCTCAGTGCCTGCTCACTTTATTTTCTTTTAATTCTGAGTTGAAAATTATGCTTCTGCACTTTCACAGTTTTTCCTAATCCCTTTTCAGGCTTCATTTGGCTGGTCTTTCTATCCTCCCCCACATATACCCTCCCTGCCCGTTTTAAGTCTTCAATTCTTTAAGGTAGCCACATCAGTTATGGGGAGGGTGGGCTGTTGGGAAATATAGTATTATTAAGACACTATAATACCATTATAGTACAGGTAGTCCTCAATTTACAACAGCTTGTTTAGTGACTGTTGAGTTACAATAACTGAAAAAAGTGACTTATGACCATTGTAGCATCTCCATGGTCACATGATCAAATTTCAGCGGCTTGGCAACTGACTCCTCTTTGGGACCATTCCAATGTCCCAGGGTCATGGGATCACCTTTTACGATCTTCTGATAAGCGAAGTCAATGGGGAAGCCAGTCAATCAGTCACTTTCACCTCTTCATGATCTGTGGACATCTTTTCACCTGCTTGAACTTCTTGTAAGCTCCTTCTCACGTCATCAGTGATCAAGCATCAAGCCACTTCCTCTTCTCTCAGCCAGTCTTTTTTAATTGCCTTTACTTTTTCCAGCACATCAGTGTTTCCTTGTGACTCTTGCCTATGCATTATGTATCCAAAATAGTGCTAGCTTATTTATTAACACTTCTTTAACAAGGTAGCCCGGTTTGACTTCCTCTAGCACTGAATGACTTGTTCTTCTCTTACAGTCCAAGGTAACCTCATGGTTTTGCTTTTTTATTATTATTATTATTATCACAATTTAAAGCAGGGGTCCCCAAACCCTGGTCCTTTCCTTTTTTTCAGCCTTTCAAATGATTCAGCTTCCAGTCACATATTACATCTAGGGAAATCCATAGTCTTAACATTAGATATCTCTGTAATTATTAAAAGGTCTCTGCACCTAAATATTTTAACCTACATCTTCCATTGTCTGCCTCCACAGGAGTGGACATTGCTTTATTTCATGGTTACAATCACAGTCTCTGAGTTTTTAAGCATTGGAAGACAACGTTTATTACTCTTTCAACCTCATTTCTCCTGTTTCCATTAAGCTGCAGTCTAAAGAATTCTGAACAATTTTCCACAGCACATATGCAGGCATTGAAAAGGGAGCATGGATAGTATTGCTATCCAATAATTGGATCATGGGTTGTTGTTTTTTCCTATGGGCAAAAACAGTGCTTTCAATTAACAGGAAAGAGGGGTTTTACTAGCCTTCTTCAAAAATAATGCTGCAAACTTGCTGGTGACTTTGCCTGAATCTTCCATTGAAGGAAATGTTTTTATAGTATTTGCAAAATGGAACTTAAGCTTTAAGCCTCTGAAGTTATGTATGCCTGAATTATGTATGGGTCTTTGTGTGTGTGTGTGTGTGTGTGTGTGTGTGTGTGTTTGTGCATTGGCTAGTTGAATGGAGCCTATACTTCTGTATGTTGTGTATTGGATCACATTCTTGGTAAAGTAAGATTTTTATTTTTGCTGAGTAAAGCAAATTGATGGGTGTGAGTAGCTTAAAGGGAAATAGTGTGTAAGGTATACATGGTATTGCATTAGGAAGGGTTGGTGTCATATGCCAGGTTGCTCAAACTGGTAGGGCTTGCTGGATATTGTATGTGCAAGACTGCATAGAGGTTTGGGATATGTGGGTGTGGGTGTTTATTTAGAAATCAAAACTTTTGCTAATTCTGTCTTCTCAAAATCTATAAAAATAAGGCTACTTGCTAATTGTACTACCTCAATTCCCTTGGCCAAAAATGGGATCTGGACCTTGCAGATTTCAAAAGAGAATGTTATTCTGGATTTATCCAGCAAGAACAAACATACACACAAAACCCAAACATTTTCTTGAAAACAAATAGGGAAAATGTTTTATACCGGGTACACTGGAAACTAAATATTGTAGAGCAGGCAAATTACCTCCAAATTCCAGGAAATCTGGCAAACAACCTTGTGGATCTTTTAGCAAGGCAGTTTTAAAAGCCTTTTTGATATGGCATAGAAACCTAATAAAGAGCCAAGCTTTCCATTATGTATTATTTTCATTTACATGCATATTCCCCCTCCTCCTGTGAAGCCTTCTCTTCTTCAGTTTTTGCAATCAGAACAACCTGTGAGAACAGCACTGTATAGAGTCTGGCCCCAAATCAGCCAGAAAATTTCCACAGCTAACGATGATCTTAAATCTGTTCTCTTTGCTTTGGTACCCCAGAACCATTGTAGTGAACTAGAAGATATAAGTATTTAAAAGTCTTCTCCACTTATTTTTTAGATCTTTTAGAATTACTTTGCTTACTCAGAGGTAATTACAGCAGTGCTGTAGGCAGAAGCCTATAGAATAAAGTTGCATAACTGAATATAATAACAGCATTTTCTCTGCTTCTCCCTCCCACACCCCACATTTTGGTCTTCGTGGAAATATTTACAAAGTGTAGCTTCTTTTCTACTTTGACTGCCTTGATAGGAATATCTAAGCATTCTTCTCTAAGAAAGTCCCCAAAGACATACAGTATACTCTGCACAACAATAGCCCCTTCCATGCACATGAGGTTAGCTTTAACCATTTGGAAATACTATAACTCATTTTCAGGAAATAGGAATGTACATACAGCAGGAAAGCTGACTATACTGAACCCAAATCTGCTTTTTCTTCCATTGTTTAAATCAGGGCTTTTCAACCTTTTCACCCATTGTACCACTTTTAGGATATGGCAACATCCAAGTACCACCAGTCACCTAGCAAGGTGTCAAAAGCTTGATGACCAAAAAAAAAAAAAGGAAAAAAGTGATGAAGTACAGGTAGTCCTCGACTTACAAGTTTGCTTAGTGACTGTTCAGTTACAATGGCACTGAAAAAGTGCCCCCCGAGCCACAGCTGAGCAAGACACCTGCCTGCCTGATGGCGCTCTTCCTCCTGTCCGAGTTTTTCATTGTTGTGAGCATTTCTGTTGAGGATTGGCAGCAGGGGTGGGGTAGGGTGGGGGTGTTTGGTGGTTGCAGCAGGTTTTGGTCACTTCATATGACGGAACACTGTGCCCATCATAAATATGAATCAGTTGCCAAGCATCTGAATGTAAATCACAAGACCCTGGAGATGCTGCAACATTCCAGCTGATCGGTGCTTCTTCTGGGCTCAGCAGACATGCTGGGATCAGCGCCGAGCTCCAGCTGGCGCTTCCACTCAGCCCTGACAGCCCCGAAGAAGTGCCAATCAGCTGGAAAGCGGTGCTGATCCTGTTGCTTCCGCTCAGCCCTGACAGCCCTGCAGCTCCAGCTGTCTCTCACTCAGGCTTGTGCGGTGCTACCATCGGTTCAGCTCATTCCCCTCCCCTGCCACCACTTTTCTAGGATGGTTGCGTAACACCTGCCAGGTGCCAATGTACCACAGGTGGTACCCGTACCACTGGTTAAAAAGCCCAGGTTTAAACCAGGGGTCTTCCAACTTGGCCCTTTTATGACTTGTGGACTTCAACTCCCAGAATTCCTCAGCCAGCATGCCTGGCTGAGAAATTCTGGGAGTTGAAGTCCACAAGTCATAAAAGGGCCAAGTTGGAAGACCCCTGGTTTAAATAGTCCAGATGGGCACAAAGAAAAAACTCTGATATTTTAAACTAAAGTGCTCAAACTTTAATGTGGTGTCTTTTTTAAAAACAAACAAAACCTGTATTTCTTCATCTCCTAACCCAAACATTACAATATATTACTACGTCCAACAATTTGCTTGTCCTAAAGGTAATACTTGGTGGCTCTTGAAATTTTTTTCAACTACAATTTCCAATATCCCATTGTCCTAATTATAAACATTTTGCTTGATCTTCAGAAGCTGCTCTTTACTATAATCAGGCAGCCACAATTCAAAGGAATTAACTTCCAGTTCAATCATTTCCAGTTAATTATTTACAATGGATTGCTTTCGTATTCCCAGAGCTTCTTAGCAGTCATAAAAGTTGATTCAATAAAACCTTAATATTTTTTTTAAAATGAGAAGAGGCATGGATGAAAAATGGAAGTTTAAAAGTACAGACCGAAAGATCAAATTCTAAAATGATATCCGTGAAAGAATATTATCTTTAAGAATATTGTCTTTATAGCATGCCTTATGCTTGAACCAAAATGTTCTCATATTATTGGATAACATTACATTTATCTTTTTAGAGATCAAATTTATTAACATTTGTTATGTCTTTGTTAGAAGTCAAAACAGAGTAAATAATAAGTAAACAGTAGTCAGAGGAAAAGAAAAGATTTATGGATAAGATTCAAGGCTAAGGGCACTTCATTATAGCCATAGGATTATCTTTTTTTTTAAATTGTAGGTCAAGTGAAGAAAATCAGTACATTTCCCTGGTTTGGTTACTGGGCCAAATAACTACCTGTACCTCTTCCTAAGTGGAGTGGTGTGAATTTAAATGGACTTGGAGAAAACCAGATTTAGACACCTGTCACCTTATCTGACTAACAGGTAGCAAGTAATAAGGATGTGAGAATGGAGCAGCAGTGTCCTTCTTCCAATGTCCCTCAAGATTTATGATCCATATCTGTTGCTCTCTTTCTGAACAAAACAACCTTTCCAAAAAGTGTTGGATCTAAACTGACAGCTTAAGAGCCAGTTGAGACACCAGGTTAGAAAGCAGGAGACTGTGAGTTCAAGTCCTGCCTTAGCCATTAAAGGCAGCTGAATGACTTTAGGCCAGTCACTCTCTCTCACCCCGACTCACCTGACAGGGAAAAAAGGAGAAGGAAGAAGTGTTGGATATGTTTGCCACCTGGAGTTATTTGTAAAAAATAATAAAGCCAGGATATAAATAAATAAACAAAAGCCAGAGATAATGTGTCAACCCTCAAGCTAAACCAGATTAGGAATCATATACCAACAATTCTTGGATCTCCTCTTTATTGTGATATAGGGTATTTATTTATTTATTTATTTAAATTTTTATACCGCCCTATTCCCGAAGGACTCAGGGCGGTTTACAGGGCAGCATAAAATATAATATAAAAATAGTATAAATTAAAATAGATTAAATTACATAAGCCCAACAATTAAAACAATGTTAAAAGCTAAAACCCCTTCAGTCCAGGCCTGATAGATCAAAAAACCAGGTATAATAACAGGACCTTTCTATCTCCTCTTACATTGAAGAGAATCAAAATGGGAGATATCTTGATTATTTTCCTCATACCTCTTCTGTTGATCCAGACAAAGCTGATGTTTACATAATAATTGTTGAATTCTTTCTTCAAGACCATCTCCATACTCTTCTACAAGGTGGTAGGGGTAAAACAGGAGGGAGCAATCTACAGTGAGCAAAATCCAGGTTGGACTTATGCTTCAAAGGAACAGAAGGTGTCACTGAGAGAGATCAAGGAATCCCTTGTGTGTAGTGATTCCTGGAAGCAACTGAGAAATGACCATGCAGAATACGTAGGGTAGAACAGACCACTTGTGACCAGTCTGTATGCAATAAGAATTAAGGCAATAGCACCAAAGCCAGAATGGAGTGTGTAAAATAGCTCCCAGTTCACATCCCAGATTTACATAAATAATTACAGAGCCTTGAATAAATTACTGTGGGAAGCACATGGTTACTTATTATCAATGGCTGAAGGTAAATCAGACTAGAAAACAAAAGTCATGAGGGTTGTATAATGTTATGGTGATAAAAACTCATTTGTTTGAATATGTTCCCCCCCCTCCCTTTTTCTTCATGAGAAAAAGGAGGGTCTTGCTGAAATTTATGGTTCTGCCTCAAACTCAGGTTTCTTTTATATGAGCATTGTCTTAGTAGTGGCTCCTCCTCCTGTTCTGCATCAACAGAGGGATAGCATCAAGAACACAGGAAACGGTAGTGATGCTCTATACCAGGGGTGTCAAACTCAATTTCATTGAGGGCCGCATCAGCACTGCGGTTGCCCTCAGGGGGCCGGGTGGGTATGGCCAGGGTGGGCGTGGCCTACTTGGTGGGCGTGGCTAGAGTGCGTATGGCCTACTGGGTGGGCGTGGCCAGCTCTACATCGTTCGCATCAAGGGTGCCTATGGGGGCCTGGGCAGGAGTGGGACAGATCTGAGGGTCCCTGGCAGAAGGAGGGTCTCTGGGCCAGGGCCAAGACAGTGGGGGCCGTTCCCTCAGTTTCCAGGATGGCTTCACGGGCCGCATGAAACCACTTCGCGGGCCGGATCCGGCCCCCGGGCCTTGTGTTTGACATGTCTGCTCTATACCAGGGGTTTTTAAACTTGGCCCTTTTATGACTTGTGGACTTCAACTCCCAGAATTCCTCAGCCAGTGTGCTCTATACTGCTGGTGAGGCCACACTTGGAGTACTGCATCCAGTTCTGGTGGCCATGATTCAAAATAGACACTGAGGCTCTAGTCTAGAAAGTATGCAAAGCAGAGCAACCAAGGTGATAAAGGGTCAGGATGCTAAACTGTAGGATGAACAGCTAAGGGAACCTGGTATGACTAGCCTAATGAAGAGAAGAATTAGGAGTGACATGATAACTATCTTCCAATACTTAAAGGGCAGTCACAGAGATGGGAGGGCTGACTTATTCTCCAAAGCACCTGAGGGCAGGATAAGAAGCAATGGATGGAAGCTCATTAAAAAGAGACTCAACCTGGAACTAAGGAGAAAATTCCTGAAAGCCAGAACAATTAGTTAGTGAAATAGCTTGTCTCCCAGAGTTGTGGGTGGAAATTTTCAAGAAAAGACTGGACATCCATTTACATTTACTTGTATTGAGCTTTTGGGAAAACCTTATCACTTGTACGCTGGGAAGCTAACGGTTCTCCAGCAACACAGATGGGACTTTCCCGTCCAGGCTGCAGTCACCTTGGCGGGAATGATGGGTTCAATCTGATTGGTTGTTCAGACTATGGTCTGGATGGGGAGGAACAGGCTTCAACTCAACCCCGACAAGACTGAGTGGCTGTACGTACCGGCATCTCGGGATATTCAGAATATTCCATCCCTTTCTATGGGGGGTGAGCTATTATCCCCAGTAGATAGGGCTCGCAACTTGGGAGTCCTCCTAGATTCACAGCTATCTTTGGAAGACCACATAATAGCTGTGACTAGGGGGGCCTTCGCCCAGGTTCGCCTGGTGCGCCAGTTGCGGCCCTATCTAGACCGGGATGCCCTGCGTACGGTCACTCATGCACTCGTGACCT
This sequence comes from Vipera ursinii, assembly GCF_947247035.1. NCBI lineage: Eukaryota > Metazoa > Chordata > Lepidosauria > Squamata > Viperidae > Vipera > Vipera ursinii. Next base: position 17,419,615 of record NC_139516.1, read on the forward strand.
CTTGTTTAGACTACTGCAATGCTCTCTACATGGGGCTGCCCTTGAGGACCACTCGGAGGCTCCAACTGGTACAGAATGCAGCCGCGAGAGTTGTGTTGGGAGTCTCCCGATACTCCCATGTTACACCTCTGCTCCGTGAGCTGCATTGGCTCCCAGTTGTCTTCCGGGTGAGATTCAAGGTTCTGGTAATGGTTTTAAAGGCCCTACATGGCATGGGTCCAGAGTACCTTAGGGATCACCTGCTGCCGGTGTCAACTTCCCTCCGCCCTGTGCGTTCCCACAGAGAGGGCCTCCTCAGGGTGCCACCGATCAGAGAATGTCGTCTGGTGGCCCCCAGGGGGAGGTCCTTCTCTGTGGGCACCCCGGATTTATGGAATCGGTTGCCGGTTGAGCGCCGGATGGCGCCCGACCTTCGCTCCTTCCAACATGATCTGAAGACTTATTTGTTCGAACAAGCCGGCCTGGCCTGATGGGGGATGGGTTGGGATTTTATTGTTGTTTTAAATGTATTTAACCTATTGTTTTAGCTTGGGCATTTTGTTTAATACTTTTTTAACTTTTGTATTTTTGTACTTTTATATGTTTGCCCTGTTGACCGCCCTGAGTCCTTCGGTATTATTATTAATTATTATTATTATTATTATTATTATTATTATTATTATTATTATTATTATTATTATTATTATTATTATTATTATTATTATTATTATATAAGACTGCATGAATACCCCTAACCCTCAGTACAGTAAAGTTATGAATAAAGCAACTATTCTTCTGTACTCATCTGCCTGGCGTCTTTCCTGCTCGTCCGAACCCGAAACATAACACTTGGGATGGTATAAGGCAGTGGTGGCGAACCTATGGCATGGGTGCCAGAGACGGCACTCAGAGTCCTCCCTGTGGGCACCTGCGCCATGCCTCGGAGGTGGCAACTGTCCCTCTTCAACCAGCTGCCCCCCACAGGTGTCCCGCCCCACGGGCGACATTGATGTGACCACACCCACCTTGGCCACACCCACCCAATCTTCCATGACCACCACAGCCACACCCACCCATTAGGCCATGCCCACCTGGCACCCAGCAATAAATAAGTGGGTTTTGGGTTGCAGTTTGGGCACTCGGTCTCTAAAAGGTTCGCCATCTCTGGTATAAGGACTCCTGCCGTGGGTAAGAGGTTGTGCTAAAAGACCTGCAATGCCTCTTCCAGCCCTGTGAGTCTATGATTCAAGGTTATTCTTCTGCCTATTACACTTAACTATTCCTTCCAGAGGTTGAGAGCATTTCCTTTCTAAGGTGACAGTTGTAGTGCTTTTATATCAGGAAAAAAAAAACAAATAAAACCAGCAAAAAGTATAGCCATATGAAACTCATTGTTGGCCAAAGCAATGAAAAATCTAGAATATATAGCAAGACACTGCTGGCTGATCTGCTTGGCCTGCACAGTACATGAATAGTGCTCTTTTAGAATGATGTCTCACCCAAATTAAAACACAAGATTAAAAAAAACAATTCACCCTTGATTATGTCAGGAGAAGAGGACAAACATTATTGCCCAACTGGAACAGCTAGGAACAACCTTAAACTACCTCAAGTATGGGTTGTCCTGAGTACACAGTTGAACAAAAAGTTGCCAGAGCACATTTCTGTTGTGGCTGGGAGCAAGTGAGGGAGAACTCTTTTTTATTATTATAATATTTTATTAGTTTTCTAATTTTACAATTAAGTATTTAAAAAGCAATGTGGTGACTGGGTTAATCAATAGTTCAATAACAAACATAAATCTTTAGTACAAATCTCAAGTTACAACATCAGATATTTCCTCTCTTTTCCCCTTAATATCTACTATCTCATATTAGGCTAATATGAGGCAGGGAAAACTCTTTATGAAACTTTTTAGTCCATGAGTCAGAAAAAAAAGCTAAGAAATTTCCTATTTTGCTGAAAACCAAGCTACTGTTTTTTAACTACAGCACCATGTTGCTGTACAATAGCACACACCTGACTGCATTAGAGAAAAGGCCTTCAGGAAGATGTGGTGACTAAGCAAACACAGGAAGAGCTGGCACCCAAAGTATGCACTGTGTTGTTTTTCTGCAGATAAACCTTGCCTCTAGATATTTTTCACCTCTGTCCCCTTGTTTGTCACCTTTGTCCCCTTGTTTATTTCATTTATGTATGCATGTGGTTATTATTGAGTGGAGTGGGAAAGGAAAGTTTACCCATTTCTTTTAAAGCAACACATAGGCTGTGTTTTCCAAGTAGAATATCTAGGTATCTTAATTACAGTTTTCTTTATTACTGCAGAAGAACAGAAAACAGTAAAATTGGTAGCACTGGGTAGCATATGCTTAAAATTAAGAAAGAGGGAGAGAACAAAATGAACATGTACAGCCTCAATCTCTCCAAAGTATATACACCCATATATTTATATCAAAGTTTCCCCTCATTTATCTTTAATAAATTGTTTTACAGCTAAATTTATTTCACCAGTACCTCTGAAACCATCTGATTTCTCTTCCACAAAATTCTGAGTACCAGAAGACTGGGTTACTGCATTGGCTATGGTGCAAAATTATCCTGCACCTCTTCGATTCTGCCAACATAACTTATAATGAATAATATAATGAGTTTAATATAATCTCTCACCACAATTTCACTTTCCATATTACAGAACTTTTTTTTCATATGATGGCTATCATAATGAACCAGGAAGTTGCTCCACCAGACAATAGTGTTTGACAATGGGCTGAAGGCACCAAAAAGTGAGGACAGAATCACTTAAAAAGCAAAGGGACAGACGTGTGGTTTTGATTCTACCACATATCTCTCTGGCTTCAAGAAGAGCTTTTTTCAAAACTGAACTGGAAATCTAGTGATTATGGTTCATTAAGAGGCACTATGATATAGTGTTTAGAATATAGGATTAGGAATAGGACTTGAACATTGGCCACTATCTAGCAAAGTGAAATTCAATGGTGAAAAAAGTAAGGTTCTACGTTTAGGCAAGAAAAACCAAATGCACAGATATAGTATAGGTCAGGGGTGTCAAACTCGCAATGTCACATGATGTGTCATGACGTATCATGACTTTTTTGTCATTGCCAGCAATGGGGTAGGCGTGGTTTTGCTATGATGCATCTGGCCCACGGGCTGGCAGTTTGACATCCCTGGTATAGGTGGTACCTGGTTCAATAGTAGTAATTGTGAGAGGGATCTTGGAGTCCTAGTACAGGGCTTTTCAACCTTTTCACTCATTGTACTACTTTTAGGATATGGCAACATCCGAGTACCACCATCAAGCTGTCAAAAACTTGATGAACCCCGCCCCCCCAAAAGGAAAAAAAAGTGATGAAGTACAGGCAGTCCTCAATATACAACAGTTCGCTTTGTGACTGTTTGAAGTTACAATGGCACTGAAAAAAGTGCCCCCTTAAGCCACAGCCAAGCAAGACACCTGCCTGCCCACCTGGCAGCGCTCTTCCTCCTGTCCTAGGTTTTCATTGTGAGCATTTCTGTTGAGGATTGGCAGCAGGGGTGGGGGGGAGTGTTTGGTTTGTATCCCCTCCTCTGGTGGGTGGTTGCAGCAGATTTTGGTCACTTCACATGACCCTGGGACACTGTGACTGTCATAAATATGAATCAGTTGCCAAGCATTTGAATGTGAATCACAAGACCCTGGAGATGCTGCAACATTCCAGCTGATCGGCGCTTCTTCTGGGCTCAGCAGAAGCACCAGGATCAGTGCCGAGCTCCAGCTAAGAGCCCCGAAGAAGCGCTGATCCTGCCACTTCCGCTGAGCCCTGACAGCCCTGCAGCTGCAGCCATCTCTCGCTCAGGCTTGTGTGGTGTTGCCACCAGTTCAGCTCATTCTCCTCCCCCTCTACCACTTTTCTAGGATGGTCACGTACCACCTGCCAGGTGCCAATGTACCACAGGTGGTACCCATATCACTGTTTGAAAAACCCTGTCCTTAAATATAAGCCAGCAGTGTGCTACAGCTGCTAAAAAAGCCAATGCAGTTGTAGGGTGCATTAACAGGACAGAATCAAGATCACGTGAAGTGTTAATACCACTTTATAATGCCTTGGTAAGACCACACTTGGAATACTGCATCCAGTTTTGGTCACCATGATATAAAAAAAAATGTTGAGACTCTAGAAAGAGTGCAGAGAAGAGCAACAAAGATGATTAAGGGACTGGGACTAAACCATGTAAAGAACGATTGCTGGAATCAGGTATGTCTAGCTTAATGAAGAGAAGGGCGAGGGGTGACATGATAGCACTCTTCCAATATCTCAGGGGCTACTATAAAGAAGAAGGAGTCAAGCTATTCTCCAAAGCACCTGAAGGCAGAACAAGAAGCAATGGGTGGAAACTTGTCAAGGAGAGAAGCAACCTAGAACTGAGGAGAAATTATCTGACAGCAAGAACAAGTAATCAGTGGAACGACTTGCCTCCAGAGGTTGTGAATGCTCCAACACTGGAAGTTTTTAAGAAGAGCCCGGTCAACCATTTGTCTGAAATGGTATAGGGTTTCCTGCCTGAGCAGGGGGTTGGAATAGAATACCTCGAAGGTCCCTTCCATCTCTGTCACTCTGTTAGATGCATATTTTGACTAATATATTTCCACACCCCATGCATTTCTTTTTTCTTTTGCTTTTAAGTTCCAGTGCAAAGAAAATATTTTTTTCCAATTTATCTGGTTGTGTCAACATTTGGGACATTAGTGCCTAAGTAAAAAAAAATCACTAAAGAACCTTGATTTCTGTAAAAGATGGCAGGTGGGGGGCTCCCTACATCTGCTGATCTATAAAACTCTCACCTTGTCATCTTGCTGTGAGATGAGCAACTCGCTGTTTATAAGCAGAACTATAGCCCTTTATAAATATTTCAAAGATCAAAAGAGAAAAAGTTATTATAACCGGATTGGCTTTCACTTTTGAAATGAAGTCTCTGGTTTAAATAAAAGTAAGTCCTTTCTTTCGAAGGATCTTGGTTGCAATACAGTTTTTAAAAACTTGGCAAACCAGTTGACATGCACTTGGCAGGGCAATGGTTATTTAAAAATAGATGTGACAATAGATACGGTACAATGAGACTCCTTTACTATGGTACATAGGCCTGTTGTTAGAGTTCATTCATTTGCTGAATGCACAAACTGGATTGGCTCAGGATTTCGCCTCCCAATATCTACACTATGTGAACTTCAGGGGAAGAGAAGATAGTTCTAATGGTTAAGGCACCATGCTACAAAAGCGGGATACCATGAGTTTTTATCATGCCTTAGCCATGAAAGCCAGCTGGGTGATCATGTGTTAGTTACTCTCTCTCAGCCTAAGTCACCTCACAGGGTGGTTGTTGTGGGGAAAATAGGAAGAGGAAGGTGAGTTGGATAAGTTCACCACCTTGAGTTATTTGCAAAAATAATAAAAGGTGGAATGCAAATAAATAAATAAGAAGTTCTGTAGCTCAGGGTTGAAGTTCTTGATGCTCTCCGAGCTTAGTATTTCCTTGATCTTACCTAGTTAGGTAATGAAATTCCTACTCTGAAAAAGATTTTTTAAAAAAGTTAAGGATGATCAGGACCCATCCATTCAATGGTGTCAACAGAACTTGTGTAACGATGATGCTCTAGATGTGTGTCCCCCGATTGGCTTGAAGTTGTCCTCCATTTTTGGATAAGAATATTCTGTTGGAAGACTATCAGTAATGGGCAAAACTGAAGCAAGCAGCGAGTGGTGCTAAAGCCATTCTTTCATTCATACCCCTTTTCTCTCTTGTTTGGACACCCTCATTTCTCCTGCTCTTCTCTCTGTCTCTCTCTTCTTCTGTGAACCAACCCAGAGAGCAGACCTGATCGACTTGCTAAAGACTTTTGAAATGTAGAGCTGGATGCATATGCCTCATATTCACTGACAGAACTTGGTGAATTTGAGGGAGTTGAATTGCTAGCTGCCCCACCCACCCCCAGGCTTGGAGTGAATGGTCTGAATCTGCAAATCTGATTGTTAAAGGAGGACAGCTCTTACGTAAAAGAGGCTTTCTAGAAGTAGGCAATTCAGAAATCATCTTAGACTCTAACTCATTTGGTTTCTCTTTTTTTTTACTCCCTCGAGTTAAAGATTTCTGCTACCTCCACAATAATCTGAAAATAATAATAATAATAATAAAAGTAACTGGTATCCTCAATATGCTGATAAGCCCTCAATTCAGGTCTTTGAACTCGTTCTCCCAAAGTTGTTCTGCAGATGAGTGTTAAAAAGTGACTTCAAGGAGTTTCCTTAAAGTCCCTTCGGCTGAAGAGTTTGCAGTGTGTTCCTGTTTTCAGTAGTCCTTGGTGCTCTTTGAGCTTGGTTGTTTTTTTGTTTTTGCAAATGTTTCATTACCCAAAACATCATTACTGCTGATGAAGTTACCTACTCTGGATAATGAAATGTCTGCAAGAAAGCAAGCAAGCAGAGAGAGCATCAAGGACCCCTCATGTCAACCCTGAGCTACAAATATTCTCCTTTATCAGTTCCTGTTTTACTTGCATAGTCACCTGGTTTGCTGTTTTCTGATCCTCAATTTTGTAGACTGCAGAGATGTATATATTTTACCGCTGCACAAACACATCTGCCTTTTGAGCAATGGCTTTCCCATTCTCTGTATCTCCATGATTATTCGTTGTTTAGGTAAAGGTAAAGGTTCCCCCGCACATGCATGCTAGTCATTTCCAACTCTAGGGGCCGGTGCTCATCTCTGTTTCAAAGCCAAAGAGCCAGCGCTTGTCCGAGGACGTCTCCGTGGTCATGTGGCCGGCATGACTAGATGACAAAGGCGCACGGAACGCTATTACCTTCCCACCATAGTGATCCCTATTTTTCTACTTGCATTTTTACGTGCTTTCGAACTGCTAGGTTGGCAGAAGCTGGGACGTGTAACAGGCGCTCACTCTGTTACGCGGCACTCGGGATTCGACCTGCCAAACTGCCAACCTTCTGATCGACAAGCTCAGCGTCCTAACCCACTGAGCCACCGCATCCCTTTTCGTTGTTTAGTAATGCTTATTAGCTTAGAAAACTGTTTCCTCATTTTTTATGTTTCCTCTAAATCTCTGAAAGGAAGTACAGTGCAGCACTGTGTTTCTTTAACAATGGGAGTTTAATCATTATTGTTATTATTATTTTTTTAGGGAGAGTACTTGATGCAAGGGAAATGTCTCATCAAAGTCCATTCTGCAGGACTAGAGTACTGGCAGATGTTTTTCTGCATTTTTTTTTCTTGCAATGTTTGTAAAATTGAGATGCAGAACCCTTAACATACAGCCACAGAGCACAAGTAATTATACATTAATTAATCTAGTATATGTAACAATTTCAGTGGTAAAGGTCAAGCTTTCTTCATGTAGTGTTTTTTCTAATTTTTAATTTATGAGTTGTCTTGAGGAAGCTCTCAGCAACTAAGTTCCCTTCTGTTGCATGTGCACCCAGCTGTTAAGAGAAATTTCAGTTAAACTTTCAAGGTGATTCATTGGCTTTTGAAGTATAATAAGTCACGCGATTCCCTGGATTATTATTTCCACCAGTGTAAATACAAACATTTTCTTTATCTTCAGCAATAATACTTCTCATCAAATTGTGGTGATAAAAAGGCAGAAATCATCCCAACAAGTTTGAAATTTGCAGAAGTCTGTATTGACTTGTTTCCTGGTTCTGCTTCTTAGAACACCAGAAACTCCCAGGACAGATCTGTTAAGATAAATTTCCTTGAAATGCAAAAGTTTGAGCTGCCTCCCATTTCAGAAAATTTTGGTCCACTGACCAAAATTTGATTTACCTGCTAGTTACACGTAGCAGCTGCTTCAGGTTTTAAAACTAGATTAGGTCTTTTTCAGCCCTTCCTGAAGATGCCATCCTCAATCTGGGATTTTTCTTGCATGGAAACCCGCTAAACTACAGCAAATTGTATTGTTCTGTATTTATTTGTTTTTAATTCCACTTTCCCTCCAAACAGAACCTGGAACAGTGTAGATAAAACAATAAGCTGCAAGCCTCTTCCATTAAAACAAACAGTTTGATTAAAGTAGTCAACCACAAAATAATGAAGGTAATCAAACATACAAGACAGTATAGCAATGGAAGTGTAAATAATTTCATATAAATGGCAGAGCTGGACAGAAGTTACTCTATAGATGCCTCATTCTTTACAAACGAGGAAATCAAGTTGACCTTTGAAGCAAGACAGCGTGAGGTTAACCATTTTTTACCAGGAGAATGCCCCAGTATGGGGCACTACCATGGAGAAGACCTTGCTCCTGTGAAATGGAATGGCTGGTGGGACCATGAGTGGTGCCTTCTCCAGCTGATTTTAACAGAGGGTGTGACAAACTGAGAGGAAGGATAACTGGCAGATCTCTTCTTCCAAAGTTTTCCAGTAATTTATAAGTTGTTGTGCCATCAATCAAGCTCAACCTTTGCCTTTCTAGCCTTCTTTGCTGTTCTACCAAGACTTTGTGCTACAGCCCAGTTCTAGGAAAATAGAAAGGAGAAAGGCAATTTGCATCTTCCTGCTGAAAGCTAGGAATGTAACAAAACTTGTGCAAATGGCATGGGAGTGGAGCAGAATAGATGTGCAGTCTTGCCTATTGGGCAGGCTTTAATGCAGGGGTCCCCAATCCCCAGTCCATGAATCAGCACTGGTCCGCAGCATGCCAGCAAGCGGGCTGCACAAACAAGCAAAGCTCCATCCTCGGGGTGCAGGCAGTATTCAAAATCACACCCCCTCTGATACGCAGAAAAACCTTTCTCCCTGGTGCCCCCAAAGTTGGGGACCTCTGCTTTAAGGGAAAAATCTCTTCTTAAACCCACTGAACCAAAATCCTAGATATAAAACGGGATGTAGCGGGCAGATGGGAATAAAGGAGAAAAGGAGAAGATAACAATCACACATGGAGAATTACAAATAAAGACAGTCAACCTAACTAAATCAGTCACTAATTACTACTACTTTTGTAACAGGTCAGCTTCAGCACATATTCAAAATTCACTAGGGAGGAAATAATCTGAGCCCCCTGTTGGATGTTAATAGGCAGGCCCTTATTATTGCAAATGTTCGTTTGTTCTTTTTCTCCCATTACTCTTTGTTTCATAAAATATGGAGCATAAGAGAAAATATTGAAGTCCGCACATCGTAAAGTTGTTGAGATTGACAAACAATGATTTAGAACAGGGGTTTTCAACCAGTGGTACGGGTACCACCTGTGGTACATTGGCATCTGGCAGGTGGTACGTGACCATCCTAGAAAAGTGGTGGCAGGGGAGGGGAATGAGCTGAACCAATGGCAGCACCACACAAGCCTGAGCGAGAGACAGCTGGAGCTGCAGGGCTGTCAGGGCTCAGTGGAAGCACCAGGATCAGCACTCCTTTCCAGCTGATTGGCGTTTCTTCGGGGCTGTCAGGGCTGAGTGGAAGCGCCAGGATGAGCGGCAGGCTCCAGCTGGAGCTCAGCGCTGATCCTGGCATGTCTGCTGAGCCCAGAAGAAGCACCGATCAGCTGGAATGTTGCAGCATCTCCAGGGTCTTGTGATTTACATTCAGATGCTTGGCAACTGATTCATATTTATGACAGGCACAGTGTTCCATCATCATATGAAGTGACCAAAACCTGCTGCAACCACCAAACACCCCCACCCCACCCCATCCCCACTGCCAATCTTCAACAGAAATGCTCACAACAATGAAAACCTTGGACAGGAGGAAGAGCACCACCAGGCAGGCAGGTGTCTTGCTCGGCTGTGGCTCGGGGGGCACTTTTCCAGTGCCTTTGTAACTGAACAGTCACTAAGCAAACTGTTGTAAGTCGAGGACTACCTGTACTTCATCACTTTTTTCCTTTTTTTTTTTGGTCATCAAGTTTTTGACACCTTGCTAGGCGACTGGTGGTACTTGGATGTTGCCATATCCTAAAAGTGGTACAATGGGTGAAAAGGTTGAAAAGCCCTGATTTTGAATGATGATCAGACAAGGGCTCCTTATGATTTAGGGTCAGATATTATGACTTATCAAATTTTAGTGTTTAAGCATTTGGAAGCTGAGAACATATAGTAGGGTAGAGAATTAAGTCAAGCAATATCTGAAGGACCAAAGGTCTCCTCTCCCTGCACATTACGCGAATGATAGGAAAAGACTTAAGCAAACTAATCAGACTGATGACAGCTATTTATTTCTTCTCCATGTTACCTACCCACCAGCTTGAAAGAAAATGAGCTCCTTTTTCTCATATCTTCTCTATTCTAGACTATCGGCTGCTGCATACATATCTACCTATGTTTTCCAAATCCACAGTGCCTCAACAGATGGGCCAAAGGTTAGAAGCTACTTGAAGGTCTAATCAAGATAATCTGAAGGTAGCTTGTTTCAACAAATAGTACTGAAAAGCCAGTTAACAACTACATTACTTAGCAGTGGACCTTCCAGTCCCAATTAGATAGTAAATTGAAGACCACCGAAAAGCGTGATGGTTAGATTGTTGGATTAGAATTGGAAATCCAGATTCTAAATTTCACTCATTCAATAAATATCCTTATGAAGTGAAAAAAGCCAGCTTGGTTTAATGATTAAGACACCAGACTAGAAACAAGTGACTTTGAATTCCAGTTTTGCATAAAAGTTGGCTGGGTGACTTTGGGCCAGATCCCCGTCACAGGATTCTTATTACAGGGGAAATAAGGAGGCAGGTATGGATGCTCCCTGCAGTAAGCCGTTAATAAAGGCAGAATAAAAATCAATCAATCAATAAGCCATTGATTGTCCACCCAGGGACATATTAACCAACTGCAGGTGTAATGTCTCTTAGGGAAATGGCCTTCAAAGACAGAGGGAGGGAGACAGTGCTCAGAGCTGCTATAAGCCTAAACTTGCATGCTCTGTAAACAAGGATTGTACTTCAAAACAGTAGGAATGTCTATTGTGAAATGTGGAAAAAAATGCAGTATCAATTACTTGTTGTTAGATTAACTATATTTTTAAATATTTTCGCTTCACACCCAAGCAGGAAAACATTCCACATAATCTGTTATGTGTAAAATAGGTTAGATGTTTGAAAGCAGAAAAGAAAATGAGTGAAACATAAAAGGGATGGTGGTCAAATTTAGGAGTTTGGTCCAAAGAAGATCTGATTATCACAATGGAAGAAGCATTTATCAAAATGGATGGTTTGTTCATCCAGAGCAGGGGTCTTCACACTTCGCCCTTTTGTGACTTGTGGACTTCAACTCCCAGAATTCCTCAGCCAGTGTGTGGGGTGGGGGGGAAGGGGCAGTCTTCATTTTAAAAAAATATTTTAATCTCTATTTTACTCTGTGTATTCTGCCGTAAACCTTTCAAGCACTTTGTATTGGAGCAGGAACTGAATGTATCAGTAAACTTTTAACCCTAATCATGTTCTCATTTTAAGGGTTAAAAATGTTAGAACTGGTATTATCACCATATAGATCTGCATGTGTTTTTGCAGAACATCTCGATTCTAGAAAGGAATTCTTAAGAACGGTGATGGTGGGGGCAATACATTCTACTGCATAATCTTTATTTTCTATAAAAGCATAAAATCCAGGTATATAAGGACAAATCAGAGGTAATGTTATATGAGGTTCAGAATGTATTATGTTTCTGGAATATTTTATGTATTATGTTTCTCAGAATGTTTCTGAGACTGGTTCATGCGTTTCTCCATATATAGCCAAGAGTACAAATTTGCCCATACAGACCTGATTCTGAGTTTTTTGAGCCAAAGTCTTTATATTTAAAAAAGGTAAAGGTTCCCCCGCACATGCGTGCTAGTCGTTTCCGACTCTAGGGGCCGGTGCTCATCTCCGTTTCAAAGCCGAAGAGCCAGCGTTTGTCCAAGGACGACTCCGTGGTCATGTGGCCGGCATGACTAGACGCCAAAGGCGCACGGAACGCTGTTACCTTCCCACCGTAGTGGTCCCTATTTTTCTACTTGCATTTTTATGTGCTTTCGAACTGCTAGGTTGGCAGAAGCTGGGACGAGTAACAGGCGCTCACTCTGTTACGCAGCACTCGGGATTCGACCCGCCAAACTGCCAACCTTCTGATCGACAAGCTCAGCATCCTAACCCACTGAACTTAGAAACTGTTTTTCCCCCTGCAACACTCAGGATGATGTGCATATGGAAACAGGTTTCTGTGTTCCTTGGAAACACCTGAAACTTATTTACATTTATTGTGATCTGAAGTAATTAGCTCTGATTGTCATCTAATCTAATTACCACTCATGTAATTGCTCTATCCCCCTTCCCAATACAGACATTTCACATACAGGAAACAAGAAGTGACTCTTACCTCTGATGAAATGTGAATTGCTTTTTAAATGCATTACATGTATTAAAAATTGGAATGCAGACAGGAAAAAAAAATACCCCAAGCCACCCACGGAGCCCATGTTTTCTTCTTTCCTTTCTCTTCATTTACAGTACTTCATTTCCTTATTTAACTTGTACTTTAAGAGGACTACTAGGAAGCCTGTAAGTTTATACACTGCTCTTTAGCCATTTAGATAATCATAATAAAATGTATTTTCCTATCACATGAGGGCTTATAGAACTGGAAGAACAAAATTGTGCTGAGGCAGAATTTGTACACCAAAAGCCCTTGGATGCTGCTTCATTACAACACTCTCTGGGTTATTTTTCACAACTCTTACTAAGCTATGTGGTGGATTGCTTGTTATTGGCTTAATGTGATATGGGAAATATCACATTTATGTGAACCTTGTGGGCCCCTAGGTGAGCCATAAAACTTTATTATTCTTTTTGGTTGCTTTTTAACCCTTAAAGAGTTTTCATTATAAACGTAGTCCTCGACTTACAACCACAACTGAGTTTCAAATTTCTGTTGCTAAGTGAGAAAGTTAAGTGAGTTTTGCCCCATTTTACGACATTTCTTGCCAGTTATTAAGTGAATTACTGCATTTGTTAAATTAATAACACGGTTGTTAAGTGAATCTGGCGTCCCATTGACTTTGCTTGTCAGAAGTTGCAAAAGGTGATCATGTGACCCCAGGATATTGCAATCGTCCTAAATATGAGTCAGTTGCCAAGTGTCCAAATTTTGATCATGTGACCATGGGAATGCTTATCAGTCATAAGTGTGAAAGAGGGTCATAAGTCACTTTTTTCCACTGCCGAATGGTCACTAAATGAATGATTGTAAGTCGAGGACTATCTGTACTATTTTAAGGGTTCGATTAGGATTGGAATTAATTCACAATATTTTGTTGCATTGTGAAATCTGCCACCAAGGCTCTTTTGAGAGCTGAAGAGCTGAAGATCAGGGCAGAATTATGTTAGGTAAATAATAGAAGCATATAAATAATAGATTGCCAAATCAGGCATAGTGTTGTTCCTGCTTTCACTGTAGATCAGCTGTTTTATGGTGGCGATATCTGAATTTAGCTTCTCTTTTCCAAATAATCAGAACTGGCAAAACTAAAACTGTTTACTGAAGAAGAACGTACTAAGTGTCTCTATGTGCCAATATTTCTAGACTGCCAACTTTTTTAAAAAAGTTACAGAATGAAAATGAGCAAGGAAGAGAAATACGATTACATAGCTTGAGCACAGTCGTAAAGTTCAGCTTTTGATTTGCACCAAGAATTAAGCCCCTAGCTCTGATCCTCACAAATGACTTTTTTATGGCACATTCGGACACTGGTAAATATTTGTGGGAAACGTGCTAGACTCCGACTGCAAAAATACCGGAAGACTGCAACAGGAAGTATTTTTTGATGTTCATTGTTTATACAGTTACTAGATAAAATTTAGCAGCATATGTTAAAGGTAGCTTTTGCCAAAGCTTGACACTGATTGCCCATAATCTGAAAATATTCAGGACTTTTCTCTCTTTGTTTGGCTACACATTTGGACATGTATAATGATTTCTGTGGCCCATAGGCTGTAATAAAACTGTTCCCTATTTCTCTTGTCTCTTTTAGTTTGACCTGCTCCAGATATAAGTCCCTGATCTCTCTTTCCTATCCAAGCTTTCTCTGCCTTTTGCTTCCTAGATGCCTTCCAACACCCCACTGTGGAGTTCAGGAACTTTATAAATTGGACAAATAAATTTTTAAATTGGGCAACTGATACATTCCAGATAGTCTTCAACTTATAACCATTCGTTCAGTTATAGCGGCACTGAAAAAAAGGGACTTATGACTGTTTTTCACACTTACAACCACTGGTCATGTGATTAAAATTCCGATGCTTGGCAACTGACTCAAATTTATGACGGTTGCATCCTGGGTCATGTGATCCCCTTTTGCGATCTTCCTAGCAGTTCGAAAGCACGTAAAAATGCAAGTAGAAAAATAGGGACCACTACGGTGGGAAGGTAACAGCGTTCCATGCGCCTTTGGCGTCCAGTCATGCCGGCCACATGACCACAGAGACGTCCTCGGACAAGCACTGGCTCTTCGGCTTTGAAACGGAGATGAGCACCGCCCCCTAGAGTCGGAAACGACTAGCACGCATGTGCGGGGGAACCTTTACCTTTACCTTTTAACAAGCACAATCAATGGGGATGATTTGCCAGATTCATTTAACAATCATGTTAGTAAATTAACAACTGCAGCGATTAACAACTGAGGCAAGAAAGGCCATAAAAGGGTGCAAACGTAACACTTAACAACAATCCCACTTAGGAACAAAAATGTTGGGCTCCATTGGGTCATAATTTGAGGACTACTTGAACATTGTTTCCTTATTTTCCTCTGTGGGGCTCAAGATGTTGTGCATGGGGTAATCCCTCTTCTTTTTTCTAAAACCCTATGAAATAGGTTGGACTAAGCAAAAGTAATCGGCCCAAGTCAGAGAAAGGGGATTTGATCCAGGATTCCCCACTCTTGCACTCAAACTGTTACCCCATAGTAAGTACTACTACCCAATAGGAGTTCAAGTTCCTTCATGCTTGATTCCAGCAGGAGAAATAAACAGTAATAGATTCCAGTCTAGCACTCTTCTTAGTCATTGGAAAATTGGCAGCAGAGATGCGGTGATAATATCACTTTCAATCTTTGGTCTATCTGTGCATTTCCTTCTGTGTTAAAGGGCCAATAAGCAATCCAACAAAAAGGAAAGAGGAAATCAATGGATGATGAGTTATTAAGTTGGAATTGCCCTGGGTTAAACAAAATCAGAATTCATCCTGGCTATGCACATTGCCTATTTTTTTCAAAGCTTGGCAGATATAGCTGTGATCAATGCAGCCGCAATTGCAATGTAGTACAACATATCTTGTAAGATGTAACTTCTGCCCATTTTCTTTGTCCCTGCAACAGCTCTTGAATTGTATTGCATGTGCATCCAGATATACCTATGCACATATCTACAATACATGCATCCTGATTTTTTTAATTTAAAAATTGTTTCATACTCGCAACACACTTGGTAATAAAGCATGGCAACAATATTTGCAAGAAATGTTAAAAAAATCCCATTTCTTTGGCAGGACATAGGTTTCTACGCTAGTGCTCTCAAGCTTGGGCCCATCATCAGCAATTAGAACAATAGTCCAATGGTCAATCACCAGACTTGTTAAATTATTTAAATACCAATTTTAGTACTTTTGTTATTATTTATATTCATAATTTTTCTGTATTATATTTCCCTTTTTCAAATTGTTTGCCACATCCAGTCCTCACTAGAATAGAAAATTGGGATTCAATGAATGAATGAACCTTTATTGTCAAAGTACAACCATGTATACATTGAGATTGGCTGAGCCTCCCTTTGTGCCCCCCCAACTCACAGTGACAGCAAACCCACCATCTTGTTACACCATGTGAGTTAATTGCACAACACACCGGCCTCGCAAGTCAATCATACACAAAGTTACTTTCCATTCAAGAGCCTGACAGCCCATGGATAGAAGCTGTTCTTCAGCCTGTTGGTACAGCTGGCTATACTCCTGTATCTCCTACCCGATGGTAGGAGAGTAAAGAGGTACCGACCAGGGTGTGAGTCATCCCTGAGAATTTTCCTCACTCTTCCAAGGCAGCGAGCCCTGGCGATGTCATCCAGTGGTGTCAGGGGACAGCCCACAATGTTTTGTGCTGTGCTCACCACCCTCTAAAATACTTTCCTATCCGCGGCTGTCAGGCCAGCATACCAAACCACAATACAATTCGAGAGGAAGCTCTCTATAGCAGACCGGTAAAAGAGGGTCATTAGAGGGTCTACCCTGTTCTTCCACAAGACCCTGAGGAAGTGGAGTCTCTGTTGGGCCTTTATGGCAAGAAATGTTTTATCTATCGGGTAAAAAAGAAAACAATCAGAAGATCTCTAGCAGAAATTTCTCTAACTAATTTTATTAAAGGTTACAAGCCAACTGATGCATTTTGTTTGTTGAATAGCTGGCCATCTTAGGCTAACACTATATGGAATATACAGAGTTTGAAATGATTTTTGCAGTCTTCTATCTAGTCCAAACCCCTCCTCAAGCAGGAGACCCTATACCAGTGATGGCGAACCTTTTAGAGACCGAGTGCCCAAACTGCAACCCGAAACCCACTTATGTATTGTCGGGTGCTGGGTGGGCATGGCCCATTGGGTGGGTGTGGCCCAATGGGTGGGCGTGGCTGCAGTGGTAACAGCAGACTGGGTGGGACTAAAAAGTTCAATCAATCAATTCCAACTTTGCGAGATCTTTTTTTTCCTGGGAGAAGTTGAAATTGATTGATTGATTGAACCTTTTTTTTTTGCACACGGCAGCCAAGGCCTAAAGCAAAAAGGTTTTATAAAACCCAGCTGAAGGGCTAGGACTAGGGCGACGGCGCCCATGCCCACAGAGAGGGCTCTACGTGCCACCTGTGGCACGCATGCCATAGGTTCGCCACCACGGCCCTATACCATTTCAGGCAAATAGCTGTCTTCCATCCTCCAGTGAAGGAGCACTGACTAATTTTGAAGGCAAGCTGTTCCACACTACTTCTACATGGTGAAAAGGTAAAGACATCTTAAGTTGAGCTTAACTACAATATGAATTTGATAAATATTTTAAATAAATAAATCTATCTAACTGGATATATTCATGTAGTTATCTTGAACAATTGCACAAAGCATTTGCCATTAATTGTTGTACTTCCCCCCCTCAGGTAGCCTTTCTTCCCAAAACATTCCCTGTTCAAGTGTTAACTAGTGCAGTTAATTCCAGAAAGATGCTTTGGATTGGGTAGGGTGTGAAGATATCAACTACTAGCAGATCTTTAAAGCAGTTGCATTTTTTCAAGGATTCTGTGGCAGCTGCAAAGAGCAACCCTGCCATTCCCAAGAAAAGATGGGGGTGCTTTAAATATTTTCAGATAGGAGCTACATATACAGACCCATTACTCCCACACTCCAATTATTTCTCTAGCACAGCGCAGCTCTCCTAACGCAGCTGATCCTTCTTAGCTTTTTTTCAAGATCAGTCCAGGTTGCTGAGCTGCTGTGACCGAGATTTGGTAATGTAGAACTCATTGAAACCACGAGGTCAATCATCAACAGATCAAGATGATCAGAATTTGCAGAATTCAGGATATTAGGTAAAGGGAGACAGATGGAAGAAAAATAAATCAAGAGCACTAAGAATGCTCAGGAATTGCCACTGAGGAGTAGAAAATGCAAGGCCAGGTCCAGTGGGAATAGAAGAGAGCAGGGTTTCTCAACCTTGGCAACTTTTAAGATATATGGACTTCAAGGCATCAGGCTAGAAGCCAAATGATTGGGAGTTCTAGTCTTTCCTTTGGCATGGAAATTGGCTGGGTGCCTTTGGATAAGTCACTTTCTCTCAGCCCAAACCATTTCACAGGGTTGCTTTTGTGGGAAAATAGGATAAGAAAAGAGTATTGCATGTACTCTCCACCTTGATAATAAAGGTGAGGAATAAATAAATAAATACATAAATAAATACATAAATAAATACAGACAGACAGACAGACAGACAGACATACTCCCAGAATTCCCCAGTCAGCATGGAATTGAAGCCCACTCTTCTTAAAGTCGTCAGGGTTCAGAAGCACTGGAATAGATCAACATTTCTTAAACTGGGTGGCCCTAAGACCCCTGCGGGACCCCAAAGAGTCCCCCAGTTCCTTGAAATCCAAATTATTTGCCAGCCTATGTTGAAAATGTAACCATATTAAAATCACATCAAACAATTGCGAGAAGTGGCAGTGAATGTATCCATTTTAATTTTAGATATGGTAATTATCAATGAATACAAACAAAAGGGGGTCCTCCATAATTTGTAACAATGGGGAAGGGGCCTCAGAGCAAAATCTCAAGAAACCCTGGAACAGAATATCTGAGGCTGACTAAAACTCTAAACATGAACATTTCTTACTGTAATCACTAATTGAAAGTTCCCATGAGAAAGAATCATTTTGAGTATCTTCTGTTTTGATTAAAGATCTTCTGCAATGTTGCACAATTTTTAAAGTAAATAAATCATTCTTTATGGAGGAATTAATTACATTCAAATCTTTTGTATTAAGTGGGCTTACTTGCATTTCAAATAAATATTTATTTGCTCAAAATTTGAAATATCTTTTATGCTTGAAAATTCTCTAGAATTCTCTATTAACTGTTTATTTGCTATTATATAATCACTATTTTTTCACATTTCCAGCTCTTCTTTATTTTAAATTCTAGGCTCCAGCATTAGGCACTCTTCCATAGTAAATAAAATAGGTTTTTGCATGACGCCATCAGTTATCAAATTTTTCTTTTGTTGTCTCTCTTTCTAATGCAAAATGTTCTTTCATGACTATTTCTAGGTAAACATGAAACTATTTCCTGCTTCATTGGAACACAATAGATGAATAAAACAGGATAATAAATCATTGTTACCACAACATTTTATTTTGTAAAATGCAACTTGTGGAAGTTTTTAATCACTGTAATGATTTGGTGGTTCACACATAAATTACACAATTATGGACTGAATCTAGACTTAGTCACACTTCAAGAAAATGATTTCAAATTGGTATGACTAGAGTTTGTGACTCATGTAAATCCCTATAATTTAAGTGGGTTTACTCTAAGGACTAATCTTGAAATTAAGTCACTAGAGTAATTCAGAACCATTTTTTAAAGACTTTCATTTGCCTCTATCAACCATTTATAACAATGCATTATTGTCCTATCCAGAAGTTTTGCTTCAGTACTGATGTAGATTCAAACCAAGTTTAAACATTTCTTAAGCAATGGTTCCTTTAACTGGTTTAGTAAATATAAGACAACTGATTGGATTTTCTGAATACATCAAACCATAAAACATAGTTTACAGATCACAAAGTTTGGATTCATGCGTTGTTTGGATTCAGGAAGCGAGTAGTCCCCTTTTTGGCTTACTGTAATGTGTAAATGCAATCAGTTATGTCAGCCTATCCTAATCACTGCCAGTACAAGGATATTGGTGTATAATCTCATCCCTGCCCTCTTCAGCATATTGTAGATCAATTGGAAGACTCACTGTTCACTTTGGTTGGTTATCATGAAATTAATAATAATCCTTTCTGTAGAAAATATTGCATTTTCTAACACAACCATTTTCCCCGGGTAGCAATTTTAAAAGATTGAATATTTTAACATTTCATGAACTTCCCCATAAACTAATTTGAGAAGACTGTTTTAAATCAGTGTTTGTCAACCTTAGCAACTTTAAGATGTATGGACTTTAACTCCCAGAATTCCCTAGCCACCACTGTATGGTGCTTAATTATGGGAAAATGAGTATTCTAAATGTATTTGGAGGAATAATTTACAGGTAACCACTATGAGGTGTATACTCTATTGCATTTTTTTTCCTTGATCAAAGACAGTGACAAAATACATGTCACAGTGGTTCTTTTTTTAAAAAAATCTACTAAGCAAGTTATTCTCATTTCAGCAAAATACTGTAAATACTTGGAACAATGTTTTCAATGAATTCATCTGTAGAACTACAGAATAGCCTACACAGGCAACCATTTTGACAATGTGTAAAGAAATATGCTTCTTAAAGAGCTTAATCCTTTAAATGAACTTGCCTGATGCTATTGACTTTTTAAAAAACACTGCAAATGATAAATATACTAAAATACTTTTGCTGAGGCTGGCATAGTCACCAAAGTTTTGAGCTTGGGGGCAAGGAAAGGCCAGGATAGTTTCAAAAACCTTCTTTTCTCAGCCACTGCCCTGGCAGGAAAATGTCTTTATCACCACCTTTGCATTTAGTCTTTTGTGATAAGCAAACAGCCTTTAGTCAGCTACAAAAAGGAATCACATCACGTGACAATCATTCAGCTTGGAGTAAAGCATTTGACTGAACCACTCACTAGGCTGCAGGCATACATAAACCATTTGCCCACATGAAAGCAGTCTACGTATTTTGTAAAAAAAAGAATTGTAAACCATGAGCAGAAAAGTTAGCTAGTCCACCTGCTACTGCCATGGAAGGCAAAGAAGAAGCTAAATGTGTTTCTTTATTATGCAGTTGTTAGATTCTCTGAGAGTTTAAGGTAGTATAAATACTCCAATATTTTTTTTCCCTAACACTGTTGGGTAGATACTGCCTAAATAGCCTGGCTGGTCACAAAGTCCAGCTGAGATTTACCTGAAGCAGAGATAATTAGTTTGAAATATTCCAGAGGGGTTGAATCCCTGATTCACCGCAGCCAGCGTGTGACCAGTGATGTGGGATTATAGGAGTTTTACTCCAAATCTTTGGAAGTTACTAAGCTGTTGACCCATGATATTGCAATGGCCAAATACTCCAACAATCTGAAATGCTAATGAAGACAGTCCTTTACTTCTTAGCGTCTTCTCATTTAAAAGGCTACACAATGGTAAGTTGATAAGACAGACAGGATATAATTACATGGGAATGGAACGTAAGAGCCCTGACAACGCTGACATTTTTTAATATCATATTTTTTTTAAAAAAGATAATCAATTACAGCTACTACTTCCAAATCTGTACCTAAATATTTAAATTAACAAGTGCAAATTTATTAGAGCCAATTTCATTTAGCAGCTAAGGCACCAGGCTTGAAATTGGGAGAGCGTGAGTTCAAACTCTGCCTTAGCCATGAAAGCCAGCTGGGTAACCTTGGACCAGTCATTTTCTCTTAGCCCAACCCACTTCACAGGGTTGTTGTTGTGGGGGAAAAAGGGAAAATAGGAGAAGGAAGGAATATGAGATATGTTTGTCGCCTTGAGTTATTTATAAAAATAACAGGTAGAATACAAATAAATAATTATAAGCATCCCTTTTATCAGCGTATTTTCTCTTGGTTTTGCAGCCTGCCATTTCCTTCACAACAGTAAAAACCAGGATTTGTAAAACTCTCTGAATAATAATGAGCTTAAAGCTGTGTTTGTTTGTTTTTTTAAAAAAGTGTGTATCCTGCCTTTTACAAAATATTTATTCAAATCAAAGTGGCGAATATGTAGTAGAGTAGAAAGTGACATGCAATTATATAATTTGGTGGTTAAAGAAGAGAGTTTACTGGGACCCTAGAATTCACAACTATTGCACTTGCAATTTTGCAAATATAATAATGTGAACAAACCTATTACTCAAATCAACTACCCCATCCAGAATGTCTGCCTAGCGAGCACTTCCTGTAAACACAGTACTGAGTTGCAGGCTGAAGCCAGACAAATGAAAAAAAAAAAAAAACACAACAGGACTACTTAACTTTGCTAATGCTATTTGTGGCCAAACTTGTATTGAAGCCGTCTTATATAAAATAGCTCACTTTTTTTTCTGCAAAAGAGAAAAGGAAGGGCCTTTTTGGTTGGAAGTAATTAAAATGTAAAGCCAAGCTCTATCTGAAGGAAGATCACCAGTTCTTCATGTCGTCTGGTCTTACTGATAGGCATGCAAGATTAATTGAATTCAAGGCATTGCAAATTCTGCTTCAGGAACTTACATAATTTTCTTTGTTTAAAAAATGGGTTCCAGTGAATATGCTTGATACAGCTTGCAGAGCAAGAGATGAATTTTCTTAACAATGAACTAATTGTGGAATTTATAGGCATTTTATATACCCTGGCTCCGAGAACTGTAGTTAGTTTAGCAGAAAAGTACACCACACTCCTAAAACTGGGGGAGGGACAGTCAAAGCACTCGCAATTTGCAACTGCACAAATTGCCTGGGTTCTCCTGGGTCTTCCCCACCCCCTCCATCCAATGTTTGCTACTGAGCAGTAATTCTTCCTACAATCTAGACATGGGAATAATAACCTTAACTGTATGAATTTAATTTGAAAGTTAATTAAATGCAATTTAACTTTTGTCCTGGTACACCATTCAAAGGTGAAAATGAAACAAGTGTGTTGCTTTGGGCTTCCTCCCCATTTTAAATATCAGGATACCACTATATGAAGTTTACCACATTCTGATTTATAGTATGTCTCTCTTCCCAGTTAAATCTGATGCATGTTAGGAAGGCAATGATATCATTAATTTAGCTTAATAACATAGAAGTGGACTGTGGTGCATTATAGTGATGGATCTTCAAATCAAATCCATAGGACAATTGGCATTGGCCTTCAATTTCCCCTCTGCTTTCTAAAATAGGTCTGGAAAATTCAGATATGCTCAGATTTATATTATATATAAATATATATAAAAAACATAAGTCTTGAAGCCTGTATTTTTCAGGACATACTTTCAAGGACTTATGTATAGGAGGATCCCATGTAATCCCATGTAATCTCTCTTACTATCATGTTACACCTTTGCTCCGCGAGCTGCATTGGTTACCAGTTGTCTTCCGGGTGAGGTTCAAGGTCTTAGTTATGATCTTTAAGTCCCTACATGGCATGGGTCCGGGGTACCTCGGGGACCACCTGCTGCCGGCTTCAACTCCCCTCCGCCCTGTGCGTTCCCACAGAGAGGGCCTCCTCAGGGTGCCTCCGGTCAGGGAATGCCGACTGGCGGCCCCCAGGGGGAGAGCCTTCTCTGTGGGTGGCCCGGCTTTGTGGAACCAACTGCCGGTGGAGCTCCGGACGGCATCGGACCTCCGAACTTTCCGTCGTGGTCTGAAGACCCATTTGTTTGAATTGGCCGGTCTGGCCTGATGGGGGAGCTGGGTTTTAAATTGTCATTTTAGATTGTATTATTGTTTTTTTAATTGGGCACTGATTTAATCTTTGTTTTAACTTTTGTATAGTATTGTATTTTTATTTATATGCCCTGTGAACCGCCCTGAGTCCCCAGGGAGAAGGGCGGTATATAAATTAAATAAAACAAATAAAACAAGTTAAATCCTGCCATTTTCAATAGGACACCTTATATTTTTCTTGGAAGCAAGTTACATTGCACTCAGAGGAACTCTTAATTCATTTAATTATATATACATTTATTTTATTGTATTTTGGCATTCTCTGGTTTCTTTAGAGTAAACAACTAAAATATAGAGTTGGATTATACGTGAATAGATATTTATAAATACATATAAGGTAAAGGTAAAGGTTCGGCCGTACATGTGTGCTAGTTGTTTTCGACTCTAGGGGCCGGTGCTCATCTCTGTTTCAAAGCCGAAGAGCCAGCCCTTGTCCGAGGACGTCTCCGTGGTCATGTGGCCGGCATGACTAGACGCCAAAGGCGCACGGAATGCTGTTACCTTCCCACCGTAGTGGTTCCTATTTTTCCACTTGCATTTTTACGTGCTTTCGAACTGCTAGGTTGGCAGAAGCTGGGACGAGTAACAAGCGCTCACTCTGTTACGCGGCACTCGGGATTCGACCCGCCAAACTGCCGATCTTCTGATCGACAAGCTCAGCGTCCTAACCCACTGAGCCACCGCATCCCTTTTTATAAATAAATAAATACATATACCAGTATCCAAATAATCTTTTGGGTTAGAAATTAATACATTTAATGTGGGTACATCCTGAAATGTTCTTTAAATAGTTTAAATATTGTAAAAAAGTTTGTTATCTTTTTTCCTAAAACCAATAAACAATAAAATTCAGCTTTACACACACACACACACACACACACACACACACACACAGAGGGAGGGAGGGAGAAGGAGAGAGGGAGGGAACTGGAATTTTAAAATGATATTTTAATTATCCACTGCTGGATAGATAAGATTATAGGTAGTCTTTGACTTAAAAACCATTTCTTTAGGGACTGTTTGAAAGTACAATGGCACTGAAAAAGTAATTAAGTGACTGATCCTTTGCAATTGTTTACAACCATCACAGCATTCCCATGGTCACATGATCAAACTTTGGACATTTCACAGCCAGGATATATTTATGACAGTTGCAGCATCCTGGGTCATGTGATCACCATCTGTGACTTTCCCAGCTGGCTTTTGAGCAGAAAAGTCATTGGGAGAAGCTGAATTCATTTATTAAATGCAGCAATTATTTAAAAGCTGTTGCAAAAAAGGCAAAAATAGAGGTGGTTCACTTAACAACCACTTTGTATAACAGCAGAAATTATGATCACAAATGTCATAAATAGAGGACTACTTGTAACGTAGCCCTTCAGATGGAACTGTCTTTTTAGAATACAGAATAACAGAGTTGGAATGGATCTTGAGGGTCTTCTAGTCCAGGAGACCCTATACCATTCCAGACAAACAGCTATCCAACCTCTTCTTTAAGATCTTCAATGATGGAGTACCACAACTTCTAGAGCAGACATGTCAAACACAAGGCCCGGGGGCCGGATTCGGCTCGCGAAGTGGTTTCATGTGGCCCGCGAAGCCATCCTGGAAACAGTGAGGGAACGGCCCCCACTGCCTTGGCCCTGGCCCAGAGACCCTCCTCCTGCCAGAGACCCTCAGATCTGTCCCACTCCTGCCCAGGCCCCCATAGGCACCCTCGATGCGAACGATGTAGAGCTGGCCATGCCCACCCAGTAGGCCATACGCACTCTAGCCACACCCACCCAGTAGGCCACGCCCACCCTGGTCATACCCACCCGGCCCCCTGAGGGCAACCACAATGCTGATGCGGCCCTCAATGAAATTGAGTTTGACACCCCTGTTCTAGAGGCAAGACATTCCACTGATTAATTCTCAGGAACAGTAAATTTCTGCTTAGTTCCTTGTTAAGCTTCCATCTGTTATTTCTTGTCATGTCCTCCCGTCCGGTGCTTTGGAGCAGGGTTTTTCAACCTTTTCACCTATTGTACCACTTTTAGGATATGGCAACAACTGAGCACCACCAGTCACCTAGCAAGCTGTCAAAAACTTGATGACCAAAAAAAAAAGTGATGAAGTACAGGTAGTCCTTGACTTACAACAGTTTGCTTAGTGACTGCTCGAAGTTACAATGGCACTGAAAAAAGGGTCCCCCAAGCCACAGCCGAGCAAGACACCTGCCTGCCCGGCAGCGCTCTTCCTCCTATCCGAGGTTTTCATTGTTGTGAGCATTTCTGTTGAGGATTGGCTGCAGGGGTGGGGTGAGGTGGGGGTGTTTGGTTTTTATTTCCCCCCCTCTGCTGGGTGGTTGTAGCAGGTTTTGGTCACTTCACATGACCCTGGGACACTGTGACCGTCATAAATATGTATCATTTGCTAAGCATCTGAATGTATAGTTGCAAGAAAAAGTATGTGAACCCTTTGGGATTACGTGGAGTTCTGCATGAATTGGCCATAAAATGTGCTCTAAACGTCATGTAAGTCACAACAATAGAAAAACACAGTCTGCTTAAAATAATACTACACAAACATTAGCTATTGTCATTTTAATTGAACATAACATGTAAACATTCACAGGGCAGGGTGGAAAAAGTATGTGAACCCCTAGCCTAATGACTTCTCCAAGAGCTAATTGGAGCCAGGAGTGAGCCAACCTTGACTCCAATCAGTGTGATGATATTGGATGTGTTGCTGACAGCTGTCCTGCCCTTTAAAAACACACACCTGTTTTGGGTTTACTGGTCTCAAGAAGCACTGTCTGATGTGAACCATGCCTCACAGAAAAGAGCTCTCAGAAGACCTACGATCAAGAATTGTTGACTTGCATGAAGCCGGAAAGGGTTACAAAAGTATCTCCAAAAGCCTTGATGTTCATGTGTCCATGGTAAGACAGACTGTCTACAAATGGAGAAAGTTTAGCACTGTTGCTACTCTCCCTAGGCGTGGTCGTCCTGTAAAAATGACTGTAAGAGCACAGCGCATAATGCTTAATAAGGTAAAGAAGAATCTTAGAGTGTCAGCTAAAGACCTACAGAAATCTCTGGCACATGCTAACATTTTTGTTGACACATCTACAATAAGGAAAACATTAAACAAGAATGGAGTACATGGGAGGACACCACAGAGGAAGCCATTGCTATCCAAAAAAAATATTGCAGTACGTTTGAAGTTTGCAAAAGAGCACCTGGATGTTCCACAGCACTACTGGCAAAATATACTGTGGACAGATGAAACCAAAATTGAGTTGTTTGGGAAAAACACACAACACTATGTGTGGAGAAAAAAAGGCACAGCACACCAACATCAAAACCTCATCCCCACTGTAAAACATGGTGGAGGGAGCATCGTGGTTTGGGTCTGCTTTGCTGCCTCAGGGCCTGGAAGGATTGTTGTCATTGATGGGAAAATGAATTCCAGAGTTTATCAGGACATTTTGCAGGAAAACGTATGACCATCTGTCCGCCAACTGAAGCTCCGCAGAGGATGGGTGATGCAACAGGACAATGACCCAAAGCATACAAGTAATTCAACAAAACAATGGCTTCAACAGAACAGAATACGCCTTCTGGAGTGGCCCAGTCAGAGTCCTGACCTCAACCCGATTGAAATGCTGTGGCATGACCTTAAGAGAGCGATTCACACCAGACATCCCAAGAATATTGCTACATTGAAACAGTTTTGTGAAGAGGAGTGGTCCAAAATTACTCCAGATCGTTGTGCAGGTCTGATCTGCAACTACAGGAAACGTTTGGTTGAGGTTATTGCTGCCAAAGGAGGGTCAACCAGTTAAGTCCAAAGGTTCGCATACTTTTTCCACCCTGCACTGTGAATGTTTCCATCTTATGTTCAATTAAAACATGACAACAGCTAATGTTTGTGTAGTATTATTTTAAGCAGACTGTTTTTCTATTGTTGTGACTTACATGACGTTTAGAGCGCATTTTATGGCCAATTCATGCAAAACTCCATGTAATCCCAAAGGGTTCACATACTTTTTCTTGCAACTGTAAATCACAAGACCCTGGAGATAATAATAATAATAATAATAATAATAATAATAATAATAATAATTAATAATAATAATAATAATAATAATAATAATAATAATAATAATAATAATAATAATAATAATAATAATAATAATAATTTTATTTGTATACCGCCCTTCTCCCGAAGGACTCAGGGCGGTGAACAGGGCAAACATTTAAAAGTACAAGAATACAAACATTAAAAGAGATTAAACAGGGTGCCCAGAAACTAACAACAATGAGTTAAAATACATTAAAACAATATTAAAAACCAAACCCATCACCCATCAGGCCAGGCCGGCTTGTTCGAACAAGTAGGTCTTCAGATCGTGTCGGAAGGAGCGAAGGTCGGGCGCCATCCGGAGCTCAACCGGCAGAATGAAGTTTTGTGTAGCATTTAATTTTGTTTCTGTATTAAGCTGCTTTCTATATGGTACCCTATGAAAAGTGAACAGAATTCTTTGGCCCAAGCAAAAGGAATGGATTCTAATAGGTAGAACAAATATTTGGAATACTTCCAGATTTTATCCTTAGTTAATGCTGGTCACTGTTGTCTACTTTTCAGTTAGTGCTAAAGAAACCTGTTGCTGCCATCCAATGATTGTCCAGATTCTTGCAGCTCATTTATGATAGCCTTAATTAGGTTAGATGGACCAATTACTGAGCTAGAGTGACTCAATATAAGACAGTTTCCAATATTCCAAATAACAGAAAACTACATTGGCTTATATTGGCAAATACAATTAAAAAATCAGATCTATAAGGCTCTGTAAATGTCCATGCCAAGTCCTGCTAATAAAGACACCAATGACACAATAATGTAGCACAAATTGCCACCATCTTATTTCACCCTTAGGTCTTTTTTCAATCCTATTTAAGTGAAAGTGGTATAACTGAATTCCAACACAAGAAATTGCTTTATGCCAGTCTAAACCATTTATTTCATCAAAATATAGTTTACTTTGGCCTCAAAAAATGAATCTTCTCCATCGCTTGCTCTCAAATCCTTTTATCTGGAGGCTCTCCTGATACAAATTGGGATCTGTACATGAAAGCCAACTTTAGTGGATGTTTTGCTACAATTTTTGGGAGTAATGATTTTCAAATTATTTTCTAAGTATTGTAAAGTATTTATTAAGTTACTTTCTATTTTGTACCCAAATAACTACCACCACCAAACCACAAAGCAATAATGTTTTCTGCTCAGAACTTGTAAAGCAAAACAGAAAGCCATGCAGGGGGAAAAAAGATTTTATTCAGACTTAAATTATATATTTCATTTATTTTTTTTCCTTTTTTTTTATTGAAAAGTTTTAAAATACAATTTTCCCTTAAAAAACCCCCCTTCCCCCTCCCTCCTCCCCTCCCTACCTCCCCCCTATCTCCCCCCCTCCCCCTCTCCCTCCTCCCTCCCCTGCCCCCCCCTCTACTTCCCCTCCTCCCCCCCTCCCCCCCCCCGACTTCCCAGAGCAAAATACAAGGTATATATCTAAAAAGCAATCATAAACAATCATATACTAACAATTATAAACTCTAAAATCCATCACTCTCTAGCTTATATAGAGTAAACCAATCCTTAACAATACTAAATATGTATAAAGAACTAAAATAAAAGAAAACTAGCATCATTCCCATCTATGTTCTTCCACAATTCACTATTACCTAGACATATTCTCACTTACACATCACAAGCACCTATCCCTCTTAACCTCTCTAGCCAAAATAGGCTATAATAGATAGTTCTTACACAAATTAACCCGCATTAACCCACAAAACTTTCTTCCTCTTCCTCTGTAGTTAATTGTCCATTAATTCCAAATTGAAAATTCTGTTACCATACATAACATCCCAAAACTCTTAAAAACACAACTACCACTTAACTATAAGTATATTGTGGAAGTTCCATAGATTTCTACTGGTCTTATTTTTTAATCTTTTTTGAGCGTTTTAAGGCAGCACGCGTCACCCTCTGTTCTCTAGGATCATCCAAAAGAGTTGCAGCTTGATCTCCTCCTGTACCCTTCTCGTCTATCTGTCCATCTTCATCCTCTTGATGTTCTCCTTCTCCAGATCCCTCTGCAGCTTCCAGAAGTGTTGATGGGGTTGCTTTTAAAACATTGTTGTAAAAATCATGCGCTTGCTTCACAGTACCCAAACAGTACCTTTTGCCATCATACATGAAGCTCAACCCAGCTGGGATCTCCCATCTGAACCTTATATCTCTTTGCTTGAGCTCTTGCACAAGAAATATAAAGTCCTTCCTTCTCTTTAAAATCTTTGGAGGAATTTCTTTTAGAACCAAAACTTCTTGACCAGCAATCACAACTTTAGTATCATAGGCAGCTTGTATAACTTCATCTCTAATTTCCCTTTTTACAAAATAAACCACCACATCTCTAGGCAACTTTCTCTGCTTAGCAATCCACGAATTCACACGAAACACTTTGTCCATGCCTTGTTTTATTTCAGATGCTGGATGGTTCAATACCCCCTCAAAAGCCTCAGAAACCAGCTGCTTTAAATCTTCCTTAATATTCTCTTTTAAGCCTCTAATTCTAACAGCAAACTGCATCTGGTAAAATTGAGCCAGACTCTGTTCGCTATCCATTTTGTCTTTTAAATCTTCAATTTCCAATACTTTTGCTTCTAATATAGCATTCTTTTGAGTCAAGTCTTCCACTTGATCATCCAGCACCTCCACACATTTAGCTACTTTATGCACTGAGGACAAAATGTCTACCTTCATCTCTCTAAGTTTCTGCTCCATCCTTTCTTCCATTCTCTGCTCCAATTTCTCCAATTTCTCCTCCATCTGTGCAAATTTAACACCCATTGACTCCAAAATTAACTGGGTATGTTTTTCAAGATCCTTCGATGTCAATACATCAGGAGAATGCAACGCTTGCAGTAATGATTGTTGTTGCACCGGAGAATTTCCAGCACTCCGAAAAGTTCTAGGGGGAGGTTTAGCCGCCATCTTTTACTTACAATTGTGACGCACTTTCACTTTAAGTTTTAAGCAAAGTCCATCAAGCTTGAGAGTAAAATAAAATAATCCTCTTCATCTCTTCATCTTTCCCTCTTGTACTGCTCTGCCTGCTCTTTTCCTTTCATAGTCTCTCCTTCAAGCAGGGATGGTCGCAGACGCCTGGCTCTGCTCCATAAAGTCCGGAGCAGAGACGCTAGCCAGCTGGGAGCAGCCCAGGCTACGGGGGAGTTCAATCCTTCAGCCGCCCAAGCTCCAAGCTCAGGCGGCCCCGGAGAACTCGACCCCTACCTGGGGGCTCACCCCCTCCTCTTCTCCCGAGGAGGGGGCTTCAAATTCGCCCGAACAGCTGATCGGCGCTGTTTCGGGCGAAAAATCACACAGCTGAGCCGCGGGCAGCCCGGGAAGGCTGTCTCCGGCGCCGCGGAGCCACCGGAAGTCCCAGACTTAAATTATATATTTCAACAAGGCATTCAGTTTGACATTATCATTTATTTTTTGTTTAGTTTCTCTTTTCAAGCTATGCTTTAGTTAAAGTAAAGCATCTCATGAACCCTTGAGGGAGGGAAAAAAAATCAAATGGAGAATGTATGAATAAAAATATGTAGTGGTATCCACAAGAACACACTTGATCAGGGCTGTCAAACTGCCATCCTGCTGTCCGGTTGCATCATGCGGAGGCCACACCCACCCCAGCTCCAGCAATGTGAAAAAAGTTGTGATACATCATGACATGTCATGTGACACGGTGAGTATGACACCCATGCACTAGATGCTAACTTAAATATTCTTTGGGGATGAAAGCCTTGTGCAGGACTTCTAATACATTTTTACTGTCAACAGTATTTTTGTATTACTGATGTATAGTGTTATTTAATTACTGTTATTAAGTAAAAGACAATTGATCAGATTTTCTCAATACATCAAACCATAAAATATAGTTTACAGATCACAAAGTTTGAATTCATGCATTGTGTGGCTTCAACAAGCAAGTAGTTCCCTTTTTTGGCTTACTGTAATATGTAAATAAAGACATTTATAAGGGACGCTGTGGCTCAGTGGGTTAGGACACTGAGCTTGTCGATCAGAAGGTCGGCAGTTTGGTGGGTCGAATCCCGAGTGCAGCATAACAGAGTGAGCGCCTGTTACTCGTCCCAGCTCCTAGCAGTTCAAAAGCACGTTAAAAAAAAATGCAAGTAGAAAAATAGGGACCACTACGGTGGGAAGGTAACAGCGCTCCATGCGCCTTTGACATCTAGTTATGCCGGCCACATGACCACGGAGACGTCCTCGGACAAGCGCTGGCTCTTCGGCTTTGAAACGGAGATGAGCACCGGCCCCTAGAGTCGGAAACGACTAGCACGCATGTGCGGCTGAAACTTTACCTTTACCTTTAATATGTAAATGCAATCAGTTATGCCAGACTATCCTAATCACTGACAGTACAAGGATATTGGTGTATAATCTCATGCCTGGCCTCTTGAGCTTATTGTAGATAAAATTGGAAGGCTCACTATTCACTTTGGTTGGCTATCATAAAATTAATAATAATGTGTTATTTAATCACTACTGTTATTAATGTGTTATTTAATCACTGTTATATAATTTTAAGATATTTGGGAAAAATGTTTTGAATTAAAAAGTACATAACTAATTTGTTTTTAATAGAACTGCGAGGGTTTTTTGAAAGCCATATTTCCCACTGATTCTTTTGCAAATGAGAGCTAAATATGATTTTCCAAGAACTGGTAGGTCTGGTTTAACCTGCAGCGAACAAAACATTGCACAGTACTAGTAACAGCAACATTCATTTACACTAGGCTGCTCAAGTGAGCAAAATTATGCACATTTATAAGTTTGAAATCTATATAGAAAAAACAAATATAAACAAGGTTTCCATGGTGCAATTTGTCAAGAACCCAAGCCACAACACTGACAAAGACTCACCCTGTAACTTCTAAAGTCTTAACTCATGTTTATTGTCAAACTTGAATGCTAAAGGAAAGCAAGAAAGGCTGTAGTGTTTAACTGTAACTAACTAGCTACATATTCCTGATGCTTTGATAAAGCATTTTTTGCAGGAAGAGGATAAGGATCGTATAAAAATACTGCATAGGAATCAAAATAAGAGATTCCTGTACTGATCTCAAAACTCAGGATATAAAATGGTTCTCTTTGTATCAAGTCACAGATGCTACTCACTTCTGCCTTTGCAATACAGTACAACATTCAGAAGCAAACCAGCACAAGTACTGCTTGTTCTACATGTCTATCATTATCAGCATCCACCATTCTCTTCTGAATTATATATAGTCCTTGACTTACCACCGTTTAGCAACCATCCAAAGTTACAATGGCACTGAAAAAATTGCCTTACAGCCAGTATTCACACTTATGACCATTGCAGCATCCCTAGTTACCTGATCAAAATTTGGGTGCTTGGCAACCAGTATGTACTGTATTTAAATGGTTGTAGCATACTGGAATCAAGTGATTGCCATTTGTGACCTTCCAAATCAGTTTCCAACAAAACAAAAGTCAGTGGGGGAAACTGGATTTGCTTAATGACTGCATGTTTCACTTAACTACAGTGCTTCGCTTAACAATCATAGCCAAACAGGTCATAAAACCAGGCCCGATTAACTTAACCGTTTAGCAATGGAAGTTCCGGTCCGAATTTTGGTTTTAAGTCAAAGACTACCGTATAAAATTCTGTTTAAATATTACAGAAATTCCAATTCTATATAAATATTTTATACCAGGTGAAAAGCAGAGTTCCACATTGGTTGAGTTTGGCATCTAAACAATTAACAAAGCTAAGCATTTGTGGTTCCACTAAAGTAATCAGAATGGAACCTTCCTGCAATGACAAAACCCTGCAGTTTGTGGACAGCGGTTCTCCATTGGAGGAACTTATTTCTTATTTCTTTTCCTGAACACAATTGACCTTAATGTAGGTCTTTTAAGAAGAATGCTGACTTGACTTAGGGTAAAAGTCTGCATAGTTCTATTTCTCCCTTTTCTTTGGAATAGGAGGAATAAACATGTAAAATACAAGGATGTGGTGGTAGTGGCTGTTTTGTTCAGAGCAGGAGGATTTTAATGACTCCAGTGAAATAGAAACAGCGGCGATGTGGAAGTGATGCTAAGAACTTTTTGCTTAGAATAATTTCCCCTTTCTTCTACTTCAGAGGGAGCAGGCTGCAGTATAAGCGCTATACAGCTTGAGCTTATAAACCAGGGTTGGATGGGTTGAGAAAAAGCACTTGGTTGCAAAACTGAGGCTCTGATGTCATGCTGCCCTCACATATTGCATGAAGAATGATGGGACAATATTACCAGACAATTCCACTAATGATTAATGGTCAGGATTTGTATGTGCAAATCATCAAATAGACATGTTCTTAAAACATGAATGTGGCTTGGTAGTAGATTTTTTTTTCCAGACCTCTATCTTTGGAATGGAGGAGTGGGGATGTTTTGCTTTCTTGTTCCTGGACCAACAATATCTTGGATTGGGCCCTGTTGTTTTTTTTTTTAAATTGGTTAACAGGAAAGAGAGCAGAACATCCTTCATAATCCCAGCACTCCAAAACTGACAAGAAAGAAGGCACACAGTACAGGTAGCCCTCAACTTACAACAGTTTGTTTAGTGACTGTTTGAAATTACAACACTGAAAAAAGTGAGTTATGACCACTGAAGCGTCCCCATGGCCACATGATTTACATTCAGATGCTTGACAAGTGGTTCATATTTATGATGGTTGCAATGTTCCAGGGTCATGTGATACTCTTTTGTGACCTTCTGACAAGCAAAGTCAATGGGGAAACCAGATTCACTTAACAACTTGTTACTAATTCAACAAGTGATTCACTTAACAAACGTGGCGAGAAAAGTGGCAAAATGGGCCAAAACTCACCTGACAAATTTCTCACTTAACAACATAAATTGTGGGCTCAATTGTGGTCATAAGTCAAGGACTACCTACAGTTATCTTTCTAACCAATTTGAATGAACTACAGAATGGAAATTATGTTTAATTCTTCATACCAAAGCCTATATATTCTCTTTCTTTCATTTAGGAAAGTGTTTTTCAACTCAGCAACTTTTAAGATGTGTGGACTTCAACACTCAGAATTCCCTAGCCAGTATTGCCATGGATTTCTGTGAGTTGAAGTACACACATCTAAATCCCAATTTAGAACATAGTATAGGGTAAATGCTGTTCAACCTTAGTTTCTTATTGCAACTTCTCTCTTTTATGTGCACAATAGTAAGATACTTTTGACATAAAACTTGATTTACAAGTATATGTAGGAACTTCCTCTTTATAACAATTACGCTGTTTTCTACATAGTTCACAAAGAAAAAAATTCAGCTTTCTCTATTACATTCCTTCAGCAGTATTGCCCACAGTCATCCTGGAATCTGTGTGTGTTCAATAGTAACTTCTTGTGGAATCCTGTGGGCCATAATAAATGAGTAAAACTTAACTTCCCTAAAGAAAACCTTTGACCCCACAGAAATTAATGGCTGGAATTATTTTTTATGGGGAAATCACTCAATGCTAGAGCACAACTCTTAACTATTCAAGCAAAGGAACTGAAGAATGCATGAACCAAGAACGAAGGTCAGTTATTTTGAGTGGAAGACACCTGACAATTTAAGTCTTTGTGGATTTTTTTTTCTTGCAAGATCAGTATCATTACCTTCATTTTTTCAGAACAGAATATATGCAATATTAAAATAGGTTTCCTACAGCTACTGAATAGGTGAAAACTGAATGTGAATCCACTTACAGATAATTCGTTTAGCCAGTCCTTGGTGAATCAGTTTTTCCACAGAGGTTTGATGACAATTTAACCCCTCCATTTCCATCTCTGGAAATTCCTAGAAACCATATCAGTCATTAAAAGGTTTCACTTGCATGGCATTTCAGACATTCGGATGTAATGTTTTTGGAGACCTAATTTAGATACATTAATCTGCAGAGTTCAAGTTGAGCTCCAAGGACTGCTGAACAAATGTTTAAGACCTAATTAAGACAAACTCTTAAAATTCTTGTTTCTATGGAGATTATAAGCCATGAACCGGAAGTTTTTCTTATTAGAAATCTAAGGCTCAAATTATAGCTGATGATATCATAGAAATACTTGTACATACAAAAGGTTAGCTCTTACCTGTGCATGACTTATAATTATTTTTTTCTCAGCTGGCTTCCAATAAAAAAATGATTTTAAAAAATGTACACAAGACGACATTTCTGAAAGAAAAGGGGACAGTTTAGAGCAGGGGTGTCAAACTGCCGGCCCATGGGCCGGATGCATCATAGCAAAACCGTGCCCACCCCATTGCCAACAATGGCAAACAAGTTGCGATACATCACGACATGTCACGTGAAGTTGCGAGTTTAACACCCCTGGTTTAGAGCAAATACCCATCAGGCTATCTTTCTAATTATACTATCTCTTTATTGTATTACCCAACTACATATATAAAACATCCCCTTCTCATATAATTTTAATGCCCATGCTACCCAAATATCAAGAAAATTCTGGCTTAACACCTTCCCCCCATAACATATGAGAAAGTCTTCATCTGTTCTAAATAAATGTTGATTATTATACTTACAAGCATGACAAAAAAGTCATAAATGATAGTTATGTACTAGGTCTTCCATCATATCGTTTTTTCTCAGATATCTTTTGCCTAATTTTTATTAGGCTAAAAAGACTATTCAAAACAAACCAGTTACTTTCTTTCAGATTTAAAGAACCACATGGTTTTATTTTTTGAAAATATTTGCTTGAAATACGCCAAAATCAAATTCAAGATTCATTATTGCCATCTTTGGGTTGAAAGAAAAGATTTAAATATACATGCATATGAACAAACTAAACGAATTCTCCACAAACATATTTGTGGTTCAAGTGTTGCTTATTGGCCTTGTTTCAAGCAACATTTGGAGAATAATTTGGATTCTCAGAGATACTGCCTCCCTTTTCATCTACAAAGTATAGTTGCTAGGCCGCTAGGGCTAGCAGATCTGATTTGCAAAAATTTGGATGGTCACTTGATGGCTGAATAATATCTGTTTGTTGCTATCTGAAACTTGGTTTATCATCATCTAGATGCATAATACACTAGAAATCTCCCCCCTTACCTATAGTTTTATTTTTTCTCTTTTGTCATTCATTGCTATTATGGGGTACAAAATGACGGGTTTTACTGACTAGATTCTCCATTTCTCCATTCCCATTTCTCTGAATACTGTAGTACTTTTCTATTCAGCACAGGCTTTTGTATTCATTCTGTTATAATTCAACAAGAGATACTAAGTGGAGCATCTCACTCTGCTCAAGTCTATCTGATTGGCAATCCACTCTTCTCTTTCTGTCTGCTACTCCTTTCTTTTACAGCCCAAGTCTACAGCCCAATGTATCCAAAACAACAGTGTACTTTTATTATTAAGGGGAAAGGATGAATGGCTGAGTTTGTGCAATACATTGAATATCAAACTGGAAATCACATTTTAGTCCAGGGCAGGGGTCGGCAACCTTGGCTCCTTTATGACTAGTGGACTTCATGCTGGCTCAGGAATTCAGGGAGTTGGAAGTCCACGAGTCATAAAAGAGCCAAGGTTGCCTACCCCTGGTCTAGGGTATGATGCAGATCTAGGCCATTTACAGTTCAATATCTGATGCAAAGTTGACTCGATCAAATTGTGTAAACACAGACATTCAATGTGCAGAGGTAGTATTGCTCATTGTCTTCAAATTTAAAGCACTCCCCATTTCAGTATCAATGCAGGTAGTCCTCAATTTATGACCATTCCCTTAACAACCATTTGGCAGTGCTGAAGAAAGTGACTTACAATTGATACTCACACTTGGCAACCAACATGAATTAACAACAATTGCAGTATCCCAGGGTCATGTTATTGCCTTTTCCAACCTTCCCTGGGATTTTCTGACAATTAATGCAAATGGGGACAGATTTATATGAGTCACCTAACAACTAATGGCTCACTTAAAAAACTGTTATCACTTAGCAATGGAAATTCTGGTCCCATTTGTGGTTTTAAGTCAAGGACTAACTGTAAGCATGCTGAAATTAGGCTGTTAATTAGAACTGAAAACTCTTATTTAAAATGCTACTAATTCAATAAAATATATTCATGTTTGGGCCAGTCATAGTTTCACTCAGCCCAACCCACTTCACAGGATTATTGTGAAGAAGGTGCATTGGATATCTTCACCGCCTGGAGTCCTTTGTAAAACAATATAAATGGGATAGAAATAAATAAGTAAAGAAATCGAAAAAGACAGTTTAAACTAGTGATTATGGCATCAGGAAACTAAGTTCCAGTCCCACTATAGGAATGAAAGCCAGATGGGTGACTTTGGGCCAGTAATTCTTTCAGCTCAACCTACCTCACAGGGCTGTTGTGAGGAAAACAGAGAAAGAATATTAAGGATGTATAAATAATAAAGGCAAGATAAAAGAATCTGAAATCTAAAAAACCCGTTACTCTGGGTTGAAGACCTAATGCTATTTGCATTTATGAACAAATTGCTCCTATGTGTACATTAAGTATGAACAATTTCAATGTTACATGGCCATCCTTTATTGAAATTGTTTTGCTCATCCCTCTTGTTCTATTTTAATTTTTAATTAAATAAAGGCAAAGTAAAGTAAAATAGTACAGTAAAAGAAAGTCTATGTGGTTGACAGGGGTCAAACAGCTTGATGGTACCATAATCAAAATAAAAGTATATTCATTAAACTAACCTATACTTACATTCAAAAGCAGGGCCTACTGATTTTATCCTTGGTAAATGTGTACAATATTAATGCCTGAGAGATCTGTAAAATAGGTTTTTTTGTTTAAGCTATCTCAGTGGTTCAGCATATGAAATAGACTAGAGAACAGCCATTCGTGTAACTTTGAGATAGGAAAAATCAAATCAATTCATCTTGTCCCACTCTTTAGGCCTACAGTTAGTTTTGCATTATTCTAATTGTTCACAGTCTCTATACAGAATTAAAGGTCCTAAGTGCCAGTTTTTGCCACTTGTAAATATAAATTCTACTTCAGTCTTTTCAGATAAATCTCAAGTGTTGCCTGTAGAACTTTATTGCATCTGCAGTTTCACAGGATTGTTGCAAGCCGATCTCCATAACGCAACCTATTTGAACTAGTTTAGCACTGACGTTCAATCTTCTTACACCTGAGAACGCCAAAAAGCCGTCTCTAGCAGATTCCTACCCACTGAAGTGATGCCCTTAGGCAAGTTTACCATTAACTCTGCCAGCCTCTTAGGAGGACAACCCCACGGTCACCTCGGGGAGCAATGTTGGCGACAAGTCAGGTTTGCACGTGAGAAAAAGCCCCATCCCTATGCATGACTAGACGCCCTCCCCCCCCAATACCTCCCCAGCCAGAGTCCTTCCTCAAAACTGAAAGCCCGGGGTTTTTTTTTTTTTTTTTGCTAAAACGTTCCCTCCACCCTCCTTGCCCCTCCTTATCCCTTTCCACCTCTTCATTCCCTTCTCCACGTGGTGGAGCAAACAAGAGGGCCAAGCAGCCCTGGCAGCACCTTGACCCAGGAACGGTTCCCCCTTCTAAAACTTCCTCCTCCCGCAATCCTCATTGCAAACTCGGGCACTCTTGGCGCCAGCCAGCCCCACTCTCCTCCCCTCCCACGGGGCCTTTCGAGGTGCGCGGGGATGAATGGAGCCATCACGCGCGCTCAAGAAGGGACGGGGCCAATTCTTCAGCGCCTCGGGGCTCGTTCCGCTTTCCCGCCTTCTGACCCCCGCTGAGGACGCAGGGAGGCGGCCGGGGAGAAGCCCGGCGGGGCAGGGAGGCGGCGATAGTAAAGGAGGAGACACCGGTTTCTCCCTGGTGGTGACCTCGCGCTCAGGAGACGCCCTGAGAGCCCCCCCCCCTCCCCAGTTTAACGACAGGTTACCCTCTCCAATGGCGCAGGGCTTCCTGGGTGTCTGAAGCGCTAAAGCAAAAAAAAAAAAAAGGGGGGGGCAGTGGAAGACCCTTTCCCAGCCTGAAAGGAGGGCTGTGCTTTCAGGCTGGGAAAGGGTGGGGGGAACCCTTTTTCCTCTCCCCCACCCCGTTGCAGGATGACTGGAGGTTCAACCCTTCCCCTTATAAAACAAAGGACGGGGACGCAGCAGCCTGAGCGATTCGGAGGAGGGGGGGTGTCCTCCTTCCAGGACGGGGCGCGCGGCAAGCGATAATTCCCCCCCCCTACGCAGGAGTGGGTGAAGCTGCCGAAGAGGAACGGCTCCCCGAAGGATGCAACCCCGGGTGGGGAGTAAGTCCTGCGCATTTGCAGTGGGCCTTCCTCCTGAAGAGCCCCTGGGGAGGGGAACTGGATTATCTGCCCACGCTCTTCCCAAGGCGGCTTAAAAGTGAATAATGCCCTGCCAAGATAAACGTGATATGTGTATCATTTATATATATAAATTATAATTAAGTAATATAAATAGCGTATGGACAATATGCGTTTGTATTAAAAAAAAAAAGGTCCCTGCCCCAAGGCGTTTACACAGTGCGATTTATGTTCCGGTGTATTCAGATTACTTTTTATCAACCACCTTGAGCAACTGCTTTCACAGACCGTTTACACCTACAGGATCCGTCCATTTACGTAAAACAAATGCAAGAAAACAGTCTCCACCCCCACCCTCAATAAAGGAGGGGGGGGAGGAGATAGACACACAGGGCCAAATTTTGCTTTCTAATTTTGTCAAAAGATGCTGCCCAGTTTGGTTAAGGTCACGGTATAGTAGAGCAGCTCAAATTCTCTGCATTGTCTTGGGTAATGCCTTCCTTTTTTTCCCTCTTAAGCCCCTCTTCCTCGTCCTCCCCATGGCATCTGGAGAATGAAACCAAAAGGATCAGGTGTGTATCCTGTTTGTGTGTGTGTGTGTGTTTGCGTGTCTCACGAACCAGCCTCAAAAACTCCCAATAGCCGCCTCCCTCTTTCCCTCCGAATCCCTCCCTCCCTCCGAATCCCTCCTTCCTCTCTTTCTCATTCAAACGCAGCAACTCCTGTTGTGTCAGTTTTCTCTTCCACCACTTGGCAGCGGAGAATCGTAAAGGTAAAGGCACTTAACATTGTAAAATATTACCCTTTATAAAAGCTCTCCTTATGACCCTGCATTTCTTTTTTTTTTCTTTCCACCTTCCTGTAAGGCGAGGGAGGGAGGCAGAAAAGATAGATGGGGAAGACAAACATTGAGCTCCTCTGCTTCCTCTAAACTTCTTAGCGTTTCGTGATATTATTTTTTTTAAAAAAAATATTACGATTTTGCCTCGCTTACTTCTGCCTCTCAATTCTCTCTTCCCCCCCCCCTTCTCTACTCTCTCCTAATCGACGTTGGTGAAACTTCCATTACATTTCTATATAGGTATTTTGTTTTCAATATTCAATATGTTTAACCTCGAATGGGGGAGGGGAGGGAAGAAGGGAAAGGGAGGACCTCTTTGTGACTCAGGGATGTTCCTGGAAGCAAGATTTGTAATGTGTTTGGCAAAGATGGGGGGGGGGAGGAGAGGTTGGAGGGGGGCAGATTTGCTAATGAGAAGTTTATTGATCCGTTTTTGTCAGTTTCGTTTTCAGGGCTTCATGGGCGGAATTGAATCTGCTTCCGAGGTGTATTTTGTTATTGAAGATCATAAGAGATCATTGTTAAAAAGTCTTCCTCCCTTCTTTACGCTTTCAAATATAAAATAAAACTAGTTGGCTTCTATAACAATAGCTCTGCTGGGAGAGGAGGAAAATAACAATTCACAAAGCCTGACGGAGTGATTTCACTTCCATATGTTGATACCTTTCCCTACAGGGAGGATTGCATTAATTTCTTAACTGATTGCGTCTTCACTTGGGGTGCGCTTTTTTTGTTTGAGTTGCAGAAATTGGTCGCCAAAAGCAGCCTTTCGATATGCAATCCCATAAGCCCCTGCTCTCCAACAACCCCCCCCCATGTGAATTCCCTTGTGAGTTTAGTATCTCTATTGAAGTTTAAGAGTTTTTGAAGTAAGAGCTAGGAAAATTGCCAGTTTAGCTTGTTTGCATCTAAATTTGCAGATAATTTGGGTTTTTCTTCTGTAGAAGCTCTGTTGCCAAAAGGAGTGGGGGGGGAGGGGAAGAAAGAAGGAAATTAGTTTTCTATCTCTTTAAAAATGCCCTTTCTGAATTGACCTTGAAATCTTTAAAATCTACATTTCTAATAGGGAAGGTGGTGTTTGAGTAGGAGGAATATAGTACAGAGTGAAAAGCAAAAAATAGGAACTTAAGCCTGTGTAGACAAAGTGATTCTTTTTACAGAAGAATGTGAAAAGGGAAGTTCCTATAATGTGAAGGAGCAGAAGGAAATAACTCACTTTCGAAAATGTGAAGGGGGGGGAAGGAGGACTCATATCATTCTTCACAGTATTAGGCCTTGAAAAGCTGACTTGATACAATCAAGGGAGGCTACGGAAATAAAAGCCCTTCCAGTCAACTACATATCAACCATTAACTTGCTGACCACTGTTTATGTTGTTGGCAGGTGAGAGAGCTTGATTTGTGTATCTGCAAAGGTACCTTGAGCATCCTGCTTACAAGAGCTTGAAAATATTTTTGCCTAAATTCTGTTACACAGACTTCAGGGGTCTTTGGAGGTTTCAAAACCCATTTCAAATAGGGGAGGATTGTTCATTAATTAGATGTTCTCTTGGGCAAGAAGAAATGGCTCGGATAAGTAGGTTAAACTGCTTTCTTTGAAGGTGGGGGAGAGAGTGGGTGGAGTTTGATTTCCCTCTTCTATTTTTATGTGAATTGATGAGTCAGTATTGAAGATCTGCAGTTGATATTGCCAGCTTGTAATGGGTCATAAGTAACTTCTTAAATGTGAACTTCACTCAACTCCAGATAATTCAATATGACTCTTATTAATTACTAGTAATACTTATCTGCTTGTGAATGGGAAGTGAGAATTATCCTGGTTTTCTTGAAATTGGATTGGGCTCCTGAAGCTTTATTTCGAGTTATGTTAATGCATTACAAAAGCTGCTGTTAAGGAGCTATTCCTATAGCCTTTTGATTGAGCTGACTATTTAGTGTCTTTGCCAAATCTGAGAGTTGTTTTCACTTTCATTGTCTGTACATGCATGTATTTATACAAGGGGTTTTGTCTGTGTGTGTTTTGGTGGGAGATGGAAGAAGGAAAATACTGTTGTTGGCTTGTATAGAATAATTAATGTCTCCATATTGCTATTTAAGAACAGTTTTTTTTGTATGAGGTTGATTCAATTATGTCTTCATCGCTTTGGAACTGGTTGAATGACTTGACATGAGATTAGGTGCAACAAAAGAGAAGGCCGAGGGAACAACAGCTGCCTTCCAGTTCTGAGGCACTATTGCGCTTAGCAGGAAGGCATTTTATCTTTTAGTGTTGTGTTGTCAGGTTTAAATGTTAAATATTTATATTCCTGTGAAAGGTTGTTAGACTCCACTTATGTTTTTTAAAAAAGGCAAAACAAAACACTTGTATTTAAGGCCTTTTAAAAATTTGATGGCAGGCATTTCATCTTTTTATTTTTTAAAAAAAATCATGTTCAGATATCAAATCTTTCTAACTAAAGTTTACTGCTATTTTAGCTGAAAAAAGCCACCACTAGTTTATACTTGCTTGGCTGCTGTATGGCAGGAACTTTTTAAGGTGTGGCTTTAATGGCAGCTGATGATTCTTGCTTAGAAACAAATCTTATTTTGGGTATATTTTCTTTGAAAATTCTCTTGGAGCTCAACTGTGATATAGAATAGTCCCTTTGAAAAAATATTCTTGAGTTCATTTTTTTTAAAAAAAAATCATGTCATTTTAAAGGAATTAAAGACATTGAATATGCCCACCCCATCCCCTAAATTCAGCCTATAGTATACATACTATAAGAGTTCCTTCGAAGGGTGGTGTAAACAATTTTCTAACAGTCCATAAATGCTGGAGACTGTAATGTTTTGTGGATATATGCACCTCTTTTAAACAGTTAATTCTTTATGCTAATCATGTTACAGTGGATGAAGTGTTATCTCTGGGGGGGTCTATTTTAATTAAATATTATTTACAAAGTTGTGATCTAAAGGTGAAATTGCAAAGAAAGGCTAGTATTCATGGGGATTTTAAGGACATGGTTACCAGCTTCTTTAATGGAAATTGCATTAGATTCCAGATGGAGAGCTATGGATGGGTTGAAATATCTCCTTTGTTTTGGTGACGAATGGAAAAGCATGGGGGTGGGGATATATGAGCTTGAAAAAGGAGGTATACTTCATTACTTCTCTTACACTGGTTTATTTCATCTTGGGTTCTTTATCAAACTTTTCCAAACAATTTTGTGCATTACTAAAGGTTGTTGTTAGATCCTGCATCCATCTGTAGAATGGCATTGTTTCAGGATTCATGCATTCATTTCTTACAAGTATAAGATCAAAGTGAGAAGCATACTTTTTTATCCTAATTATGTTACTTGAAAGTAAATCCTTTAGCTTTTAGTATGGCATACTCTGAAATAGTATGTTTGGGAACAGTGAAAATTCAAGTTATTAATTTCCCGCCCAAGGGGAGAGGGGGAAGAATAAAAAAGAGGATTGCGGACCTTATTTGGCTTTCAATATTATGATAACTATGTAAAACAGTCAACGTCAGTAAGCTTTATTGGTTGAAGACA
This sequence comes from Vipera ursinii, assembly GCF_947247035.1. Lineage (NCBI taxonomy): Eukaryota > Metazoa > Chordata > Lepidosauria > Squamata > Viperidae > Vipera > Vipera ursinii. The sequence goes on from NC_139516.1 coordinate 17,463,553, forward strand.
TAATAACATGACTTCATTTTAAAAAAATCTGGAAGAAGAAAGGAACCTGCTTTTGTATACTTACAAACATAGAAGAATATAATACATGCCACAAAATCAAAACCCATATTGCTAATTCTTGTAGGACGGAATGGCTTCTTCTCTCTCCTCTCCCTTTTCAACCTATAGTTGAAAATGACTAGCTTTACTATCTTCAGGCAAGTTTGAAAAAGAAGCTTGACCTTTGAATTTACTTGCTTCCACAGAGATTCAGGAAGATTAAATAACTGAAGCTGTTGGATGACCAGTTATTTATCTCATGTCATCCTTTGCAGTTTGAGCTTTTATTTAAATGTAGAAAATAGCACAGTTTTTCCCACAGCAGGGCTGTCATTATGGGCTTCAGACCTTCCTTTATTCTCTTTTTGCCTGATTAGAACATCAGGAGTCCAATACAGTTGGTCCCTTCCTGTTTTCTGCTTCACATAATTACATTTGCTACGCCTTTGGCACCAAAGATAATTATTCATAATGAATACTTTTTAGCATTTTTAATGACACTTGAATCTTGTGCAAGCCTGCAGCAATTGAAAATCAGGAATAAAATAATATTTTTTGTGGGGGAGGGGGAGGGTGGGCAATGTTTGAGGTTTGTGAATGCTGATTTGAATTTGGGAAAGTAAAGCATGTTGCTTTATTTTTATTACTATATGCTTATAGAAATTTTGGATTTTAAAAATGGGATGTGTAAGTCTGTACAGCTGCTGTGTGAAAAAGTGGTTTATTGTAAATTGAGGTTTTCTTGTTCAAAGTTAGTGAGCTAGCAACACTTCTGTTTTTATCTTCTTTGTAATATAAAGCCACATGTGGTTGTCCTCCAAGTTAGTATTACTGTTGATAAGCAGTTGGTAGAATTCATGCTTTATCCTTTGTTTTCAGTAAAGTTAAAGGATCTCATTTTGTCCAAAAATTAAGAGTTCCAAGAAAAGAAACATTTAGTTGTTCAGCTGGTGAAGGATTCACATCAACCATATTAATAGTTTTAAGTTAGCATCATAAAATGAAGCCAGAAGAATATTCTGTTTGGGTTGAGGTAGAGTGTAAGTGGAATTATTTTCCATTATGGACTTAAATATATATTCTTGTAGTGTTGTTCCACTCCTTAAGAAGTAGTTTCAATGTATTAGATAAACCATCTCCTCTTCCTCCTCCTTTTAACCCAAATATTTTTTTAGCCTATTGGACTAGTCACAACATTTTTTAATTGTCAACATTCAAAGTAAGAAAAAATGTATGAAAAACAATGCAATTTGTAATCAAAGCCTACTAATGCAGCACTCTTCTTTACACCACTGAATATGTTGAGAGTTTGGAATAATTATTTATTTGAGAGATGAATAGCCTTTTTTATTCAGGAGCACAAAATGGTGTACATAACATTCCTCACAATAGTGCTGTGAAGTGGACTCAGCTGAAAAAGAGTGCCTAACCCCAAATCAAGCAATGATCTTACATAGTTGCGGTTGGAATATAACTTGGGTCTCTTGTGCCACACTGAAACTTTATCTACCACACCATATAGTATAATTAAAGAATGCATTTTCTAGTTTGAGTTTAAATACATTGTTCTAGTTATTTGTGAATAGAAGGAGTAGGTATAAAAAGCAACACTAAAAAAATCAGGATAGGATTGGCATCATTTTAAAAAAATGGAATTTTGTTCCTGAGATTATCATTTATACACATAATCTGGGAGAGGAGTTGCATAACAGCCAACAACTACTTTATTGCTTCTCCCTATGCCTAGATATGTAGGACTCATCAATTGTTATGTTATGCTACAACTATGGACTTTCAAATGCAAATGAGTCCTTTTATGACTTTGTTTTTTTGTTGAATATGTTATTTAGGTGTCATGAAAGAAGCTAGAAAAGGTTTGGAACAGAACCAAAGTGGTTGCAATATATTTTCACGTGATCCTCAAATGCAGTCTTAATCTTACAGATTAGGGGAGATGAAGTCCATACCTCTAGAGCAGGGGTGTCAAACTCAATTTCATTGAGGGCCACATCAGCATTGTAGTTGCCCTCAGGGGGTCGGGTGGGTGTGGCCTGGGTGGGCGTGGCCTACTGTGTGGGTGTGGCTAAAGTGTGTATGGCCTACTGGGTGGGCATGGCCAGCTCTACATCGTTTGCATCAAGGGTACCTATGGGGGCCTGGGCAGGAGTGGGACAGATCTGAGGGTCTCTGGCAGGAGGAGGGTCTCTGGGTCAGGGCCAAGGCAGTGGGGGTCGTTCCCTCACTGTTTCCAGGATGGCTTCGCGGGCCAAGTGAAACCACTTCGCGGGCCGGATCCGGCCCCCCGGGCCTTGTGTTTAACATGTCTGCTCTAGAGAACTATCTGGGGAGAACTGGTTAAATATATTTGGATGTACAACAGCTGTAAAAGTGAATGAAAACACAGGAAATTGCCTTTTAACCTTGTTTTAAAGTATAATTGAAAATATCGTGTTTTTGATTGTTTAATGAAGTATACTTTATATATTACTTAAGCCCAAATGACTGTAATTACATGATTTAAAAGAAAATATTTGATATTCAGATGGGGCATACAAGTATTCTGCAGGTAGAGAAAAAAAGAAAATTTAATTAAAATAGATTATTTGGTAAAAAATGTATACTATTGCTCTGTTCTATGCTTGAGTGAACTGAAGGTTGCTTCATGTAGTTTGCATGAAATTTTAGCCATAATTTTAGTATTTAAATAATGGGTGAAAATTTCTTGGAACTCTTAACTCAAACTGAGGTTTTTTTAAATAAAAGATTTACTAAGTTTAAAAACTGCAGCTAATATATTCAGGCAACTTTGAAAACACATAAAGCAGGTGACACATTTCCTGAATTTGATATCCTATATATTCCAGCAACAATTACCCCTTTTGGCTTTTAGTAAACCTGTTTTGTTGTCTGCCAGGCCTAATTTAAATCAGAAAGAGAACTGCATGATATATTTGAATGAATGAATTGATAATTGAATTTGGGGGATGTATCGTGCAAATAAATGTACTCCTTAGGGAAATTCTAATCTAAAATCCAAAACCTTTTACCTGGTGAGCTTGTTTTTCATAGGCTTTGATCTGGGTTAACATTGACACTTAGGATATGCTATTTCAAGTTTGGAATAATATAGTCCCAGGACTTTCATCCATCTGAACATGTATATAGGCTGTTCAATAGTGTCGTATTGCTTATCTTTTATAGTTTGGCCCAACTGCATTTATTTTTAATTTATATACCCAACTTCGTGTGTTTGTGTGTGTGTGTGTCTGTCTCACGCGAACTATAGAAAGTGATTGAAATTGCTAGCTTCTGGATACTATCTTCAGGATACTAAGATCTGTGTAGTATAATTTACAAAAAGAAAATAGACTTTTGAGTATATTAAAACAAATCCTTTTTAAGTACTTAAACTTTATTTTAGTTGCAGCCCAAATGGAAGATCTTTAAATTAGATTATACATTAAGTTGCTTTACCATTCAAGTTTCAGAAGAACTTGAATTCAAAATTACCTAGTTTTTCTTTAAAGTGGGAATAGATAGATAACCTTTATTGTCATTTTTTACCGTGGGCACAATGGCACACATTAAAAATGAAATTTAGTTCTCAAAGTGTACACATAGCACACATTTAAACATACTATCTGCAACATTTGTATAGACCTATATCCTTACATATAAGTAACATAAATATTAATCACTGTCCATCTTGAATACATAATGGGAGGAGGAAGCTTTAGAGTTCACAAGGTTAATACTGTATGGAATAAAACTGACTGAATGTTCTGCTTCAGATACCACAGAGACTCCTCCTAGAAGGTAACAATGCAGTTGGACATGTGACTCGGAAATTTTGGTTATAAAAGTGTACAAGAAAGTCAATGTGCTGCTTATATGATAGAGTACTCTTAAGAGTATTATAGGAATATCACATTATTTAGAATATTTCATCATTGCATGATTACATTAAAAATAGTGTCTTATAATCAAAGTATTCAAAATTGAGATCTGCCTTCATTCTGTTGCTTCTTTTCCTCTTTCCATTTTGTATATCAGTATTTCCAAGTGATAAACTTGAGACAAATTTAAATGGGTATTCTTCTAATCAGGCTACTAAAATTTCTTATCTTTTCTATTGAAATAGATTAACAATGTGTCTTCTGTGTCTTCACAGACAGTGCATTTTATGTAAATGCAGAAGTGTCTAACTCTAATCCTTGCTTTATCCTGTTCTGTGGCAAACATTGGAAAGCTAATCTATATATCCTAAAAAAGGCAAATACAAAAGGTTAAAAGGAGGTTGCTTCTGCTTCTGGACAGGATCACTTGGTGTACTCTGGAACTTGCACTGCTACTTAAAGAGCATTTTGATGTTTTGATAGAACTAATAAACCTTCCACCATAAAGAACTTTCAATGTTTATGTTCTCCCAACTTTGGGATACATTTTATTGTAATTTTAGATTTCTTTTGAATGTATGTTGGGCCCATAAATATATTCCAACTATTCAGTAGCAGCTATTTTGCAAGTGACTGATGGATATGAAAGGTGTGGAAAGGAAAAGCAGTAATATCCAGGAATATCAGTAGCTCAGATTTAGTGAGATTTGGGCATTTTCTTCTCAGTTGCAGATCCCTAAACAGTTATTTCAGGCTAATTTTGCAACAGTCATCCAGTATAACAATACTTCATGCTGTCAGAAGGTTTTTCTATAAGAAATGTTTCCTCTTCTCTTCCCAAACTCTGAATGTGGCAAACTTACTTTAGATCACGTTAGAGTATTAAAAAAATAGATCAGGCAAGACAGTCCATAGTACTGTTTGGGTTGAATTAACTGAAATGGAGGTAATATTTGCGGTGGAAGAAATTAATTTATGCATTTAGGCAAATAGGGCTTATGCTATATTTGATATTGGTGGAAGACATTATGCATGTAATTGTATTCATATGCATGAGTCATGTATTCAGTATGTGACTCATTTCTTGGGGCATGTTATATGTAGTCAAGTGACACCTCTACAAAATCAGTATATTTGTGTTATAAACTTTCATGAACTTGAGCACACATTGTCTGATGCATCCGTTGGCAGAGACAAGATATATCCTTTGAGAGTAGGGAAGGGAGGAAATTGTAAACCATGGGACAAAAAAAAACATTCCAAGAAAAACAATACAGCTACAACACTTAAACATATCTAATTTGAGAACAAAAGGTGATCAATTCATAGTTAAGTCTGAATGGAAATTTTCTGAATATTCAAAGAAAGCTTCTGTTTAAAAATATTTTTTGCAAAAGTTTATCAACCGTAATTTGAACTTGATTGAAACCTTATTAGAAGAATCAAATTAGTAAAAGTACAAGTAAAGAGTTAATCAAGAATGACAGTTCTTATGAATGTGTGGTTCTGTTTTTTTATATCACTTGGTGTAAATATTATAGAGTTCTATACTCATTTTTGACATTGGCTCCTAGGCATGGCTTCTAGAATAAAGTGAAAGAGTAGAAGTTTGGTTGTTTCCAGATGAATTCTTGAGCGCTTAGGTATTTCCTTCTTTTGGTATTTAAAAATTGCCAATAGAGAAGTAAATTGAGTGAACATTGATTAACTGTGATTAAAATTTAGGCTAATATAAATCTGTTTAATAATATGATTACTAATCTGAAACTTGTGAGTGGGAATGTCCATGCAATCACGAAGTGCATAAAGTATGTGCAAAAAAGAGAGAGAAAAAACTGACCTGATTCCTTAGGTTTACGTCCAGATTTTTCTAGTTTATAGTGCATGGCTTTTATCTTTTTCTTAGAGACAGCTGGTATGTGTAGGTACAGACTAAATGTAAAGTTTTCTTAGTAGTATGTGGCCCACGTTATTTTAAACATTGTGCTTATAGTGATAAATTCATATTGTAGTTTAGTGGTAAAACTAGTTTTTCTGCAAATTGTTCTGAAGCTAGGATGAGCTGTGCAACTTTTGGGAAAGTAACAGTTGTTAAGACTTAAAAATTAGCTCATTGGAATTCTTGTTTAATATTTTTGACTGATTAAATGGTAACCTTTTAAAAGATATATGGCATACTGGAAGTACCATTATGAATTTATGGAAATTGAATAGATTCAAAATAATCACTATAGAAAGAGTAGATTACAACAACAAAAAAAACACAGTAATTCGCCCAACTAGAGCCACTTTGATATAGTCTTAGAAACCAACTGGGTTTTTTTGGTGGTTTTAGACCAATTTTCTCAGCCTAACCCACCTCTCAGGGTTGTTGTGGGGAAAATAGGAGAAAGGGTGTTATTTACACTGGCTTCAATTACTTATAAAGTAATAAAGATGGGATAAAAATCAAATAAAATGGGAGATAATATATAGAGGCCATTATGATCATTTAAACTGTATTTTGTAGTAATATATACTTAATATTTCTCACTGGAGAAGAGCCTAATGCTGGGAAAGATGGAGGGCGAGAGAAGAAGGGGATGTCAGAGAATGAGGTGGCTGGATGGAGTCACTGAAGCAGTAGGCGTGAGCCTAAATGGACTCCAGAAGATAGTAGAGGACAGGCAACCTTGGCTCTTTTATGAGTCAGTGCTGGCTCAGGAATTCTGGGAGTTGAAGTCCTTAAGTCATAAAAGAGCCAAGGTTGCCTACCCCTGGCCTGGAGGAACATTGTCCATGGGGTCGCGATGGGTCAGACACGACTTCACAGCTAACAACAACAACATTTTTACTATATAGGCATGGAGATACACGCTGGCAGATTATAAAAAAGAATATACTATATATTTGTCTTATAAAAGGAAAAAAAATAATAATTGTTTCTTTAATGGCTACATCGAACATTTTGTTGTAAATGTGTTACCAAAATTATTTGAAAATATAATGCAACTAAAACATAGCTTGAAAATTAATATTTCAGTGGTGTTTAAATATTTTTTTGCAAATATTTTTAGGTAGTGTTACTCTGTACTGAAATCTAATGGGACTAAAATTCCAAGTATTTCTTTTTTAGGAGGTGCCTAATTTGATAGAATCTCAAATTTGAATAGAATGCTATGGACAGAAAATCTGGTATGGTTTCTTAGTGGCATGGTACCAGCTTTTGTAATGAACTGAAGGAAAAGAGTGGCCTGTTTTATGTGTAAATGATAAGCTGGATGTTTTAAACATGGTTTGCTAAACAGGCCATAGTGGCTTAGTCACATACCATAAACCATAATGGGTGGGTTTGCAAACCACATTAAGACAGAAACAAGGAACCACATTATAATAATACATTTAGGTTAGATTTTTATAAATAATATATAGATGCTGTTAGAATTGGGTTTTAGTAACTAAACTCTGCAGTACAGTGTGCTAATCTATGTTATCTATGCAGTAGAAATTAAATATATTGACATCAATATCAATGTTGTATTTACTTCTGTTTTCTTTTCTTTCTTTTTTTTTTAAATGGAAGCTTAAAAGATTCACATTCCTGTGATATCACTGGCCGTTTCTCTGGGGGAAGTGGGAGTTAAATGTAAAATAGGTGTTTTTATAAGATGAACAAATCATGCTACTGAGAATTGGCACATTTGCAAATGTTCCATAGTACATTCTGGGATCAAAACATAAGTGTAAAAGATACTTATGGACTGTGGGCTGAAGATTAGCTATTAATGAGGTGTAGACGCTCTTCACACTTTGGTTCTTCAAAAAGCCACATGAGTACAGAACTGGTGTGTGGCTCCTGTGTAAACCCCCAATCCACTTCTAAGCCTCCTTCCTAGAAGAGATAAGAAAGTTATTTTTGAGGAATTATTCTCTATAACACGAGTAGTGTTGTTGGTTGTTGTTATGAAAAGCTGCTAATAAATACTAGGGCAAAAGGAAGAAATGTCATGTTTGTCTTTGAACAAAGAAGTGAGTTTGTATGAGAATGTCACTGTCTCTTCATCTTTAGAGGAAGGTTGGATATCTAGTCAAAATGCTTAGAATGATTTTCCAAATTAGCATCCAGAATGAGTTCTGGAGATTCTTCAGCATTGCTTAAAAAGATACCATGAATAGCTAAGCAGGCCTTGCATTATGTCAGTTGCCTGTCACCCCATAGATATTGCTGAATATGCATATTAGTCCCAACTAGCATGGTCATGGCTGAGGAATTCTGGGAATTGTAGTCCAGCAATAACTAGAGTGCCACAGGTTCGCCATCCCCCATTTCATATTGTTTGCAGGTTAAAGCAAGTATTTCTGTGTCTCAAGTTTCAGTTGGGAAGTTTGAGTTATTGCAGTGCCAGGTCAAAACTTAGAAAGGGATGTGAGGTCAAAATTAAGCAATGGAAATGCAGCTTGTTCTGTACAGAAGGCTGTAATGTTCAGAAATGAGTTCTGTTCCTTTTAAAATATTGCACATCTTAGCAGCTCTGAAATGAGATTACATTAAATGAAATTGTGAACTAGGTAACTTTCCAATGTTTTTGTAGTTGAAATTGCCAGGCTCTTGGTATTTTCAAAATGTTTTGTAAAATAGCTTTTTGTATCAAAACAATTCTCATTTATAGAACTCTGAAGAATAAATTAATTATTTTCAATCTTCAATATCCAACGGGATGTAGTTTGACAAAACTGAATTTTGTAAGGCAATCTGTGTCCACACATACCCATTTCCTTCTTCCTTTTTTCCAAAAACTTACCAAACAGATAGCAGATGAAAATATGTCGTAGAAATGCAAGAAAAACAGTTTTAAGGGCCTAATGTGAATAGTTTCTAAGATGAAGTCTGTATATACAATATTGTAGCATAAAAATACTATGTAGGGAAGTGAGAGTAATAAATCTCTACTGCAAAAGATTCAATGTTTTATTTGCAAATATCAGGAATTGAATTAACTTGAAAGGAACTTGATTTTAGGCTAAATTAGGAAACTAAAAAGAATGGTGTACTTTGGTCTGCCTTTTACCTGAACATTGAAACACAAAAACAGAAATTACTATTGCCTTTCTTATTAGACTGATATTTTTCAGTAGTATTGTATAAAATGCCTTTTATCATAGCTGATGATGGTTTTATTTGAAGTTAGGCAGTATAAACATAAATGTCCAAAGACAAGCAATTGGTAATATATGAAGCAGAGGGAACAGGTATTTAAGGAAAACTATATAAAAGAGAATCTTTAGCATATATAAGTTTGTAAAGAATGTAAAAAATGATTGCTCACAAATTTATTTGGGCTGTTCACTAATTAAAAAAAGAAGAATTAAACTTAGGTTCTCATGCCAGTTCCATATTTATGTGATGTTCCATTTGTCCATTGAAATAGAAACCCACAGCGCCACAATTTAAAAGGATCAGTGTAATTTTGGCCCCCAGAAATACTGGCATTTTTTCTGTGATCTCCAATGCTTAGTAAGCATTTTGCCTAAAAATAGAATGTATATCTAAAATCTAAACTGATAGGTTTGTTTATATAGCATATGACATTTTTTTGGAAGATTTAAGCATTTAGGATTGTGATTCCTAGCTTTCCAAAACTCAGCAGCAGTGAATCAACCTTAAAATATTAAAAAGAGGAGGTAGACTATACACAATTTTAACCTTGGGTAGTTTATCCCTAATTCTGGGTATATAATACTGCATTTAGTGGCATTCAGGATGAAGTCCTAAACCACAGGTCGGCAACCTGCGGCTCCGGAGCCGCATGCGGCTCTTTGAGCTGCCTCTTGCGGCTCCCAGCCGCCCGGTGCGCGCGCACCTCTTCCAACGGGCAGTGGTGCGCGCGCACCTCTCCAAATGGAGAGTGGCACCGCCCGTTTGGAGAGGTGCACGCGCACCTCCCCGAATGGGCGGAGGTGCGCGCGCACCTCCCCAAACCTTTGGAGAGGTGCGCGCGTACCTCCGCGCGAATGGGCAGCGGTGCCGCTCTTTCAGGAAGCCCGCCTCGGCCCGTCTGTGAAGCTGCCGAAAGCGGCAGCTTAGCAGACGGGCCGCGGCAGCTTCCGCAAAGAGCGGCGCCCCTGCCCATTCCGAGAGGTGCGCGCGCACCTCTCCGAACGACCGGAGGTGCGCGCGCACCTCCCCAAACCTTTGGGGAGGTGCGCGTGTACCTCCGCGCGAACGGGCAGCGGTGCCGCTCTTTCAGGAAGCTGCCGCTTTCGGCAGCTTCCTGAAAGAGCGGCGCCGCTGCCCCTTCGCTTTCGGCAGCTTCCTGAAAGAGCGGCGCTGCTGCCCCTTCGCTTTCGGCAGCTTCCTGAAAGAGCGGCGCCGCTGCCCCTTCGCTTTCGGCAGCTTCCTGAAAGAGCGGCGCCGCTGCCCCTTCGCTTTCGGCAGCTTCCTGAAAGAGCGGCGCTGCTGCCCCTTCGCACGGAGGTACGCGCGCACCTCCCCAAAGGTTTGGGGAGGTGCGCGCGCAACTCCGGTCGTTCGGAGAACGGGCAGCGGTGCCGCTCTTTCAGGAAGCTGCCGCTTTCGGCAGCTTCCTGAAAGAGCGGCGCCGCTGCCCCTTCGCTTTCGGCAGCTTCCTGAAAGAGCGGCGCCGCTGCCCCTTCGCTTTCGGCAGCTTCCTGAAAGAGCGGCGCCGCTGCCCCTTCGCTTTCGGCAGCTTCCTGAAAGAGCGGCGCTGCTGCCCCTTCGCACGGAGGTACGCGCGCACCTCCCCAAAGGTTTGGGGAGGTGCGCGCGCAACTCCGGTCGTTCGGAGAGGTGCGCGCGCACCTCTCGGAATGGGCAGGGGCGCCGCTCTTTGCGGAAGCTGCCGCGGCCCGTTTGCTAAGCTGCCGCTTTCGGCAGCTTCACAGACGGGCCGCGGCGGGCTTCCTGAAAGAGCGGCACCGCTGCCCATTCGCGCGGAGGTACGCGCGCACCTCCGGTCGTTCGGAGAGGTGCGCGCGCACCTCTCGGAATGGGCAGGGGCGCCGCTCTTTGCGGAAGCTGCCACAGCCCGTCTGCAAAGCTGCCGAAAGCGGCAGCTTTGCAGACGGGCCGTCGCCATCGGGCAACCGGGAACCGGTTCCATCTCATTTTTTTAAAAATGGCAGCCGCGTGCGTCCGCGCATGCGCAAAAAACCTTTTTGCGCATGCGCGTGCATGGACACACGCACGCGGCTCCCTCTTTTTTTAATTTGTGATGGAACCGGTTCCCAGTGGCTCTTTTTCTTTTTTAGGTTGCCGACCCCTGTCCTAAACCTTACCCTCAAAATGGGGGTAGAAATTAGAATAGAACTGAACTGTGTGATTTTGGGGAAAGCAGTAGTTTGTATGAAGTTCTAACAGTTCATTGGCAAATGGTCAATAAGATGAGGAAGGAAAATTAACTACTAATCAGGATTAAGCAATCCATTCCCTTGCATACATATTTTTTTCGGTATCACTTCCACAATTGTCTGTCATGATATCTTGGTGGAGGCTGATAGGGGTTGAAGTCCAAAACTTCTGCAGAGAATCAGATTGCCTATCTCTGCGATTAAGGCTGATGCTTATCAAAATGCAGGAACACAGCTGGAACTGGATACAGAAGAATTACTGACATAAGCACTATTTTGAAAAACCAAAAGAAACTCTCAAGTCATAGCTATTTGAAATGTTATTTAACATAGAATGAATGTATTTTTTTGTTATCAGAACAGTTACAGAGGGTTTTTTTTAAAAAAAAATCGGAGCACATAATATGATAGTTTTAAAGTCACGCCATTAAAAAAATCATAGCTGCACAATTTCATATTGTCTAAAATGTAACTCAGAAAAAAAGATTTTCCCTGTTCTTTTCCCTGCTACCCTGTTTCCATTGTCCATTACAAGTTGGATATTGGAGTTAAATTACCCAAGCAAGTGTGTCATTTTAGGGTGATACACATGGATATCTGCCATAGTTCTGAAAAGCATTGGACATATAATTCAGCTTCTTAAAAATCTTTTTTTTTTAATTAAAAGCCTACACTTTTTGCCATTATGACAGTGTATGTTTAAAACGACGTGTAATTTTCTGAAGAGATTGATGGCTGCAGTGACTTGAGACAGACTTTGGTATCTTTATTTCTCTGAGCACTAAAATATGTATATTTTAAAAATCTGAATTCATGCAGATCATAGAATATAAATGTTCTAAACACAAGGTTGATTCCTGAAAATGCAAAAATATGCTGAATTGCAGCATAGTCTCAGTTGTCAATAGAGTCTGATAAAGCTTACCACCAGAAGTTGTGGGTGCTTCTTCACTTAAGGTTTTTAAGAAGAGACTGGAGAGCCGTTTGTCTGAAATGTATAGGGCAGACATGTCAAACACAAGGCCCGGGGGCCAGATCCGGCCCGCGAAGTGGTTTCATGTGGCCCGCGAAGCCATCCTGGAAACAGTGAGGGAACGGCCCCCACTGCCTTGGCCCTGGCCCAGAGACCCTCAGATCTGTCCCACTCCTGCCCAGGCCCCCATAGGCACCCTTGATGCGAACGATGTAGAGCTGGCCACGCCCACCCAGTAGGCCATACACACTCTAGCCACGCCCACCCAGTAGGCCACGCCCACCCTGGCCACACCCACCCGGCCCCCTGAGGGCAACCGCAATGCTGATGCGGCCCTCAATGAAATTGAGTTTGACACCCCTGGTATAGGATTTCCTGCCCGGGACCACCAAGTTACCTTCCAACTATTCTAATTGGATAGACTGAAGTTTTACCTCTACATAAAAAGTTAGAGCTCCTGCTCCTAAAGGATTTGTGAGAAGTGTGCGTGAGAGAGGCAGTAAGACTACTTATATTTTGGACTTTAGAAATATACCCTTTTAATATAATTGTCATCTGTCTTTGTTAAAATGTTTCAGTCTTAAGGTTGAGATAATAATAGATTTAAGTTTGTATGTGCTAAATTTGAAAGCAGTGATTTGATTTCAAGGGGCTTATTTTTATATTGATTTTTTAAAAACCACATAACACATACTTCTTAAACTTCCTGACGTTTACTAGTATTCCATTTGAAAAAATAATATTTGTTAAAGGGCTGTAGTGAAATTGTATATGAAATGCACATGGAGTACTTCGGCTGCTAATTTTGTAGTAATTAAAAGCTTTGGATTTCAGACTACTCAAAATTTGTGGTGTGCTTATACATTTGGTAGGATTATCTTGGATTTCAGAGGAGTAACTTTAAACCCTGACAATACCCATTGTGATCTGTCTATCACAAAAAACTAATTGTGTAACACAGAGAGAGGAGAGAGAGAGAGAGAGAGAGAGAGAGAGAGAGAGAACACATAGGACTAAAAGCTAAGAAAACGTTAGGCCTCAAATGATAACAGATTTCTAATGTTTAACAGAGAATGCTGTTGATAATACAGATTGATTGTTCAGTCTAGTGATCAAAGGATCAGGCTTGTTTATGTACTGTATTTACGATAATTGCTTTTACCATGATGTTATTGAATAAACCATAGTTGGTTAAGAGATTGTACTGCAGTACACAATAAATTGTGCTTTGCAAATGATAAAAGACAGGGTTCATACATTGCACTAATTGAATAAAAATGTAAATAAATTGCACTATATATTGTATTCCAAGGATCAGGTGTAGAGAAACGAAATTATCTTAAATCAGCTTTAAGGTTTACTAACTAACTTCGCCCCTTCATGGATTACTGCCTTGTTGTGGCAAAGAGGCTTGCATAATTCAGTGAAGCTATGAGCTATGCTGCGCAGGGCCACCCAAGACAGAAAGGTCATAGCAGAGAGTTCTGACAAAACGTGATCCACTGGAGAAGGAAATGGCAACCCACTCCAGTATCTTTGCCATGAAAACCCTATGGACAGTACCAAAAGGCAAAACGATATGATGCTGGAAGATGAGCCCCTCAGGTCGGAAGGCGTCCAATATGCTACTGGGGAAGAGCAGAGGGCTAGTACTAGTAGCGCCAGAAAGAATGAAATGACTGGGCCAAAGCCGAAGGACGGTCAGCTGTGGATGTGTCTGGTGGTGAAAGGAAAGTCCGATGCTGTAAAGATTTTTTCTCCATAGGAACCTGGAATGTAAGATCCATGGATCAAGGCAAGCTGGACGTGGTCAAAGAAGAGATGACAAGACTGAACATCGACATCTTGGGTATCAGCGAACTAAAATGGACAGGAATGGGTGAATTTAATTCAGATGACCATCACGTATACTACTGCGGGCAAGAATCCCTCAGAAGAAATGGAGTAGCCTTCATAGTCAATAAAAGAGTAGGAAAAGCAATACTGGCATACAATCCTCAAAATGACAGAATGATCTCAGTTCGAATCCAAGGCAAACCATTCAATATCACAGTAGTCCAAGTCTATGCCCCAACCACCGGAGCTGAAGAGGATGAAATTGACCGGTTCTATGAAGCCCTACAGCACCTTATAGAACTAACACCAAAAATGATGTCCTTATCATCATGGGGGATTGGAATGCTAAAGTAGGAAGCCAAAAGATAACCGGAATAACAGGCAAGTTTGGCCTTGGAGTACAAAATGAAGCAGGGCACAGGCTGATAGAATTTTGTCAAGAGAATACGATGGTCATAGCAAGCATTGTTTTCCAACAACCCAAGAGATGGCTCTACACATGGACATCACCAGACGGTCAACACAGAAATCAGATTGACTATATGCTCTTCAGCCAAAGATGGAGAAGCTCTATACAGTCAATAAAAACAAGACCAGGAGCTGACTGTGGCTCAGACCATGAGCTTCTCATTGCAAAGTTTAGACTTAAACTGAAGAAAGTAGGGAAAAGCACTAGGCCACTCAGGTATGAATTAAATCATATCCCTGTTGAATATACAGTAGAGGTGACAAATAGATTTAAGGAATTAGATCTGATAGACAGAGTGCCTGAAGAACTATGGACAGAGGTTCGCAACATTGTAGAACAGGTAGCAGCCAAAACCATGCCAAAGAAAAAGAAATGCAAGAAAGCAAAATGGCTGCCTGAGGAAGCTTTGCAAATAGCTGAGGAAAGGAGGGAAGCAAAAGGCAAGGGAGAAAAAGAATGATAAGCCCAATTGAATGCAGAATTCCAGAGAATAGCTAGAAGAGATAAGAATGCCTTCTTAAATGAACAGTGCAAAGAAATAGAAGAAAACAATAGAATATGGAGGACCAGAGATCTTTTCAAGAAAATTGGAGAGATTGAAGGGAACGTTCAATGCAAAAATGGGCATGATAAAGGACCAAAATGGCAGGGACCTAACAGAGGCAGAAGAGATTAAGAAGAGGTGGCAAAATTACACAGAAGAACTATACAAGAATGAGCTTAATGTCCCTGATAATCACAATGAGGTGGTCACTGACCTCGAGCCGGACATCCTAGAATGTGAAGTAAAGTGGGCCTTAGAAAAGCTGAGCAACAACAAAGCTAGTGGAGGTGACAGTATTCCAGCTGAGCTATTCAAAATCTTAAAAGATGATGCAGTAAAAGTGCTACACTCAATTTGCCAGCAAATTTGGAAAACTCAACAGTGGCCATAGAATTGGAAAAGATCAGTTTACATTCCAATTAGTGCCAAAGAATTTTCAAACTATCGCACCATTGCACTCATTTCTGCATGCTAGTAAAGTTATGCTTAAAATCCTACAAGCTAGACTCCAGCAGTATGTGGATCGAGAACTACCAGAAGTACAGGGAGGATTTCGAAGAGGCAGAGGAACTAGAGATCAAATTGCCAACATACGCTGGTTCATGGAGAAAGCTAGAGAGTTGCAGAAAAACATCTACTTCTGCTTCATTGACTATGCTAAAGCCTTTGATTGTGTGGATCATAACAAACTCTGGCAAGTTCTTAAAGAGATGGGCGTACCAGACCATCTTATTTGTCTCTTGAGAAACCTATATGTGGGCCAAGAAGCAACAGTGAGAACTGGACACGGAAGCACTGATTGGTTCAAAATTGGAAAAGGAATCCGGCAAGGCTGTATACCGTCGCCCTGCCTATTTAACCTATATGCAGAGCACATCATGAGAAAGGCAGGGCTAGATGAATCAAAAGTTGGAATTAAGATTGCCGGAAGAAATATCAACAACCTAAGATATGCAGATGATACCACTCTAATGGCAGAAAGCGAAGAAGAACTAAAGAGCCTCTTGTTGCGGGTGAAGAAGGAGAGTGCAAAAGTTAGGTTGAAACTTAACATTAAGAAAACCACAATCATGGCATCCGTCCCTCTCAATTCCTGGTAAATAGATGGGGAAGAAATGGAGGTAGTGACAGATTTTATTTTCCTGGGCTCCAAGATCACTGCAGATGGGGACTGTAGCCAAGAAATTAAAAGACGCTTGCTCCTTGGGAGGAAAGCCATGGCAAATCTAGACAGCACACTAAAAAGCAGAGATATCACCCTTTCAAAAAAAGTGCATATAGTCAAGGCTGTGGTCTTCCCAGTTGCAATGTATGGCAGTGAAAGTTGGACCATAAAAAAGGCTGAGCGCCAAAGAATTGAGGCCTTTGAACTGTGGTGCTGGAGAAGACTCTTGCGAATCCCTTGGACTGCAAGGCGATCAAACCAGTCAGTCCTAGAGGAGACCAACCCTGACTACTCTTTAGAAGGCCAGATCCTAAAGCTAAAACTCAAATACTTTGGCCACCTAATGAGAAGGAAGGACTCACTGGAGCAGAGCCTAATGCTGGGAAAGATTGAGGGCAATAGAAGAATGGGACGAAAGAGAATGAGGTGGCTGGATGGAGTCACTGAAGCAGTAGGCGTGAGGTTAAATGGACTGCAGAAGATGGTAGAGGACAGGAAGGCCTGGAGGAACGTCGTCCATAGGGTCGTGATGGGTCAGACACGACTTCGCAGCTAACAACAACATCAAACTTCGTATCAGTCTGTTAGCATAAACTTTTTCAGTGTGTTACTTTACAGGCAAAATGATGGCATACATTGGGTATATTAAATAAATATATCCTAATTTGAATCCTTTGGAAGAAAAGGTCAGAATCACATGGTTTTAAATGTAATAAAGGATAAAATAATCTTGGTTATCATTGATGAGAAATAAATACTTATAGAAGGTATTTGTGCTGCAAAAAAAGGAGGGGAATAAAATGTATTTGGGAATCTTCCAGATCTTGGATTTTAGCTCCCAGAATTCCCAACCAATATCAAGGTAACTGAGACTGTTTGGAGTTGAAGTTCACCAATTGGGAAGATGCCAAGATCTGAGAAGGCTATAGTAGACCAGCCTGGGTCAGGATATTGATAGCAGGATATTTTGGTTGTTTTGCCACATTAGCTGATGTTGGTAATTTACTGTAGTAAATCAACCTATCTTCTCAAGATGGATTTTTGGAAATAACTAGTAGTTTCCATTTGGAAAATAGCCCAGATATTGCAACTTGTTAAACCATCTTCTTTTATAGTAGTATCTTGTAATTTGTAATGTTGCAAAAGAGGATTATGATCAGAAGCAAGTAATACATAATCAGTGTAGTCTTTCTGCGGGACTTCGGTTTGGCTAGTCCACAGGTCTGCAACCCGCGGCTCTTTCAGCCGTCTCCTGCGGCTCCCAGTCCTCTGACATGTGCAGTCCAAAAAAAAAAAAAAAGTGGGACTAAAAAAGTTCAACCAATCAATTCAAATATGCAGGGTAGGTGCATATCTCGCCTTGGCTCCACTCTTCAGTCAAACCCTGTTCTGCACATGCATGCATATATGCGCATGTGCACACATTTTTTTGCGGCTCCCAGTTTTTCCTTTTGTGAGGGAACCAGTTCCGAGTGGCTCTTTCACTGTTTCAGGTTGCTGACCCCTGGGCTAGTCTAAAGAAAAGAAGAAATAGGGGAGACAGGATAGCAGTATTCCATTATCTGAGGGGCTGCCACAAGGAAGAGGGGGGTCACGTTCACCAGAGCACCAGCGGGGGAAGGATGAGAAACAATGGCTGGAAACTGATCAAAGAGAGAAGCAACCTTGAATTAAGGAGAAACTTCCTGACAGTGAGGACAATCAACCAGTGGAACAGCTTGCCTCCAGAAATCGTGGGCGCTCCATCACTGGAGATTTTTAAGAAGAGACTAAACAATCACCTGTCTGAGACGGTATAGGTTCTGCTTGAGCAGGGGGCTAGACTAGAAGTCCTCCAAGGTCCCTTCAAGCTCTGTTTTATTCTATTCTTCCACATGGTATTCTGGTCCCCAATTTTTCTACAAAAACCACTTTAAATTGTTTGGGACAATGTTTCTTAAAGTGTGATTCTAGTAACCCTGGGAGTACCCCAAGATCCTCTCAGGGATCCTTGAAATCAAAATTATTTGCCAGATATTGAAGATATTTGTAAAAAATTAAAAGAGTGTCACTCTTTTTTTAAAAAAAATCTCATAAAAATAACACGTTTTTTCATGAAAATAATGGATTTAATATTGTTATTTTTACAGGAGACAATAACTATTCTTTGAATGAATCCATTTTAATTTTAATATGGTAAACAGCAAAGCCCATACAAGCAAAGTTTTTCTATTATTTTTAAAAGTGGAAAGGGGTTCTCCATAACTTTTAAAAGTGGGAAGGTGTCCTGAGACCAACAGATTAAAGAAACGTTATTTTAAGAAATGCATGTGAATCTGAATAGATGTCTACAGGTCAATATCTCTCTATTATGTACATCTCTCTCTGTATTGATTGTGCCTAATAACAGGTCAAATCAAATCAAAGTGGAGTACTTAATATGATTCAGATTCAATAATACTTTTCACTCTGTTGCTATTTGCATCTGTCTTTGTACTACTATTTTCACTATTCCAAATGACATGTAGATTAAAATCAAAGGAAAGATGCATATAATACTTGTAATTGGATCAGATTTATTTGCCTTTAGGAAAACATTTTTCCCAAAATAAATCTCTTTTTACTTAAGGTGCCTGGACCATAGGCAGTAAAAAAGAGGAAAAAATAACCTTTGAAAATTTGAAATCCTACGTTGGTGATTTTTATTACACTAAATTATTATTTAGCATTTTGGTAAATGTTACACTATTTCATAGTATTTGTACATTCATATGGCTTAGCTGTCCCTCCACCAGTAAATTTGTGTTTCAGTAATTGATCTACTTGTTCAGAGACAATAAATATCAAATATTTTAGCTATGCTTGTTTATCTCCCACATAAGCTTCATATTCAAGTTATTTTTAATGGACAAAAATATTCATATTTTTGTTTTAAAACTAAGACTTAGTTTTTAAGTATTCAGAGGAGCATAAACAAGCTTTCCAAATGGCTGGCATTTGAAGTGGCCCCATGATTTCAAAATGGCTGCTCATTGGGTGTTAAATGACAGCAGATACTGCTTACTGTCATGGGGAAATACTTTTTTCTTTTCTTTTTTAAGATAATACTATTATATTTCTTTTAAACATTACAAACACATTTTATTTTATAAAGAAATATTTAAGTAAGCCTTTACAAATGCTTCGGTATGCTCTGGGACATAAGGGCTTGCATAAAACAACTTCTTAAATGGTTTTGTAATAAGAGAATACTATTCCTAAAAAAATGGGATTTCCCAGACCCTTTTAGGATAATAATGTGGACTTCTAGGATTCTGCAAGTGGAATGGCTGAATAATTGTCCTGTTTCTTTCACTGAGGCAGTTATTTCTTTATGGCAGAGTGCTGAAGATAATGTTCTGGAGTAACTCCCTAAGGCAGTTTCCTTGCAGAGATTAGTAACTTCCTTTGATAATTGCATCATTTTTAAGATAAATGTTTAGTAAAATCTGAATGCGTAGCTGGATTGCACATCTTTAAACTTAGATTACATTGGAGCATTTGTTAAAAGTGTTGGGAAACTGTTGATCACATTGTATATTTGTGTCAAAAGAACACAGAAATTGCCTTCTGACTTCATTGCACTATATAAAGCATTGTGTGGAAGAAAGAATACTTGATATCATAAAAGTATATAGTCTTTGGTTTCAAATTATTGTATTGATTTATTTTGATTTCTAAGTTAACATTAATTTGTTTTCAAATTCTCTTCGCATAGGTGGTGACATTCTTGGTGATTCTGAGCTACAGCAATTTTCTTCAAGCTTAAGAAGAAGAAGCAGCTCAAAGTATTAAAATTCAGAGATGTGAACAGACCGGTTTTGCTGAAAGCAAGTTACATAAACTGCAGAACAACATAAGCAATTCCACCTCTTTCATACAAGAGCTAGCAACATTTTTTATGAGATTATTTCTTTCTGGCAGAGGGTTAGCTACATCTACAGATGAGCAGAATGCCCAGTAGCCCTTTCTTGAAGGAGTCATGAAGGGCTCAAACACCTGCTGCTAAACAACTGGGAAATTTCTGAAGTGGCCCTATTTCTTGCATAAAAACAACTTGATACTTCTTGTTAAAACTGCCAAAGGAAATATGCCAACTCAGCCTCTTTTGGTGTACATGGATGGTCCAGAAGGTATAGCCAGTACTGTTGGCTCACGAATGGACAATAATGATGCCACTATGCCAGTAAAAGGAGCCAACACAATCTCCTATAAGAACTTGCAAGAGAAGTTCTTCATGCAAGGTGAAGTATGTGTCTCTTTAGACTGCATGTTTTGTGAACAGACTTTCAAGCATTCAGAAGATCTCGGTAAGCATGTGCTAACGCAGCATAGACCGACACTTTGTGAACCAGCAGTTTTGCGTGTGGAAGCGGAGTATGTTAGCCATCTTGACAAAGGACAAGGGAGAATTGATTTGCCATCACTGGATGTAAATGAAAAGGATAGCCAGGACTTCAGCTGTGTGGTTTGTGGACAAACATTTGATGAGGCTTTTGATGTTGAAGCCCACATGAGGAAGCACAAGGATTCTTTCACTTACTGGTGCAATGTATGTGGAAGGAGATTTAAAGAACCCTGGTTCCTCAAAAATCACATGAGGACTCACACCGGGAAACCTGGCTCTCGCAGCAAGGCACTGCAAGGATCTGAGAGTCCGGTAATGATAAATGAGGTTGTTCAGGACCAAGTGACAGAAAGTATAACATCCCCTTATAAAATCTGCATGGTGTGTGGCTTTCTATTTCAGAACAAGGAAAGCTTAATTGCGCACAGCAAAGTGCATACTAAAGATTCCCTAGCCAACAGTAATGGCTCTCCATCAGAAGGGGATGGCAAAGAAAGTAAGACACCCAGAGAAGAATTTCTGCAGTTTTTAAACCTAAAGCCACTTTCTCCTCCTAATAACAGCAAACAGAAAAAGCCCGTGAAATGGATTGCTGAGTTGGATCCGTTCAGTACCTATCAGGCATGGCAGCTGGCTACTAAAGGTAAAGTTGCTATTGGCCACGGGCAAACGAAAGATGCTGGTCAAGAGGGAAGCACAGACAATGATGACTCATCTTCGGATAAAGAAGAACTCGGGGAGATTTGGAACGCAAGCAAAGCCAACCAGCCTGAAAACACAGGAAAGACCAAGGGAAGCAGAGGTGGAAATTACACAGGGATTGGTAACGTGCCACAAGACAAATTTAAGTATCCTTGCCGCGAAGTGCCTTCGTTGCATATGTCCCAGAGCAAAGGCAAGCCTACCCATTGTTCAGAGTGTAACAAAGCCTTTCGAACTTACCACCAACTCGTCCTTCACTCCAGAGTCCACTCCAGAGTCCATAAGAAAGAACAGAGGAATGATTCAGAAAGCGGCTGTGAGGAAGGGAAGCAGCTGAGAACATGCCTTCCTGATCCTGGGACCCTGGATGAGAACGGAGCCGAACGGTCGGAGGGAGTGTCTGAAGATGGCTCTGAGGATGGGATAATAGAGACTTCAGGTAAGCCCATTTAAGAACTGTTCACAATAAAAATGTAGTTTGTTCATTTAGTTCTTAATATGGTGTCTGTATTAAGGGCAAGAGAAGAATGGGACGACAGAGAATGTGGCTGGATGGATGGATGTAGGCGTGAGCTTAAATGGACTCCAGAAGATGGTAGAGGACAGGAAGGCCTGGAGGAACGTTGTCCATGCGGTTGCGATGGGTCAGACACGACTTCGCAACTAACAACAACAATGGTGTCCGTATTAAAGAGAAATATGGAGGGGAGAGTTTTTGTTGATGCTTTCCAAGGAATATTATCACAGCATCATCATACGCTATTTTTAACTCATGGCATGATATATATTTTTTAAAATCCCATTTATATCCCGTCCTTCTCCGAAGACTCAGGGCGGCTTACAATCTAAAGCACAAATCAATGTGCTTAGTAGATTTGCATCTACACCAAAGGGAAAGATGCTTGCATAATCTTAAAATGCATAACATTTCATATGAATATTATGACTGGTGCGTAGAATTGTATAAAAATATAGTGTAATGGAGGATTAGACAGATGGATATTTTCATTCCTTTGATGCTAGACAGCTGAGAGTTTACTCAACTAAAGATATACTGGTAAATCCTTTTGTTATGCAATACAGGTAATTCTCAATTTATGCCCACAATTGAGCCAAAAATTTCTGTTGCTAAGTGAGACATTTGTTAAGTAAATTTTGCCCCATTTTACGATCTTTCTTGCCACATTTGTTAAGTTGGTAACATAGTTGTTAAGTGAATTTGGCCTCCCCATTGACTTTGCTGTCAGAAGGTTGCAAAAGGTGATAACATGACCCCAGGACACTGCAACCGTTTTAAATCCATGTTAGTTGCCAGTTTTCTGAATTTTGTTCACATGACCACAGGATTCTGCAGTGGGTTATAAGCGTGAAAAATGATCATGAGTTTTTTTTCCAGCACTGTTATAACTGCAAATGATCACTAAATGAATGGTTGTAAATTGAGGACTACCTGTACTCTGCTTTGTGCTTTGGAGAAATTGGCAGAAATTTTGAGATAGCTACATAGGTCCTTTTTATATAAAACAACCAGTATCACGTTTAAACTCACCACTAACTAAAGAGTCAGTTCTGTTAATCAAAGTTCAATGCAGTTACAGCTGGAAACAATCTTAAATGAGCATAATGCAGTGTCTGCTGCCCTCTAGTGATAATCCCTGAGTGTTGCATGCAAATTAGATCGGGCAAAATATTTCACCTTTCAAATTTGATGATTTGGTGATTTTGTATTGAGATTTGGGCAGCTCACGGTATAAAATACTGTACTATACAAAGCACAAATATTATAAGATAAATAAAAATGTAGTAAGGATAACTGAAGAAATAAATTCTTGTCTCCAGTAGAATCTTGATAGGATTCTAATATAGAAGGATTCTTCCTTAAAGTTAAGTAGCATTAATTCTCTTTTAAATAATACAGGATTTACACAAGGCAGTAAGATGTGAGGTTGCCAATTATAAAACAAAATAAACATATATTTTACAATGAAGTTTTCTAATGAATAAAAACACGTGGCTGCAGCATGGTTTTAAAAATGACTGCTTGCTTCAGCTTTAAGAATGGCTCTTGGAAGCTTAAATTTCCCACTTGGAATTACAGCTAAGCTACACAAGCCTACTCTATCCATGTTTCCCATCCCACTTAAAATTCTTCCTAGTACATAATGTTATCCCTTGTTATCCTGTTATCTGCTTTTCAGATTAAATCCTGCAGAGTGCAAACTGCCAAATTGTGTTCCCTGGGAGGGGCCCCTATGCAACCTGAAAAAGTGATCCAATCACTACTTAATAGTTGCATTGAAGGGCTGTACTTTTGTGAGCTGTTTCTGCAGCCTGCATGCCAAATGCCACTGCATTCTTTCTAAGATGACGTGTACGTGTGCGTCCATGTGAGAAAAAGAACTAGCAAAAAAATATTTCTGTCTCTTGTGCCCAGATGTCTTTTTTTTTTAATGCCCCAATTGTTTTAAATGTAATGGTCCTATAGGTAGGGGTGAAAATCTCTCAGTCCACCAATGTCTTTTTTGCTGCCTAGAGGGCATTTACCATCTAAAATGGTGGTGGTTCTACCTACACAGATAGTTTAAAATAACAGATAGTTTAAAATATTTCAGGTGAAAATAATTTTTTAAAAAGAAAAAAAATCATTCCATAGCAACATTAAATTTTACTTTGAAATTTTAGCTCTGTGGTTTTAACATAGAAAAAAACAACGATGTATTGGGGGAAAATTAATAAATATTTAATGAATATCAAAGAAAAAGAACTGAAGGAAAGGCACGGGAATTGTCTTTCTGCTTTTTGTGGCAGTCTGTTAACTCAAAACTATTTCACAAATGCCAGATATTATAGGTATTCCTTGGCTTATGACCACAATTGAGCCCAAAATTTCTGTTGCTAAGCAAAACATTTGTTAAGTGAATTTTGACTTATTTTACGACTTTTCTTGCTACAGTTAAGTGAATCACTGCAGATGTTAATGACACGGTTGTTAATTGAATCTGGCTTCTCCATTGACTTGTCAGAGAGTCAGAAAAGGGGATCACATGACCCTGGAACACTGCAGCCGTCATAAATATGAGTCAAGGTGCCAAGCGTCTGAATTTTGGTCACATGACCATGGGGATGTAACAATGGTCATAAGTGTGAAAAACGGTTATAACTCACTTTTTTCAGTGCCATTATAACTTTGAACAGTCACTAACGGAACTATTATTTATTTATTTATTTATTTTATTGGATTTATATACCGCCCTTTCCCGAAGGACTCAGGGCGGTTTACAGGGTACTTAAAACACTGATACAAAAAATTAAAAAGAATTAAGAAGAATTAAAGTCAAGGATTATAAGTCAAGGATTACCAGTACTGCGGACTTGTATGATCGTCTTTAAGATGCAGTATATGCAAAAGAGACCTGAGAATATTTTTGACCTAGAACAACTTTCCAAGGAAGAGTGGGTAAAACATCCAAAAAGAGGAATAGAAAGGTTATTAGTTGGCCAGAGGAAAGATTTGGAAGCTGCTATTTCTAGCAAAAATGGGGTTACAAAGTACCGACAGAGTTTTCAAACTTGCACAGCATATTCATAATTTTTTTTAAAAAAAAACCCTGCAAACAACTGTGTATTATTATTAGCATATGTGTTTCAAGAAAGATATTATGTTGAGTAACATCTTGTAGAGGCTGTGCCATTTTATGGTCTTCCTGCAATCCATTGAAACAGTGACCATGGACAACTAAAACTTTTACACACAACTATATCTCACTGCCATAGTTAAAATCTGCTCCTTGATGGAATATGTTTGTGTGATAGCATTGAATTGAGAATAGAATGGAATGGAACGGGAATAGGAATAGAATAACTTTGTCACTTTAAACGTACACTGATCAGCATACATGCAGCTCTCAAAGGGTTGCAGGAAGATGGTGAATTAGATGCACAAAATACACTGAGTAAGTGTGAGTAATGTGAATGAGATTGATAAAATCATGTATTTGAGAAAGAATGTTCTTTCCTTCCTTCCTTCCTTCCTTCCTTCCTTCCTTCCTTCCTTCCTTCCTTCCCTCCCTCCCTCCCTCCCTCCCTTCCCTCCCTCCCTCCCTCCCTCCCTCCCTCAAATGTCAATTCCAAACTCTGTAGGCCCCAAAAAGATTAGAGTAAAATCTCTCTGGAGGATCAGGAATATTGTATTCTTGGCAGATATCTTTGCAAAATAAGCCAAGTCCTCTTATGTCTTATTTTCCCCCCATTTTTTTTATTTAACAATTTTGCAGCATACGGATATACAGATATAAATAGAGATACATGTTCATTTTCCTCTTTTAGGAAGTACATTAACAGCACTCTGCTTGTTTACTTACTATTTTTATCTTATTATTATAATCCTTTATTTAAAACAAAAGTATATTTTCAGAAAAGGTATCTACGAGTGAACAAATTATTACAGAGGTTGCTCAATTACTACTCAGTATGTCCAGAATTGTGTTTCTTACTTTTCTTTATTTTTGTTTTTTCCCAATCTAAAGATAAAAATGAAGACGGGTTGGAAAGATCAAAAGTTAAAAACCTTGGAGCTACTAGAGAATGCAGCTACTGTGGAAAGTTTTTTCGCTCAAACTATTACCTCAATATTCATCTCAGAACTCATACAGGTAAAGAAAACTAGATTACGCTTTTGGTGAAGAATCAAAAGGAGAACATTTTCAATAAGTAAAAAGCAAACATGATTCAGTTTTGATGTTCATTGGAAAAGCTGTTCATTGTTTCAAGCTGATAAAATAGGGTAAGTTTCCCTTGACAGTAGAGACCACCAAACCAATGGAGTGGGTAAAAAAGTTAAACAAATAAAACGTTCCTAGAGTTATTGAGGAGATCAGACTACTTTCCGTGTAGATTTCTGGATAATGTTACAAAATGGTTGGCCGTTGTCTCCTTCCTATCCTGCTATAAATCCCAAAATTGTGAGTCAGCTGTTTAAAAATCTGGAAAGGCTCTTGGCTATCAAGGTTTTTTTTTTTGATACAAGAGTTAGCTTTTTAGCAGAGATTTCAAAAGAGCATTATTAAGGTTCCTGCTATATGCTAATCTCACTTTATAGCCCACAGTTGATCTGCAGTTTTTAGGATTGTTATCGGTGTTGGGAGGAAAGACTTCCATTACTTCTGATACCAAGAATATTGGCATATTTCTCAATTTCCCCACCCGCCCGTCAAATCTTTTTGTTTGTTTCAATCAAACCTGTCTTACTGGTTGGATGATATGGGGGGGAAGTAGAGGAAAGAGTGAATACTGTTCATGCCAACTTTAGCTTCTGGAGTAAAACAAGTCTATGAATTCAAATTATTCTGCAAATTGCTGTGATTAGCAATTGGGAGGCCTGAAGGTCTTCAAACATGCCTTGTATCTCCAGGAGAACGAGCAAGGTAAATATTAAGGATTTGCAGTACAGTGTTGGAAAAAGCCTCAGGCAGGCTAACAAATGAGTCCTACATGCGTATAAAGACAGAAGAAGAATTAAAGGCTTTAGGCACCACATGCAGTATAACATGTCCTTACTTTTTCTCTCTCTGGGCTAAGCAAGCCATCCCTTTTAATATCTAAAAATGAAATCAAAGCCCAATTCCTAAGTGCAATTAGTGAAACCATTATTCTGGCAAAATATTTGTTGTTCTAAGATGTTTAGTAGCAGTAAAGGAAAAGCATATTTCTGTTTTCTGGTCAATTAAAAGAAGGAAGTGGCAGTTTTCTTACTTTTGGCTCATTATTTTTTGCAGGCGAAAAACCATACAAATGTGAATTTTGTGAATATGCAGCAGCGCAGAAAACCTCTTTGCGCTATCATTTAGAGAGGCATCACAAGGACAAACATACAGAAGCTTCAGCAGATTTGAAAAATGACAGTAAAGGGTTATTGCCTTCCCAGGAGGCAGGCTTCTTGTCAGTAAGCGGTCATGCTCCAGAAACCAAAAATCTGAAAAGGCTCCTTGAAGACGCCAAAGATGCCAAAGGAGTCGTCCCACCTGTAAAACAACAGAAAGAAGAGTTTTACCCTTTTTACAGTGTGCCAAAAAATATAACTCAGGACACAAGCAAAAACTCGGTCTGCGATGGCTTGAAAGAGGGTGCATCTGTTTCAGTTTTAAAACATGAAAAAACCACAGTGGATCACCAGGCGAACAGTCTTGTGAACAGAACTGAACAGAAGAACTCTGAGTTAACAAAAAATGTGTTTTATGGTGGCAAAACGAAGGTGGATTTAAGTGACATTACTGAAAACTCAAAATGCAGATTAACAGTTCAAGAAAAGCCCTTAAATTTATCTTCTCAGCCTCCAGTAATTCGTCATTCACGGTGTTCCTTAGCAACCAGCACCTGTCCCTTTTGTACTTTCCGGACGGTATATCCAGAAGTTCTCATCATTCATCAACGGTTGACGCATAAGTCTGCTAATAATCTCAATGCAGTTACTAAAAGTAGTATTAGAAATAAGGCTGCTCATAAAGCCAGACGTACAGGCTGCCCACCCTGTCTTTTAGGCAAGGATGTACTACCGCTGCCTCTTAATTCTGGGAAAATCAAATCTTCCTTCCTCACGCAATCAAAATCTCAGCCTGTGGAGAAGGCGAGGCAGTGTCCTGCCCCACAAAGCAAAGGGCCTATTCTCTCAGGACAAAACTCCAGCAGCTTGGTACCAAGCAACTTGAAATCGTGCAAATCCCAAATGATTGGCATTCAGACTAATAACCGTAGACAGCAGGAAATGCACCAGAGCCCTAGTCGCATTTCAGTGCAAGATAAAGGGAAATCAAGACTTTTGGCTTCTCAGTTAGGAACGGGGAATAGCAGCTTCAGTAGCTCTTTGGAGAACCCTTTGACCAAAGCTGCTGGGTCAACTAGTCGAGAAGTAGAGGTTTTAAGTAGCAGATCTGCTGGGAATAGATATGTGGGATTTGACGGACTGCCTTCTAAAAGACTTAGGCCTAATCTCTTTTTTCTGCAGCAGATTGACTCTGCTCGACATCGGACAGAGAGTGAAGCTGCTAGATTACCTCTTTCAGGCAAATATTCAGGTCTGATTCCTCAGGAATGTTCACACACCAAGCTTGCCTCTCTCCTGTCTTTCAAACAAGGGCTCATGAGCTCTGAAAGAGATGCTGTAAATCCAATGACTGTTCTAAAACCATACGAAACATATAGCCCGGGGTCATTTGCCAGTTCCTGTGGATCGAGTAGCAACCACATCCCCAGCTCTTCAAAAGAAGGTAAATATATATATATATTTATATAGTTTCTTAGTTTTCAGCAATGAATGATGGCAAAAAGAAAACATTCTTTAAAACAAAGAATACTTGGGAGTGAAATTGGGAGATCAAACCAGAATTTCATTCAACTCTTGATGTACAGGTAGTCCTTGACTTAAAACAGTTTAGTAACCGATCGAAGTTACACATCACCAACAAAAATTGACTTATGACCGTTTTTCTCATAATCCTTACAACATCACCAAAGTCACACAATTAAAATTCAGATGTTTGATAACTGGCTCATATTTATGGCGGTTGCAGTGTCCCAGGGTCATGTGATCGCCTTTTGCAACCTTCTGATAGGCTAGGTCAGGGGTGGGGAACCTTGGCGCTCTTATGACTTGTGGACTTCAACTTCCAGAATTCCTGAGCCAGCCACAGCTGGCTCAGGAATTCTGGGAGTTGAAGTCCACAAGTCATAAAAGAGCCAAGGTTCCCTACCGCTGAGCTAGGTGAGTGGGAAAGCCAGCTGTTTAACAACTGCAGTGATTCACTTAACAACTGTGACAAAAAAGTTGTAAAATAAGGCAAAGCACACTTAACATGTCTCACTTAGCAACCAAAATGTTGGGCTCAATTCTGTCGTAAGTCGAGGACTACCTGTATTTTTAAGATACCCTCCAAACTAGTATTTGCTTCATCCTTGGTTTTCATATCTAGATAGCTGCCTGATACCAAGTTAGACCACTGAGATTTTTAATTTCTGCCACATTGGGTGGTAGTTGTCGTCTGTCCAGGGATTCGGGCGGAGACCTTGAAAAGTCAAGGCATTAAACATCTGATGTAGTCCTTACAAAGATGCAGCCCTTTATCTTGTCCCACTGTGGGAATCTTTAATGAAGGTATGAACTTCTCTCAATCTGTTATTTTTATTTACAATGCAGTAATCCCAGGAATAGGGATGCTCAACATTTTGTTTGAGGGCTGCCCTGGGCACTTGAGTTTAGGTTAAATTACATTTGATTTCTTTTTTATTCAAATTTTAGATATATTTAATATGATTGCTTCTTGTTTACTTCACAATCTGTCCCATTAAAACTTGCAGTTCGGTTTCAAATGTTGGTGGGGTTCAAGAACCTGAGTGTGAGGTCTTATGAAATACCTGAGGTCCCTGGGTGACTCTTGATGTACACCCTACCACATGGGATTATGACTTTTCATATTCAATATAGGCTGTGAGGCAAAAATTGATTGCCATTTTCCTTGAAAAGTTTTTTTTTAACTTTCCAATCTATTCTGTAACAATTCCCAATGATCTTTCATCTAAATATTCTTGAGATTGGCAGCTCAGTCCTAAATCCAGATAGGTGCTATGTTTATTAGGTGCTGTCCATAGAGAAAGAATATAAATAAAATAATGCAGAATTGCTGAGTTTTGATACATCTTATCACTCAAGCTAAAGTGAGATGAGATGGTGGAAAATTTATTTATTTATTTGTAGGAGGATAGCAGGTACAAGTACTCTTTTTCCCCCTCCAAAAACATTACCCACAAAAATACAACATAACAGTTTTAAAACAATTATTGCTCTTAAATTTAGCTTGCCTGTATTAATGGAGTTCTAAAACACGTACATAAAGTACAGTGTGATTCCATGTAAGTTAATGTTAACTGGTTTTGTAACTGATTACAGATCGGACTTCAAATTTAGTGAATCTCTAAGTGCAAAGGGGGATTTGAGGAAGTCAGTGTTCATCGACATGACACACTCTGTAATGTCAAAAGAATTTGTGTGAAGATTCTTGATTAAAAGAATTCAGATCGTATCCTCTGGATACTGAGTGTATGGTTCATCTGTTTTTAAGAATCTGATAGGATCTGAGCTAAAGCGTAAATTCTTGCTGTTCTTGTTGTTTGGTGGCTTATGGCAGAGGCCTCCAACCTTTTGGGCACCAGGGACTGGTTCCACGGAGAGAGGTTTTTTCCGCGGACCAGAGGGGGCGTGGTTTTGTGTCCTGCCTGCATCTTGCGGATGGGGCTTTGTTTATGTGGCCCGGTTTCTGGCAGGCTGTGGCCTGGTGCCGGTCCATCGACC
Source organism: Vipera ursinii (assembly GCF_947247035.1). NCBI lineage: Eukaryota > Metazoa > Chordata > Lepidosauria > Squamata > Viperidae > Vipera > Vipera ursinii. The sequence continues at coordinate 17,494,230 of NC_139516.1, forward strand.
GAGGGTTGGGGACCCCTGGTTTATGGTGAATGTGCCAATGCCTATGCGAAGAAGATACACCCATTGTTGCCCCTTCAGTTTTGGCTTGGGAGAGTCATTAACCAATAATAGGGATAAAGGACAGTCTGAATGTGATTCCCTTAGCTTAATGTTTAGGCAGCCTAAATATTTACAATAGCTACTATGTTAATTCTCTCCGAATGCCTCTGAGCTTTTAATATGATATCATAAATGTTGAATTGGGATGAAAAGTCATTACGATTATGAAAGATAATAGAAACAACAGCTACTGAAAGGTTTTGTTGATATTTCAGTGAAATGATAATGTTTAATCAGCTGTAATGCAAAGATACCTAGGTTTCACTATCGTACTTGAAAATGGGAGGGGGGGACTCGTGAATATGTCATAGTTTTATATTTTCAAGTTCTATGAGGAGACAGTAGTGTATTTCGATGACAGAGAGAAATACATAAGACACATTTATAGGGATCATGCACTTAATAGTCCTGTCTTAATCTGTATTCCTTTGTTAATATATTGCAATGTTTGTTACTAGGAAAAAGACCAGTGTCGTATCAACACCTATCTAATTCCTTGCTGCAAAAGCGAAGTTATGAGAACTTTCTTGGCAATACCCATAACCGCCTGAATGATAAAAAAACATGATTTGGCTGCAACAGATGGTAAGGCACACTTCACGCATAGATATACATATTTTACATTTCCAGTGCTATTTGAAAGACCTGTGGGGTCCCTGTGTCTTGCTGAATTTCAGCACCCCTCATCTTTTACCATATCCATGTTGACTGGGTTTTCTGGGAGTTATGGTCCAGTAGCACTTGGAGGGTGTCAGATTCCTTCACTTTAATATAGAAGAATTTTCTTTAACTCAGTGCTCTGTGGATGTGTCAAGACTATAGGTTCCAATTCTCTGATCTATCATGTCGCTAAACATCTGGAAAATTAAAGGTTTAGGTAAATTGTCTAGTTTAAAGTGTGTGTGTAATTTACCCCTGGATTCAAAGTAGTGTTATAAAAGTGTATTCCAAAGTATGGGTGAGCCAAGACAAAATTAAGGTTGATTTTACTTAAAGTTAGTGAAATATTAATTAAATGCAATTAATGATATCCTACATTTAACACATTTCCCATACTGGCATTTTAAAAAATAGAGTTTGGTAGTAATCTTTGAAATATCGTAAGGTTTTCAAGATTGAATTACGGGGACAAAATTTCTTCATTTCTTGTTTGGAAAATGTTAGAGGTTAACATATGTTAAGCAGTTCTCAAACTATTAAAATAGCTTTACTTAAAATAAAAAGAACAGCTGTCCAGAAAAAATATTATGCATTTCACTTTCTATCATATAGGGATTTTAATGGAGGACTGGGAAATCTAACCCACTAAATATTGCCGAACTACAATTCCCAGTATCCATCACTGTCTAATGCTTGCTATAGCTCCTGAGCGGATTGTTCATCTCCCAGTATATCTTACTGGGAGAAAAAGGCAGAATCTTAAGTTAGGCTTCTGTTCAGATCTAGTTTGCTTCACTGAAAGAGCAGCCTTAAGAGCATTTAGTTAAAATATTTTCTTCCAAGTTTGTGATTTTACTGCCAAATAGCCAAAAAAGTCATAGGGATGCTCAAGCAATCAAAGCGTCATTCTGAGCCAATGTGATTGCTATCTTTGAGGATAAGCAAATTTGTAGAAAACACAGTTTGGCATACAAATAGTGCTGTGAATCATAGAAAGCTAGCTGTTGGCTTAGATTTTTCAGTGATGAGACCCTTCAATGGTTCGCTTTTTCCAAACTACAGGAAGCATTTTGATAAATGCAAAAATTGTTTTAATGTCTCTCTCAAACAGTGTTTGATTGTGGTATAATCCTCTAATTTCTTAACAAATAAATACAGAAAAAGAAAGAGCAATGATGCTGATTTATTTATTTAAAACTTTTATATGGCTGCCCATCTGATATCAAACTCTGGACAACTCCCAACCAATAGATAAAACAATGCTAGGAATAAAACAACACCTTTAAATATACACCCTGTACCAGATAATGGTGATGTGATAATATGAACTGAAAATTGCTTCCCAAAAATGTTATGTGTTTAGTTTCCAGAGTACGTGTGGTTCGTGTCTTTCGTTTCACCATAAAGTAATGATATTTCTTCCTAAGATGGCTCTGAGGTTAAAGCTTGTAATTAGAACTTAGACTTAATTTCAGGGCCTCAGTAGGTACTGCTGGAAAATACTGTTACTTTACAACAGACACACCATAGTTTCCACAAGCCAGTTTCCATTGCAACCTTAAATTACATAAAATGAAATCTGACCCCAAAGAATCTTGTTTTTACCTAAAGCTCAATACCACATTTCCTGCATTTTGGAGTAAATCTTTAGAAAGATCAATGCCTTTACAAAATATAGAAACGATGCTAAAAAAATACCGTTTTTGCATCTGTTGTGAGTCGTTTGAAAAGAACCTTTTTTCCTCTATTCCAGGTGTGAAGACACAGATTTTGAATTACCTTACAGTTCATCTCTTGAGAATGATAGAATGACAAAAGCTACCAAACTAAGCTGTGATTTTATTGTGCACAGAGGAAAAACACTACAGTTGTGTAATGGAAGATTTGATCCTGTTTGGATGAAGCAATGTAAACGTTATTGTCCAAGACAGTGTTGTCCAAGTGTGTGTATCTTTTCCCAATCTTGAATATTTTTTTCTTAGAATTACGGTAGACCAAATATTCAACTTAAATATATTTTTTGCATATGTGAGTGCTGCTGATGTTGTGTGCAGTCCTTGCATCTCAGGTAAAGCTGTACATTATGTTTCCCTCATTGAAATACAGAGAGGATTTTTGCCTAAATATTTTCAAGTTTTGTTTTCTTCTTTAAGAAATAATTTTTGAAACAAAACCCCTTCATGAATTACTTATGTTCATTTTAAGCACCATTATTGCCTCTCAGATTATATCAGGAACATTTAGCACCAAACAAGACCATGCTATCTTTGGAGACATCATACTTTCTCTAATTGAATCTTGTTTTTATTTTTCTTTTAACATCTCTTCCATAAGGGAATGGAATTAATTGATTGCACTCTTGGATAGTGTGTAGGGCAGAGGTCTCCAACCTTGACAACCTTAAGACTTGTAGACTTCAACTTCCAGAATTCTGGGAGTTGAAGTCCACAAGTCTTAAAGTTATCAGGGTTGGAGACCCTTGGTATAGGGATTAAAACTACTCAAAGCCTTGACATAAAGACATAATTCTTGTCTTACAATAAACACAGAATGTTTTTAACTGTGTACCTTCTGGGTATTTCAGTTTACCCCTTTTTCTTTTCTTAAATGCCATTTTCACCCCTACACATGCATCATTTTGCAAAAATGTATAGATGTAAATAAATTGTGTACATATGCCTAAGAGGGAATGTAAGATTCCTCTCAAACACCAATGCCAACTATACCAACTCTTGCATAATTACTTGACAAACTGAAGGTTCAGTCTGCCTTCCTCACATAGCTTCATAGATGGAAGATTCCCACAGGTTGCCCATACCACTAGTCCCCCTCTCAAAGACTGTTTGCTTTGGGTCAGGATAATTTTTTTAGATACATTGTGATGCACACAGGAGTTGCCTTGAATTGGAGGCTTGTGTTCCCTTATAAGAGATTCTACAGTCACACTTCTCCATATAGCTACAAGTACTACTTGGGTCCCATTTGAAAAATCAGGGCATATGTCCAACATTCTTTTTCAAAACCAAAATAGTGTGTATAAGGGTTCTTGTGAGGTAATTTTTGTCTATATACACTTTGTAAGTTGTTTAGCCCAAAGTTGAGTGACAAATTTAACAAGGAAAGATTGCTTGTTGTTTTATTTTTAAATCCTAGAGGGTTTTGTTTGTTTGTTTCAAACTGCACAGGACTGAAAATTGAATAGGAGAATTGTTTGCTGGCTGAAAAAAATGAATTGTACATGTTGAAGCTGGATATTCCAAGTATTTTGTAAAAGCCTTAACAGCTTAAATGTTATTTTCTCTTTGACATATCCAGGTTTCCAGAACAAAAATGGTTTCAAAAATACTTTTTGCACTGTTTGAATGTGTTTCCTATCAGATGTAAATTTGCAGAAGCTAGGTAGACATTCTTGGAAGTTTTCTTCACACCCAGCAAGCAATTTTGGAAGCGTTTTAATTTTCTGACTTCCTGTGTGTGAAAAAATTTATCTCTGTAAAACTGGCAATGGAATGAAGTGCTGTGTATCAGGAAATTGTACAAAATTTACCCTTTTCCTGTTCATAAGCTGAGCCATATGTACATAAAATCTAGATTTGTTTTCCTAGTTTTGCACTTTTTATAGCCTATTTTTGAAGATAAATACATTTGAAAGATGGCTGATCTATTTTTTCCTGAAGCTTCAATGAGTCTTGTCTCTTTTTTCCCCATTCTGTTTTTTAAATAATGGAGCTTAATAAAATAATAATTTAAAAAAAACAGGTCTGTATTTAATTACAGATTTTAAAAGCATCTCTTGCTTTTTGTTGGTGCAGTCTTCTAGAAGCTTAGAAGCACCCTTCTCAATTGAAGACAAAATTAAGACCAGAGGCCTTAGGTTCCCACTCAGGGTTCCCATTTCCCTTTTAAGCACAGGAATTACTGCAGCACAAGCTTTTTCCTGTCCTACTGTAAGTCCCTATGAGAAGCCCTGGTTGACTCTTGTTCTAGTCTATATCGGAGTTGGATTGGGTTGCAGGAGGGAATACTACTTCCCTTCAGACTTCTGATGTTACATTTGCAGCAACTTCTGCATATTGTGTGGACTTTAACTCTTCACACATGCAACAGGGTCCCACGGTGGCTTGGTCATTCTTTGAGCTCATCTATACATCTAGGGACGTGGTGGCTCAGTGGGTTAGGACACTGAGCTTGTCGATCAGAAGGTTGGCAGTTTGGCGGGTCGAATCCCGAGTGCCATGTAGCAGAGTGAGCGCCTGTTACTCGTCCCAGCTTCTGCCAACCTAGCAGTTCGAAAGCACGTAAAAATGCAAGTAGAAAAATAGGGACCACTACGGTGGGAAGGTAACAGCGTTCCGTGCGCCTTTGGCGTCTAGTCATGCCGGCCACATGACCACGGAGATGTCCTCGGACAAGCGCTGACTCTTCAGCTTTGAAATGGAGATGAGCACCGGCCCCTAGAGTTGGAAACGACAAGCACACATGTGCGGGGGAACCTTTACCTTTATACATCTAGGGGATGTCCAGATGAAGGAAAGCTGCTGATGGGATATTGCAAAAGACTCCTTAAGCATAGTCCACTAAACCTTTCTGGGCAGAGATGGGATACCAACCAGGTCAAAAGAAAAAGATGCTGCTTATTTGTAGTTATTTGTAAATTACAACATTGATCTCCAAAATAGGTTTTGCCCATCAGTATTAACTATGGGATACTACTGTGTGTTTCTTTCTTTTCTTTTTGGTAATAGTGATGAGAATGCTGGTACAATTGTTATATTTATTTCTTTCTACCATGATTTATAATTGTTAAATTCTTATTTTGTTGAACTGTAGACACCATAAAAGTCATTTAATTTATGCTGCGTTTTCAATTTAGTGCAATTTGTTATATGTGATGTAAATACAAACGTGGTGAGAGGTTGGGTTTTGGTTTTTGTTTTGCAAATACTCTTGTCCTTTTTTTTTGTCTTCTGAATATATTTGAAAAGAACAAAACGGAAGCATGTTCATTCGTAGTTATGAGTTGAGAAAGCTAGTGCCCTAGATGTATTTATTATTTCACACGGTTACAAAGAACATTTATTTCATATTTGTGTGTGTTTGTGTGTATGTATTGGGAGTAGAGTTTAAAAAAAAAACCAATTGTGGCCTATATGGTGGAGGGCAAGGGGAGTCACATTGATGAAGGCAGCTTTAGAGTATTCAGGCTCTAAATGCATTGTAAGATGCCAGTTAGGTCCAGAAGAGGCAGACTTTACACCGAGGTTGAGCAATTAATTTTCCTAAGGGACCACGTGAGAAACTGGGACTGTTGTGGAGGGCTGAACCAATAGACTGAACTAACTTCCACGTGTTGAGGGAAGAAAGGAATGCAGAGCCTCACCTCAGCCCAACTGCCAGTTTTCTATCGTGCTGACTAAATAGGAGTAGCATTTAAGACTTATGTACCGCTGCCCAGTGCTTTACAGCCCTCTCTAAGCGGTTTACAAATGTCAGCAATCTGGGCCCTCCTTTTACCAACCTCGGAAGGATGGAAGGCTGAGTCAAATCTTGAGCTGGTGAAAATCGAACTGTTGGCAAGTTAGCCTGCAATACTGCACCACCATGGCTCTAAAGGAGTGCACTCTTCTGCCGCCTCCTGTGGTACACTTATTTACATTTTATTTTCCAACTTCAAATAGACCTCAAGCGAGCCAGACTGCTGGATGTGGCCCCAGGGTCCGCTTTATGCTGTGATGTTACATTCATTTAACAAAAGCAACAAGATCCTGTGGACATCATCAGAAATGGAAGTTTTTGCTCAGGTCTACTAGGAAGAATGTGTCTTTGCCAAGAAGCGATCGTGTAAGAAGAACTTGAAGATTGTAGATTTTGCCGTAGTTCAGCCAGATCACTCAAAAGAAACAAAACATGCTGTGTTTTGGCTTGCGTGTTCTCCCATATGGTGTGCTTCAGCTTTTTGGTTTAATAGTGTTTTTCAAACTTGTAAACTTTTAAGTTGTGTGGACTTCAGCTCCCCAAGCTCCCTAGCCGTCCTATCCATATTGCAGAACTTAGCCAAGTTTAAAAAATGGGTCATTAAATAAACTCATGTGCAAATAATTTGTACTTCTGTAACTTAGATTTGACGCTGGCTTGGAGGGAGTAGCGTCTGTACCACAGGAGCAGAACATGGAGTGATTACAGGAAAACCTTTTGTACCTCTTAGCTAAAGGTCTTTCAAGTGATTTGAAGATTTTTTTAATCATAAGCTGTTGCATTTTGCAGTGATCCAATTTTGCTACTTGTATACAGATTTGGGTTTAAGTAAAAGCAGTAGATGGTTACCTTGAAATAATATTTAATACAGTAGAGCCATTTTGGTATAGTTGCCCTAGAAACCAGGAGATCGTGAGTTCTAGTTCTGTTAGTCATGAAAGCTGGCTGGGTGACTTTGGGCCAATCACCAGGAGATAGTGAGTTCTAGCCCCGCCTTTGGCATGAAAGCCAACTGGTGAAACCAGTCCCTGTTTCAGCCAATCCAGGGGTCGGCAACCTTAAACACTCAGAGCCACTTGGACCAGTTTCCCAGAGGGGGAAAAAAACCCACTGGGAGCCGCAAAACCTGTGGACGTGAGGGGGAGAGCTTAATTGAAGAATTAAAAAGAAATAGAGGCTGCTGTGCATGAGTTTTCTATCTATCTCTCTTCTCCCCCCCCCCCTCTCTCCGATCTGCTCACCTGGCAAGCTGGCTTCATGCTATTCTCAGACAATCTGACACACATTCTTATTGGGTTGGCTCTCCTGCCCTTGAGAGCTGCTGCTTCCTGCTTTCCGTGGAGATGCAGCAAAGCCAGGAGCCCTACCCAATAAACTTGTCAGCCATTCTTTTTTACACACATACAGAGAGAGAGAGAGAAGGGAAGCGCAAGTGCCCCTCTCTGTCTGTGTCTTCAAATGGCAGAGGAGGACTGGGAGCAGCAGGAGAAGGCTGAAAGATCTGCATGCTGCTCCAGAGCCACAGGTTGCCAACCTGTGAGCCAATCCATCTCACAGGGTGGTTGTGGGAAAACGAGTATTGGGTATGTTCACCACCTTGAGTTATTTATAAAAAATAATAAAGCCGGAATAAACATAAATTAATAAAAAGTAATTGAAGGGGTTGTATTCCTTCTGGCAATTTCATGGCAGAAACTTTCAGCCCTGTGATTTATGTCCGATTCTCTGGATAATTAAGCTATAAGAGCTCCATCATTAAAAAGCGGCCCAGAGTTGTTGGATAGAAGATGAGCAGCAAATAAATTTTCTAAATAAATAAAAGAAAAAGCTACTAGAAACACACTATTTGAATTTTATAGGGGCATGTTCATAAAATTACTTTAGAATCCATTTTAAAAAAATTTATCAGCCAGATAGCCTAAACCTGAGATTCTTAAGAGAGGGATTTTGTATAGTAGCTAGTGATCCCACCAAGGCCTGGGTTTTATAAAATTGTTTTCCCATGCAGTGCTTAGCAGGAAGATCTGCTTTGGAGAAAGTCTGATTTCTTTTTGGGTAAAGTCCTGAGTCCCTCGGGAGAAGGGCGGTATAAAAATTTAATAAAACCTAAACCTAAACAAGATTTGTTTCCTTGGACACTTGGTCTTTTCAGAGAAGACATTTTTGCCTGTCTCATGAAGCCCACAAGGGGGCACCCCAAGGCTAGTTGACACTAGTTCCCAAGTAGCTTTAAATCCTTTTTGTGCAGATGCTTATTAGTGAACACTGAAAATCCATTTTAAATCATTCTTCCATTTAGATATGTATAAGCTGCTGGAATTTGTAGTCCAACAATATCTGGACATTTAAAAGTTATCCACCCTACTTCACAGTCTTTATTTTCTATCAAGCAATTCATGCTGCTGTATCAACTCATCAACTGAATAGAGCTGTTACATCAGTGTTGATTGTATATAATAAAGGGCTGTGTGTGTTTGAAATAAATATATTTGCAGAAAAGGGGCTTTACTACTTCTGCCAACTGGAGGACAGCATGAAAATTGTATTCATCAACAAATACTCAATTCTCTTTGTTTAAAGAATATGTAAAAAGACTTTGCAATTGTACTTGATCCCAATCTGAATATAGGTCAGCAGTGTGACATGGCGGTAAAAAAGCACAGAGATAAATTGAGGCTGCATCAATAGGAATACTTTCTGATTTACTTTCTAAATTGTGAGAAGCAAGAGTTCCTTTCCTTTTTATATTGGTCAGTCTCCGCATAAGTACATGGCCCAGTCTTAAACTGTGCAGTTTAAAGACAGTGAAATGGATTCCAAGAAGGAAAATTAAGATGGTCAGGGAAACGGGAATTGTGTGATAAGCCTTATAAAGGGAAACTAAGGTTGCAGGTGATCGTTCTTATTATGTATGGAACCTGGAAGGATGTCATAGAAGATATTCTCTATTGTTCCTGGGTTGAGGTCACAATAATAATGGTTTTAATTTGCAGGGAAATTGTGTTGATTAAATGTTAAAGCAAAACTACTTAAAAGGTAAGACCAGTTTTGGGAGGTTTGGGATGCCCCTTCATGGGATGTCGTGCAACAGAATTGTTCAACTGCAGTGTCTGACTCTTTGCAACGCCATGGACCACAGCACGCCAGGCCCCCTGATTCCCCCCACTGTCTCCTCCTCTGCCCAAACACATGTTCATCGCATCAATGACACTATCTAACCATGTCATCATCTGCCGTCCTCTTCTCCTTTGCCTTCAATCTTTTCCCAACATAGGTCTTTTCTAATGCAAACAATAGGAGACTTGTTTGCAGCCTGCACTATTTGATCCTGGCTGAAGAGAGAATGGACTTACGTTGCCTAAATTGCCTTATCAGACTTCAGCTTCTTCAAAATTGGTAAATGGAATAAAGTGGCTTTTAATTGCATTAGGTCAGTTTTCCTGTATCCCATGCCTTCTAAGTGTAATGGAATTGCAATTGCTAACCCATCTGGTTCAGCCAATTGCCAATATTAGGCTGATTGTTCCTAAAATCAACAGCATTAGGAAATCCTATTTTAGAACAATTTGTCTTGTAACCACAAGGTGGCAGTATGAGCTCGTAGATGGGACCTAGAATATAGATAGTCTTCAACTTACAGCGGCTCATTTAGTGACCATTTGAAGTTACAATGGCACTGAAAAAAGTGACTTATGACCATTTTTCGCACTTAGGACCGTTTCAGCATCCCCAGGGTCACATGATCAAAATTCAGACAACTGGTTCATATTTCTGGGGATCATGTGATCCCCTTTTGCGACCTGACAAGCAAAGTCAGTGGGGAAGCCAGATTCACTTAACCACCGTGTTACTAACTTAAAAACTGCAGTGATTCACTTAACAAATGTGGCAAGAAAAGTCGTAAAATGGGGCAAAGCTCGCTTAACAAATTTCTCAGCAACATAAATTTGGTGCTCAATTGCGGTCGTAAGTTGAGGACTACCCGTATTCCTACATGACCCATATATTTGGAAAGTTAAAATTGTTTACACAGAAGATAGTTTGTGATTGGTCTCTGTAGGCACAAATAGTAGCTTCTACCTGAAGTTTATGCATGAGCCCTGGTGGCGCAGTGGTTAGAATGCAGTATTGCACGCTGATTCTGCTGACTGCCAGCAGTTCGGCAGTTCGATTCTCACCAGCTCCAGGTTAACTCAGCCTTCCATCCTTCTGAGGTTGGTAAAAGGAGGACCCAGATTGTCAGGGGCAACTTGCTGACTCTGTAAACCGCTTAGAGAGGGCTGTTAAAGCACTATGAAGCAGTATATAAGTCTAAGTGCTATTGGTATTGCTATAACATTGATACAGGTTTTATGATTGTAAATGAATAAATCTGTATTATATAATTTAATACAAGCATTATTGGGCAATAGATTTTATTTTTAAAAAACATGCAGCACTAAAATTCAAGTAATATATACCAAGTAAAAATAAAGATGATGGAATCAACGGCTTTAAATAGTACAACAATCCTGTTGTGTATTCTTGAATGCTGGAATGGATATTAACACATGTTGAAATTATTGATTGACGGGAGGTAAGGTGGGGTAGGGTTAGAAAAGACTATGGAACTGTATCTACATAGAGGGAAGTGTGTGGTGGGGTGCCCCAGGGCTCTGTTCTGTGCCCAGTGTTCTTCAACATCTTCATCAATGATTTCGATGCGGGGATTCATGGGGAACTCATCAAATTTACACCAAGCTGGCAGGAATAGCCAACACTCCAGAAGAAGATAGGCTTAAAATACAGAAGAATCTTTACAGACTTGAACACTGAGCACTATGCAATAAAATGAAATTCAATGGTGAAAAAGTAAGGTTCTACATTTGGGCAAGAAAAACCAAATGCACAGGTATAGTATAGTGGTACCTGGCTCAATAGTAGCAACTGTGAGAGGGATCTCAGAGTCCTAGTGGACAATCACTTCAATATGAGCCAGCAGTGTGCTGAAGCTGCCAAAAAAGCCAACACAGTGCAAGGCTGCATTAACAGAGGGATAAAATCAAGATCACGTGAAGTGTTAATACTACTTTACAATACCTTGATAAAGCCACATTTGGAATACTGTATCCAGTTTTGGTCACCATGATGTAAAAAAGATGTTGAGACTAGAAAGAGTACTGAGAAAAGCAACCAAGATGATTAGGGGACTGGAGGCTAAAACATACAAGGAATGGTTGCTGGAATTGGGTATGTCTAGTTTAATGAACAGAAGGACTAGGGGTGACATGATAGCGTTCCAATAACTCAGGGGCTGCCACAAAGAAGAGGGACTCAAGCTATTCTCCAAAGCACCTGAAGTCAGGACAAGAAGCAATGGGTGGAAACTAACCAGAGAGAGAAGCAACCTAGAACTAAGGAGGAATATCCTGACAGAACAATTTATCAGTGGAACAACCTGCCTCCAGAAGCTGTGAATGCTCCAACACTGGAAGTTTTTAAGAAGAGACTGGACAGCCATTTGTCTGAAATGGTATAGGGTTTCCTGCCTGAGCAGGGGGATGGACTAGGTGTCCCTTCCACCACCACCACCACCACCACCACCACCACCACCACCATCATCATCATCATCATCATCATCATCATCATCATCATCATCATTATTATTATTATTATTATTATTATTATTATTATTATTATTATTATTATATAATTATGAATGGCACACGAGAATGCCATTTTGTTATTCCACCACCTAATTTTTTCATTGATCCTTTAGTCATAGGCTATCCATTAGAGACCATAAATCTTTACTCTGAAAAATGGTGAAGATGAACTCAATTGGCTGGTACTCTCAAAAATCATCTTTATTTGCTAGCACCAAAAGAAAGATTAGGGATGAACTAGTTAATGTAGCTTGGTTCAGTCTAAAGGAATTTCATATTCATGTAGGTTCATCAGTAAAGGATCTAAGGGGGATGTTTGCGTATTAATCACCATTAGTTATATGAATGGATTTTGCAACCAGTATTGACTGATGTCTACTGCTTCCCTAACCTAGAGCAGGTCTACTGAACTTCAACTCCTGCAATCCCACTCTGCAGAAGATTGTGACAATCCATGCATTTCATTATATATGTAGGATTCCATTTATATAGACATGGTTCCTGCAATGATGCAGGGTTTTTTTCTCTCTCTCTTCCCATATGTGTGTGTGTGTGTGTGTGTGTGTGTGTGTGTGCACATGCATGGGCATACTTAAATATAAGATGACTATGAACATTTGTATAATTAGCGATAACATTAACATCAAATTCTTAGCCTACAGATACTGTTTCAGCAAACAAGGTCTGCCTCCTTTGCAAATCTACTTTTAACACAGGTGAGAAGAGGTATCTGATGCACCTTTTGTAAAATTTCAAAATGCGACTTGCACAGAAATTCTAAAGTAGAATTTTTACACTCCTGTTCCAAAGCTTTGGGGCTTTCTCTGTGGCATTTGAATGCTGTGATACTCCTCCAGTTCTAACAGTTATGACTAATTGAAAATTACTCTTCATGAATCTTATAAAATTGCTGTTTTACCAATTGTAATTTAAGCCCTGCTAATTTTAAAAGATACTTAGAAAACAGTTTTTCAGGCTTTTTGTTTGTGCCTATCTTAGTGGAACCTGGGGGAACAAAAATATAGAATGGCTGGGAATATTTTTGTGTAAGTTATCCAGAAAGCATACCCTTGCAGATACAAATTTCTAATGTTTAATATCTGGATGACATAAGGGGTACTCACATGAATTCACATGTATTTTCATCTTTAATATACAGAGTACTGTGTGTCCCATTACAATTTGTGCAGAACTCCTCTTTAGAGCAATGGATGCAAGCCAGATTCTTCAAGATGTGTTGGTCTAAATTTTACTCCATGGAAATTGTTGCTCATCACTTGAGGAAACCACTTGGTCACTGTTGCTCTTAGGGCAAGGATCAGAGCAGGGTTTGGCAATCTTTGTGGCCTTCCAGATGTTACTGGACCAACACCCAGGAACATGAGTGCTGGTCACTGCTGAGATATTATTGTGGTTTCTTTATTAAAAGCATCTTTTTTCCTGGTTCAAGTATTCCTAAATGGCAAGTTCCCACGTTCACAAGCCCTAATTTTAAATATTGTAAATTTGCTTGAACCACACTTAAAAGGGGTTTCTGCCTAAGAGGAATACAGGGAGCTCCTATTTTATTGCAGCTGTCCAAAGACTGCAACATTTAAAAACGTAGGCTTGGATTCGTATGTCAAATATTTGCTCACCTTCTTTGCAAAATGAAGAACAACAGGAGCGGGGGGGGGGGGGAGAGAAAACTGGTAAAAGCAGGGTGGGAAATAGGTTTGTATTAAAGTCTCCTCTGCACTTAGGGCAGTAAATTACCAATGGAATCAAAATGGCCCATAAATTGATTATTTTACTGTAAGTGAAGTGAGTTCCAGTGCTCTAAAGTGACTTTACAGCGTATTTCCTCTTTTGTTCCTCTTAATCATCCAGCTCTTCCGAAAAGCATTTCATCTGCCCGATAACATAATGGTGCTAGGAGGTAAAAGTTGCTCATTTGTGTTTTGAAAAAGGAGGATGAGAGTGATCTCAGCAGTAAGGGTGTCTTCTGACGATGAGATGCTTATGCGCAACTGCTTTCAAATGTGTCTAATTATAGAATGGCAAACTCAAAAGGCACTACAGTATGTCTATGGAGATTCTCAGTCATCCAGATCATGGTTGTCCCGAAGGTGCTTTTTTTTTTCAAATGGCAAAAGGAAAACCAAAGAAAGTCCAGCTGCCTCTTGGGAAAAAAAAGGTCCCATTCAAAGAAGCAATATATTTCTATCTTTTGCTTCAAAAAGCGACCTGTGTACTCTGGAAAGATATACTTCAGACATGTCAAACACAAGGCCCGGGGGCCGGATCCAGCCCGCAAAGTGGTTTCATGCGGCCCGCGAAGCCATCCTGGAAACAGTGAGGGAACGGCCCCCACTGCCTTGGCCCTGGCCCAGAGACCCTCCTTCTGCCAGAGACCCTCAGATCTGTCTCACTCCTGCCCAGGCCCCCATAGGCACCCTTCATGCGAACGATGTAGAGCTTGCCACGCCCACCCAGTAGGCCACACGCACTCTAGCCACGCCCACCAAGTAGGCCACGCCCACCCTGGCCATACTCACCCGGCCCCCTGAGGGCAACCGCAATGCTGATGCAGCCCTCAATGAAATTGAGTTTGACACCCCTGATATACTTGACTCCTCTTAGCTCCCACCTTCTAACTTGCATGGTTAAGTACAGGAGCCAAAATGCAGAATTGCTAAGCCGAAAGCTTTAGAACTGTTAAAGCACTTGTGATCTTCTACGCAGAGACATATTCACTTGTTTTTTATGAAGAAGGAATGGAGGGGGAACTGCCCCATCAATGGAAGTTTTTAAGAAGAGCTTACACACCCATTTGTCTGACATGATACAGTGTCTCCTGCTTGAGCAGGGGGTTGGAGTAGAAGACCTCCAAAGTCCCTTCCATTTCTGTTATTCTGTTTCGGTGCTTAGGAACAAATTTCTCCATTTCTGGCTGGGAAGTGAGTCTCAGTTGCTGACAGTTTTTTTTTGTGTTTAGATTTCAGTGTGATGTTCCCTGCAAACTCAGAACAGGTGAACATGCCCTTGTCTAGAGGGTTGTGATGTCCAAACCAATTTGAATTTACTCCAAAACAACCCAGAGCATTCTCTGGTGTATTATAACTAAATTCAGAATGATGGAGGGATATCCAGAAGAGCTCTTTAAGTGCAACCCTGCTTTTTCTTTAGCGCTGAAATGCCCTATTTGTGAATAATGCATGAAGAAAAAATAATTGTGCCTAAACTTTTCAATCTCTCTAGCTTTCCAGAGAAGTCCTGTTGGTTTGCTATGTTGGTTTTGCATTTATTCGTATGGTTCTCCAGCACTGATTATTTCCTCTGGACAATCAAGAGATTCTGATTTTTAGAGTTAATTCAAGTGAACTTACCAATGCTTCGAGACACATTTTTTTTAAGGACTCCAGAGTTGAACTACGTGATCAATTTCTTATCTCTCAAGCTTTCTATGATTCATTGGCTGTTCTTAGCCATCTCTCCATATCCAAATGTTTTATTTTGCCCAGGAGGGACCTTGTGAAATACACAATGTCAAAGTTCTCTAAAAATTTCAAAACTCAGGTGTCATATAAATACAAGGACCTTTCAACTCACAGGATACTGACTAATTTACCAATGCCTAATAGAATATTGTAGATATCTTTCTAGCCAAATTTGTTTTATTCATGTTAATGTTGAAGACAGGATCTTGATAAAAAAGGGGGGGAGGGCTATTGGTTTTGGTTGTGAGTTGGTTTTCCAGTGGTGGAATATATGCTACGTGGAACATAGAATAACAAAGTTGTAAGGAACCTTGGAGGTCTTCTAGTCCAACCCCCTGCTCAAGCAGGAGACCCTATACTATTCCAGACAAGTGGCTATCCAGTCTCTTCTTAAAAGCCTCCAGTGATGGAGCACCTACAACTTCTGAAGGCAAGCCGTTCCACTGGTTGATTGTTCTCACTGTTAGGAAATTTCTCCTTAGTTTTACGGTGCTTCTGTCCCTGATTGTTTTCCATCTATTGTTTTTTTTGTCTTGCCTTCTGGTGCTTTGGAAAATTGATTGACTCCCCTTTTCTTTGTAACAGCTCCTCAAATTTTGTAGCAGTGCTATCATGCCCCCCTAGTCCTTTTTTCACTAGACTAAAGGTAAAGGTAAAAGTTCCCCCGCATGTGCGTGCTAGTTGTTTCCGACTCTAGGGGCCGGTGCTCATCCGTTTCAAAGCCGAAGATCCAGCGCTTGTCCGAGGACATCTCCGTGGTCATGTGGCCGGCATGACTAGACACCAAAGGCGCACGGAACGCTGTTACCTTCCCACCATAGTGGTCCCTATTTTTCTACTTGCATTTTTACGTGCTTTCGAACTGCTAGGTTGGCAGAAGCTGGGACGAGTAACAGGCACTCACTCTGTTCCGCGGCACTCGGGATTCAATCCGCCAAACTGCCGACCTTCTGATCGGCAAGCTCAGTGTCCTAACCCACTGAGCCACCGCGTCATTAGACTATACATACTCAATTCCTGTAGCCGTTCTTCACATGTTTTAGTCTCCAGCCCCCTAATAATCCGTTGCTCTTCTCTGCACTCTTTCAATAATATAAATTATGAACATAAATTAGCCCTCATCAACTTGATCTGCAAAAGCACTGGATTTTAATTCTCATTAGTTAAGGCATCTTTTAACATCAAATAGTACTGAGATGATAGAAAATGTTTCGTTAATATTTTTATGGGTATCAAAATGGTTGAATTGTAGCAGATAGGGGACAGTACCGATGACTTAAAAGTGCACAACATTCTGTGCTCAACCTAGCCCTGCATAAAAAAAATCCTGTATGTGAAAAAGTCCTTTACAAGAACTTCCATGGAATCTGAATAAGTAACTGAAACTTGGAAGACATGTATTGCAAGTGAAGTACCGAGTAAGAACAAGCTTATTTTTGAAAGATGGATGTACAGGTACTCCTTAACTTACAACCATTTGTTTAGTAGTTGAAAAAAGTTGAAAAAAAGTGACGAGTTCTCACACTTACAACTGTTGCAATAGTCTTGCAGTCATATGATCAAAATTTTGGCATTTGGCAACTGGCATGTATTTTTGACAGTTGTGGTATTCTGGGGTCATGTGACTGCCATTTGCAAGCTTTTCAGCCAGCTTACAACAAAATCAATGGGGGAAGTCTGATGTATTAGCCTTTAAGTTATTTAAAGACTGTGGATATTCACTTTATGACCATGATGACTCACTTAATGACCATGGTAAAAAAGATGGTAAAGTCAGGTGTGATTCATGTAGTAACCTCCTCACTTGGTGACAGAAGCTCCAATACCAGTTATGCTCGTAAGTTGAGGACTATACATATATATTCATGTAACCCCATTATTTCTGGGGCTACGATTTTTATTAGCTGGTTTCCAGATGATTTCAGGCAATTTCAAGCTGTTAGTTATCAGCTTTAAACCACTTTAGGGCTCAGCACCTGGGTATCTGTGAGACTGCCTTCTTCTTGAAGTAGTCTCAGTCAAGATCCATGTAGAAGGCTTGATCCCAGGGAATTTCACCATCAAGAGCCCTGAGTGTGAACATTCTCTGTGGTAGATCGTTTTGCTGGCAGAGCATATAGTAAGCCAGTAGATAAAGTTGGCTGATTCCATGTTGCAGTTTGGAAATTAATTAAGATCAGCTTTTCTAAAGGGCCTTTGTAGATGAGTGAGCTGTGAATAGACCCGAGTAGAAATACAGTATCACCAACTGACTGGATTATCAAGAGTGTCTTTATGTTGTTAGTTTTGATAATGCAGATTTTGTGAGAAATGTAAGTTTCTATGAGTCATAGTTGATTGCAATAGCAGATTGCACACACACACACACACACACACACAGAGAGAGAGAGAGAGAGAGAGAAAGAGAGAGAGAGAGAGAGAGAGAGAGAGAGAGAGAGAGAGAAGCATGATGTGTAGTAAAGTAGAGAAAAGAAGGCTTTTTTTAAAGAACGTATCTTGGAGATGCATTGATCAGGTGGTAAAGTCCTCTAATGAAATATATGCTGAGGATTGGGGTGGGGTTTTTTTGTTTAATATCTGAATTTTACTCTTTTTCCTTGACTGCCTTCAAGCATGTATATAGCCTCCTTTTTCAGTAGAAGGGGATTTATAAAGGCTCCACCTCTTCCAAGGCCAAGGATTTGTAGGGGAGGAAAAATAGACCACTTTCCCAGATGTGGAGGTCCAAAGGCTGAAGTATACTGGCCTCAGCTGCAAGCCTTGAGGGACACATTGAGGCTTAATTAGTGTAGATCGTGCTTCAGAATATTTAAACAAATCCTCCTCCAGTCAAGGTGAGAAATGAGAAGTCTGGGACCAGATAAACCCAGGCCTGATACAACCAACTGGCTCACATGAGGACTGGACTGCAGGTGGCCTGTAGAAATGGGCAGAAGAAAAGATCAGGATGTAAACTTGTGTCATTGTACATTCAGGCAGATGCTTAGCCTCAGTAGAAGCTGCCCTTCATCATAACATAGGTATGAGCAATAAAGTACCCTATCTACTCAAGCCAAGCCCTTGATTTCCCATGAGAACACTGAATTCCAGACGAAGAATTATTGCAGGGGTCCGGTGGGGGCACCTCTGACAAAGCAGGAATCAATACATGAGTGGTCGAAGTGCACAGCAACTCTCCCACCTCCATCATCCATGTTTACGGCTGAAATGTCTCCAACAGGGAAGCCTGTGTACATGACAACAGCTTCGGTGTGGGAGATGGATGAGACGGATGGAGCAAGCTTGCATGCACCATGACAGATCATCACCGCATCCCCTCCTTATGTTAATTCAGTGTATGATCAGTTCTTCTGAAGAAGGCTAGAGTTGTATCCTACACTGTAAGATCGGCTCTCTTAAAGAGCTACAAATCCCAGACTCACTTGCTGGTGATATTGTCTGTGTGGAAGGGTAAGAGTTGAAAGGCTTTGACAACAAAGGACAGGCCAAGAGCCTCATCACAATAGGAAAAAGTATCATGATTGGAGGAATACAGTAGTGGAATTCATAGCTGTGGATATGTATGTTTTTGCAGCAGCCGAGGTCAAAAGCAAATCTCAATCTACTGGTAGGTTTCAGTACTTACTTCAAATACAACCATACAGATATTACGCTTTCCCATCTGCAATACTGCTGTGAACAGAATAATGCTTGTCCATCCTTGAGTATAGATTTTGTGAAGAAGAATTGGAACCACACCATTTTCACAGTTAAAACAAATTCAGAATTCTTAGAATTCTTTAACTTCACTGTTTGCTTTTTGCCTCTGACTTCATTTGCTGGATCTCAACTTTCCTAGTAAGAAACAAAATGGACTTTTCAGGCCTCCCATTAGCAGACAGCCAGGCCCCAGAAAGGCATGAGTAAATGAATTAAGCCTCTGGTCACTCATCTGCATAGAAGAACTGGGTTTAGATCGCAGGGCCTGGAAGTGATGTATGAAAACCATTTGTCATTTGTATGTAATTAATATAATACATGCCGTACTCCAGTGTCTAGCTGTAATTACAAATCAGGCAGACAGAACTGTATGGAGATTAAACAAAGTGAAGACAAGATGCTGAAGAAACATATCAATCTTCTAGGGCAAAGGATTGAAAGAAATAAAATAGATGCTTTAGGTTTGCACAGCCATAAAGAATGGATACTGGAGCCCTGCCTCCCCATTCTTTATTTCTGGGCTTATTCTCAGGGCTTTATCACCACGCAACTGATCTTGATCTGTGAGTAGAACCATTTTCTCCCAACCTAACAGACTTGGAAAGATACCCTAATGGGCCCAGGGAGATAAGAATGGCTGCAGATTCTCATCCTGAGGGAGATGATGTGGGTGAGTAGAGCCTCATAAAGCATAGCTTGCTTCATAAAATCAGAATGCCCCACTTCTCACCATTATTCCAGAAGGTCATGAAAATGCTTCCTTTCCATAGGATAAAGCTTATCCCATGCTACAATGGTATGAACGTCAGGTGTTTATGGGGGAACGTGATGACAGCATTGAGGTAACTGTAGTCTGGATTACTTTATTTTGATTTTATCACTGATGTTATAGTGTAATGTAGTACTAGTTGCTTAGACCTTAAACGGTGAGGTATTTGGTTGTAACAAAGCAATAAACAGGACAGATGCATGCTATTATTTAGAGCCAAAGTCAAATGTCCTGAATACCACAGGTATCACCGCCACAGTAGCATGTCATCACCTGCTTGTAGTGTGTAAGTTAATCCATGTTTTGGTGAGGAAGGCAGCTCCTCAGGACTTCACATTTTGTTGTACTTTATTCAGTATGGTCATTCCAGAGAGAGGTCCCAAGGAAGATTTTCAGATGTGAAAAAGCAACACTCTTAAAGATACATTTTTCACTTGTTTGTCCATTGCAGTTAGCCTTGAAGTAAAGGATTCATCAGTGATGCTTTTTGACAAAACCAGCTCAGCTGATTAACAACCTAATGACAAAGGAAGATAATCACTAGACCAGGGGTAGGCAACCTTGGCTCTTTTATGACTCGTGGACTTCAACGCTTAGAATTCCTGAGCCAGCAGGAAGTTGAAGTCCACAAATCATAAAGAGCCAAGGTTGCCTACCTCTGCACTAGACCTATTTGATCCCTAATGGTGCAGCACAGGCTGATCTTTTTTGTCATAATTCCTTATACTTTACAACAGCCTTTCCTGGTGACTTCCTAGAGCATCAGGCTCAAAATTCTGTGCTGGAGATGGTGAGAGATGAAATATGATCTGGAGAAAGCTTTGATTTATTTCACTGTGTACTGAAGACTGGGATAGTTGGGTTACCTATCAGGAAATCTTTTAAAGATGTCAAACAGGGATATGTAAGAGTTGTGTTTATGTAAGATAGATAGATAGATAGATAGATAGATAGATAGATAGATAGATAGATAGATAGATAGATAGATAGATAGATAGATAGATAGATAGACAGACAGACAGACAGACAGACAGACAGACAGACAGACAGACAGACAGATGGATGAATGGACGGATAGACAGATGATAGATTTTGCTGTAAAAATTGTTATAAAATTGGATCTAACTTCACTTATAACCGCAGTGACTTACAATAGAAATTTCAATCCCAATTATGGTTATAAGTTGAGGACCACCTGTAAACAGAGGCAGTTATCCTAAAGAAAAAGACAAGGATGGATCTTAGGAAAGCTGTATCTTTTTCATTTCTCCAATTTATCTGCAGTGAGCAAAAAGGGAAGGAAGGAAAGAAAAGAGTCCTGCATTATCCCTTTCTGACTATTGGTTTTTGCTTCTGAATTCTGTAATGTGAAGCATTGCCCAATTCACTGAGAGCATTAAGAGGAACAAGGAAATGATTAGGGAAATGAAGTATTAAACAGAGCCATTCATCTGAAATAGAATAAGAAGGCAGAAAAGACTTGGTATCTCAATCACACCTGGTTTATGGCCAGCAACCCTTGAATTTGTGTGACAGCAATCCAGGGCCTGACACAGATTGCATCATAAATAACCCGAGTTCACAATGGTCAGAGAGAATTTAAATGAAAGAGAGGAAAGAAATGAGGAAACAAAAAAGTAAGGCAAGGTTGATGCTTTGAAATTTGAATGCCACAAAAATAAAATAGGAAAAGACTAACAAAGCAAATTCATTATTACATATCAGCAACCCAGACTGAATAAAACTTGTTAAAACCTATGAAAAAATTACTCAAACACAGCTCAGTTTTGGCAATCATTACTCATAATGTCTTAACAGGCTCTAATTATATGTGATGTATCATTTACATTGTTGAGAATTGTCGTCCATTGGGTAATACAACAGATAATAAAAAGTAGTTTTCTAGGGTTTGCTCCAAATAAATCACAACTTCTATTGTAAGATTGAGAACTTGCTTGAATGGAAGGAGGTTAAAAAGGATGATACCCAATACTTTAACTGGCTCATTTATCACTGTCAGATCCTACTTTTATTAGGGCATAACTGGCTACTTGGATACTTTCAGAATTATTATGAAATATGTGAAGGAGTTTGTGAAATCAGGAATGAGTTGCTGTATCCCACAACTATGTCCTGAATGAGTAATGTAATCTAGGGTTCCCAAATAATGGGTGATAGCTAGAGACCTGTGTGCCATTTGGGTCTCCTAAGCCTTGGATTTGCTCCATCAAATACTCTTCCAGTTGCTATCTCATCATTCTTAATGTGGTAGAAGAGAGAAACAATAATTTCCCCAAAATTAAATCGTATAACACTTTGTTTAAATTCATTCAGTAAGTTTTTGGTCCTAATCAATTTCTTCATCTGTTCCTGCCTTTTTCTTGTCTTGGCCACTTGGTCATAAGACTAATCAATCAATAAATTATCTAAAATCTTGCCTTTGCCCCTCATCCTTCTTGGAGTACAACCCCATCATGATATTCAAGGATAGAATATGACCAGTGGTGGGATTCAAATATGTGAACAACCAGTTCTCTGTGTGGATGCCACTTCCAGAAGTCCATTCTGGGCAACAAAAAAATTACCTACCAGTTCTGCCAAACCGGTGTGAACTGGCTGAATCCCACCACTGAATATGACCCTTGGTCTGGAAAACAGTCCGCAGTGACACCAAATTTGGGTGAGCAACATCTTTTCAACATTGGGGTGGCTGAATATCTTGCTAAAAGTGTTGTCAACATTGCAAGAATTTTCTTTCCTCAAGGCTCTGTTGGGAGATTCCAAGTGTATCCAACATCTCCTTCCAGGGCTGATATGAAAACCTGTAGAGCTGTGGGCATTTAGGTGAGACTATTTACCCATGAATCACACACTGTTTGCCATCACATTCTGTAGCTGTGTGTGCTCCACAGTCACTATTACAAATCGTTCTTTCTTTTATGGAGCCTTTCTTCATACAAAATCTCCAAAAGTATTTTTTTTTAAATCAGTGAACAAGAGCTTTACGTAAGACAATATGAGTCATAGAAGCGCATCATAATAGGAAAGCGAGTGGGACCATCAAGGTCATGTACTAATTGGAGTAGGTTTAACCAAGAAACAAGGGATAGAGGAATGGAAAAGTCCCGTTTCCGTCTGTAAAATGTTGAAGGGAACATTTAGGACAGTGCAGCTTGGTTGTTTTCCCCAAGGAACCCTTATCTAAGTTAGAGATTTTATTCCCAACCTTGATGCAACAATCGTTATGTTAATTTTCACCAACATCCTCCTAATACTTGGATTAGAATTCTCAGCACTGGCTTTATTGGCTTAAGAGATCAATCAATTGAAATTCATACATGGGAAAGGCTGGCATAAAAGTTTATGTCATGTATTTTGGCAAAGAGCTACATCCTCTGTTCATGTTGTTTCGAAGAAGTCCTTCTATTAGAATAGTTCTTCGAATGCAGGTGTTTTTCAAAGTTGCAGAACTTAAGATGTGTAGACATCAACTCTCAGAAGCATGACTGACTGGGGTTTCTGGGAGATGAAGTCCATAAACCTTAGAATTGTGAAGGTTCTAATGCATCTTCTCCAACTTGACTTCCTCTGAATATGTTGGATTAAGCCTCATACACCAGCCAAGCTGATCCTCAAGGCTAGTGAGGTGGAACAACTCTAGCTTCCAATCTAGGAGAGCACTAGGTTGGGAAAAGGATCGGTAGTTGATGGGCAATCACTGTGTATTCATCCACAGTCATCTGTCTATAAGACGGGACATTAAATGGGGATGCTTATTACAAAGGCACTTAAACTGCCATCTTTACACCAAGAAAAATGGCACCTGGGTGTTTCTGACAGGGTGCAGGTCAGACTCTGTGCATGACCTGTCTGATGCTTGATGTCACTTCATGCATTTAGGAAATGGAAGGGGAAAAAAATAAAAGAAGCCAGAGAATAATTTTAGGTCTCTTCCAGAAGCAGTTGCAGACTCCAGATTTTCTTTCTCAGGTCAGATGATTTTCCTTTCTCTCCCTCCCCCCCCCCCCCCCCCGTCTCTAATGGAAACAAATATGGGCACAGAAACACAAACAGAGAGAGAGAGAGAGAGAGAGAGAGAGCTAGGCACAGGAAGAAATCAAATCCATCAAATGTCATTACAGATTTATTAAGCCTGATGTAGAAAGACTTTTAACATCTTCAGAAAGCATAAAAAGAGCACTTCTCTTCAGTCTTGTGCTTTGAAAATCTAAATATATTTTTATCATATAAATAATTCTTTTCATGTTTGTAAGTGCATCTGTTTTTTTTTAATTATTATTCCTTCTTCAAATTTCCATTATACAATTGGCCCAAACTGAAGTCTGTCTCAACTGAAATGAAGCTATTTGCAAAGCTAATGATGTTGTGCAGCATGTCTACGGCAAGCCGTATCAGTGAGATTTCAGAAAGGTAGTTCAATGAGGAATGCATTAAAATGAGGGACAGCCTCCAGCAAAATGATAATTGAACACACACCCAAGCCCTTAATGTCTGCAGTTGGGTTGCCTGATGCAAATTATGATAACATTTTAGATGGGAACAGTTGCTTTCCAATAACTGCCACAAAAAAACAGACAGGCGTATTCTTTTTCTGTCTCCTTCCTCTGCCATGGAGGGAAGAATGGACATGTTTCTATTTAAAAATAAATATATAATATATGTATGTACATATTTTTTTACTGTTTGAAAAGAACATTCAGGACTATATGAGAATTATCTCTGCCTTTAGGACACCACAATTAAAAGACATCTGATTTGTTCAGCAATTCCATTTTTAATTACATCTATGACACTTGGGGCAATTTTATTTTCATGTGTGTGGGGGAGGTGGAACAAGGACTGAAGTATCAATAGCAGCTGGAGTCATGGGAGGCAAAAAAAACCAGTATGATGCTCAACACCTCAAAAAGCTCCACCCAATTTTATATATGCTGTATAAAAGGGGTGGGGCTTCACCCCAGTTATGGCCACCATCTTGATATTTTTGGCACAGGTCCTTGCAGGTTTTTTAAGATCGCTATCTTTCCTTCCAACTTTACTGAAATTGTAAAACTGTTACATATGATGAACTTGTTTAACAAGAGCCATTGTTTTCTTTTTATCAGGAAAAAGTTATCTTCCAGAATAGGGGGCCATAATAATCCCTTTATTAACAAATGGTTTTATGGAAAGACAAAGCAATTGAATAAAATGATACCTTTGTTGTTGTTTTTAAAAAGAGGAATGCATTCAATAACTGCTGAAGGAAAATAACTAATCTTGGGGTTTTTTTTTAAAATCCCATTTATTTATCTTATTTACTAATACTTAGGCCCACTTATGACAATTTGCAGAATGATGGTTCCTGAAATTTTGTTTTGTGCTGATATTCGGGAATCAATTTAAGCTTTATTCTCGAGTCAGGTGTTCAGAAATGTTCAATTATAATGGCACTTTTGGACTGCAGATCCCATCACTGTCATCTTCCATGTTACCTATTTATGATAGGAACTGTAGTCCAACAAATCTAGAGCCATAACTTCCATAAGGCTAGTGTATAGATTGCATCATTTTAGATTCCTTTTGTACTGAAAAGAAGAAATAATTTTTCTTTGGAAAACTAGATATCTGTGGTGATTTTTTTTCCTTTTAAAAATCAGTAGGTGGTGCTATATTCCTAAATATCACAGCCTCCTGGTTTAATTTTCTTCCCTTTTATTTTAACTATAAGGACCATTCATAATCATCAAACCAAGTGAAACATGGTTTTGATTAAAACAGCCTGTTGGCTCAATAATCTTAGTAATTTTAAAAACATCCTTAATGTGGAAGAACAGTACTACAATGTCAGCTGTGGCCTCAGGGCCCATTAGAATAGCAACAAAATAAATAAGAGGGAGAAATGTGAGGTCATGAAAACAAAATTAAGCTAATGTTTCAAATTTTGACAATTACAAATGGTTCTTCAGAGGAGACTTCCTCCCTCCCCTGCCCCTAGTTTTCTTTAAGGAGAAAAATAGAATAAAATAAAACCCAGGCACTACAGTATTAGATAAAACACAGACTGGGTAATTGCACATGTTCCAATTGCTCAGGAGAGTTTAAGCATGCCTTCAAACCAAAAATTAGGGCTTATTTTCTTTCTCCCCAATTTTCATCATCATCATCATCATCATCAGAACTGGGCAGTTTCCCACAAAGCCATCTTTTCCTCTTAAAACCCATTTTAATTTCTCATTGTGGAATTAAGAGTTGGTGAGGCAAGGAAAGACACCCATGTGACTCAGCAGGCATAGCAGGCTAGAGGCGCTGGGGAAGGTTGAGATTCCTTTCTCTTGTTATCAAGGGTTTCTTTGCGTAGGAAACAGAAACAAGCCACCAGAACAAAAGATCTGTGTTCATTAACATGGCAATAGAGTTCATCATTTACAAATATGTACAGTACAAAAATGCACCAAAGGCTTCCATTTCCAGGCGGTTCAAGCTGCTGGGCACACAGAAACAGCTTGTTTTTCCTTATTCCTACAACCTTCCCCTTTCCCAGCCCCCCCTCCAACCCTTTGCACCCCCCCCGCCCCGCCTCCCCAAATATACAGGCAATATAATCTATATACAGCATGCGGCTCATAACAAAAATAGTGCAGACCACACCAAAGCATTCTTACAGATTGATTGGCAATGATTTTGAGTTGGGGATCGGAGAGGAGAGAAATGATTTTTGGAGGTTTCATTTGTACCACTTTTTTTTTAGGGAGATCTGAGATCTCTAAATGATCTTGGAGTTTGCATCTCTAGGTAATAAAGAGATTTTTAGACCTCAGCATTTTAGCATCTGTGACAGCTTTTCTCATTTTAGTGTCTTGCAAATTTGTGGCTTGTGAATTCTGATCTGAATGGACATTTGATGTGCCTCTGTGTGTCTGTGTATGTGTGTATGCGAGGGAGGGAGGGAGGGAGGGAGGGAGAGAGAGAGAGAAAGAGAGAGAGAGAGAGAGAGAGAGAGAGAGAGAGAGAGAGAGAGAGAGAGAGAGAGAGAGAGAGAGAGAGAGAGAGAGAGAATGAAAAAGTGTCCAGGGCTCCTAAACTTGATCAAAGAGGAGTGGACCTTTGAGAGAACTTGCTCATTGAAGTCTAGCTTTAAGCACCACTGAGATGTCATAGAAAATGTACTACTGTAAAGATCTAGTGAAGAACATTTAAAAAAAACACACACCCTAGGATGTACCTTGCTGAGCTGAAAAGAGCTAGTTGATTTTTGCTAGCCTCACCAGCAAACAATGAGTCCTCTTTATGGCTTAGTGCTGCAAATTGTTCCAGGCAAACAAAAAGGGGGTGAAAGAAAAAGAGAATTTCATGAATGATACTATTGTCCTGCCTACACTTCCCAGAAATTGAGAACTCTGCATAGATTGACATATAAAATGTGGCCTATAGAAGAATAAAATCCTACACTCTAAAGCAGGGATGCATAACACCTTTTCCTCAAACAACCCTCTTTACTATGCTCCTGAAGAATATTGGATGAGGCCACAACAAAGATTAAATCAGAGTTCATTTCATGTATCCATATTTAATTAAATTTGAATGTTACGGTTATGCAACCCAACTCGGATAAAGTTTTATTAGGAAAACCAATCCTATTTGGATGTCTGAATTGCATCAATTTGATCTCCTTCAATTCAAATCAATCCAAATGCTAATATCTGCAAAACAAGTCCAGAATGGTCCAGGTAGAATAGCATTGATCTGGAAGGATTTTATTTGATTCAATAGTTCATTTGTTGCTTTGATCTGTTAAACCCAATTTGAATGAGAAATTGAACTGAATGAATCTCTTTGAACTGAATTTTCAAATGAGCCCTATTAATACGATTTTCTCCTCTCCACTCCCATTTAACAATTAATTTCTCCTATCACAATTAAAATTATAGTTTAGAAACAACTCTTTAAAAACTCTGGGTTCTATACCCAGGACTTTTGGAGTCAGTCATAAATGATCTTGGAGTTTGCATCTCTAGATAATAAAGAGATTTTTAGACCTCAGCGTTTTAGCATCTGTGACAGCTTTCCTCATTTTAGTGTCTTGCAAATTTGTTGCTTGTGAATTCCTATAATTTCTAGGCAGTTCTAATATGAAGTGGGCATTTGAGATAGGCTGGCCTACAATAGTAGATGCAAGAACAAAGAATCTATCAATTTACAATTCACTCCCAGCTTGTAATGTAGATAACTTAGCAAGGGAAAGATATCCATGTATCTTTGTCCTAGCAAGACAATTACAATATGTGAAGACTGAGAAACTGGGGAAGAAGGGTATTGTAGGTTGTAGATTATAACCCAGTAACATGACTGGGATGAGCTATCATTATATTCTGCCATTCCTGTTTCATTTAGGGATTGCATTGTTTACCAATCACTTTTTTTTGAGGGAAACAAAAAGCAAGGATGAGCTTCATGGAGACAGAAAAAGAGAGATAACATGGTAAAATGACCTATACATACTGTAGATCTTGACATTCTTGAGTATAAAGAGAGATGGAGATGGTTTTTACATCAAGCCATCAAGTACATATACTTTTCAGATTTCCATCCCATTTTTCTCTCCAATTTAAGAAACTAATATTTAACTGTAATTCCAAAGCAGCTGGCTGGGTTTTTGTGCAAGACTGTGAGTGGAAATATAGATTGTGGGTCTTCCTCTATATTATAGAAAACAGGAACCTATGGCATGTTTACTGGCCATCTAATGAGGTTTCTCTTGAGTAATCCAACAGAAGTTGCCAATTTCTGGTTTGGAGCCAAAATCTGCAATTCCATATTGAGATTTTAAAACATGCATACTTTTATCATAGCCCTGGAAGACTTCTTTAAATTTAAAAAATAGAATTGAGAAACATTTAAACAATTCTCCATGATTTTCATTACAGTTAGTTCTGATGTCAGAGAAAAATAATACTGTTCTTCTCCTGTCTGTTATTTACTTATTTACTATTTCAGAATTGAAGCTTTTCGATATCTAAAAATAGTAAGAGGTCAAACAAAAAAAAAATAATGTTAGGAGAGGTTGGAATTTGAAAAAGGTGAAATGTTTTTGGTATTTACATGCTGAAATGCAAATTTTCTATAGCTTGTATCAGAATATTACAATATCCTTACGGTAATGAATCACATGTATTTTTATTCTTCTGTTCTAAAAACATAAGTGTTAAATAAGTATTTATATTTATTATGGTTCATCACACAGTCAGCCAGATATTTAGACTCAATTTGGCATTTTTATGCTTCTGAAGACCTGGGATAAGCAGATGTTGTTTGATGGTGTTAAAGATATTGTCACAGGATGTAAGTTGTTCCAAGTAAAGCTGCCTTTTGCAATTGACTGATGGTGATTTTGTCAATGCCAGTGAGGTTCAAGTGATCCTCCAGATGTTTTGGGATTACACCCAATATGCCTATTACTATTATTACTCATGTGTACATTTTTCTTGTTGACTGAATTTTTTTACCCATTTCTGTGGGAAGGTAAAATTTACATTTGCTGTAAAAATCTAATTCTGCTTAGTCTATTTATATCCTAGTACATATGGTGCTTTATTTATTGCTATGTAATAAAAAAAAGATAACCTTCTTTCATTTATATTGCTTGAAACATCTTTTAGTAACTGTTCTCCTGTAAATGGTTATAGGGAGAGATTAATATGTAACATTGATTTTCAAAATGACTTTTAATCTCTTTACATTTCATAGAAAAGAAGATGAGTTAACGTTGAACATACTTTTCAAATAATGAAGGTACTATCATATAACCAGGATTTTGTATATTTTGCAAAAATAATAGGTATGTTTAACACTATACAATATAGAAAATTGAATATTCTGAGGTTATATACCTGGCAACTGCAGAGCCAAACTGCCTTTCAGATGATAATTTAAAATTTGAATTCTTCAGTCTACATTGCTTTAAGAAAGGTGATTTAATTGCTGATGGTGCTATTAATTGTTTGTGAATTGCTCTGGACTGTTTGTAGCTTTACTGGCAGGAAAGGAAAAATAAGAATTATAAGAATGAAAAGCCTGGAGAGTGAACATGGCAGTATCTGGAGACAGCAGAAAAAAAGAGAAAGAATTGAAGATCACAGAATACAAATTCTTGCAAATAGGAATAGAATGTCTATATCAAAGCAAAGATAATACCAACAGAGATTTGCGCCTTGGTGCAATTCCAAAATATTTGGAGTATCATTTGAACACCATCAGCATTGACAAAATCACTAACAGTCAATTGCAAAAGACAACTTTACTTGGACCAACTTACATCCTGCGGTGATACCTCTAACTCCATCAAACCACAGCTGTCTATCCCCAGGTGATTGGGAAGAACTCAATTGGTGGATAAAAAGGCCACACCCAGTCCAAATATCTGACTGACTGTGCAACCAACCATAATAATGACCAAAAATGACTGAGCTCTATCCATGTGTTTGATGAACTCTACTTCAGCCCATTAAAAACGTTCTCCAGAAGTTCAGCAAGAATGAAGCGATATCAGTTCATTTTCTTTACTAAATGAGATGATCTCTTTTTTGGCAGGCTGTTTATCTGAAATTTTATAAACAGTGTCCTCTGTATGATCACTGATAGTATAGATTCGGGGCTTCCACTTTACCCCTTCCAAAACCCCAAACAGGCAATTTCCAGGAGGGGTAATGGATTTGTTTTCACGTAACTAGTCCTTATCAAAAAAAAAAAAAAAAAACCACACCATCCAAACATTTCTTGCATATTTGAAGACCTGGCATTTCTTCTTTCTTTCTTTTTTCTTTCTTTGCTTTTCAGAAAAAAAACTGCAGTGAGAATATTTACAAATTGACTAGACTGCTTTAAAGATGTTATGTCTGTCTAGGATCCAATTTATTTAACATTTACCCCCCTCAAGTGGTGGAAATGAAGCTATAAAGTCATATAGATGAGCCAATGCTGGCTATGTAGAGCCGCTGGTCATGGTATTATGAACTACAAGTAATTAGGAAATACTCTGAGATGCATGTTATTTGCAGCACATTTTTCCCCCCCCATCAATGTGGGCATGCAGAAGATGTGTGATGAAAGGAAAAGGCGTAATCTAAATCTTCACTTTCCCACCTTTTTTATTTTGCACACTGATCAGAATAAGGATAAAAAAAAAGATCTCAGGTTTCTGAGTAAATCTTTCCAAACTGTAGATGCTGGTGACAAGGCTTTCTATTTTATTGCTGCATGAAAGAGTAAACAGCTTGGATATATAGTGTATCAATATGCCACTTGCTAATAAGTAGGGATGCAAATCATAAATATTCAGCTGTTTGATCACTGGTTTTTTTTAATTAATGTTTTGAGGATCTCTGATAAGAATAAAAGTCAGGATGATAATATTGAGCAGAGGCGGCAGTGATTTTCCCCTCGTATTACCTGATTTATATGACAGATAAACTATCAGTTCAGCCAGGTTTGTAACAAGAAAGAGTAGGAATCTGAGAGAGTGTGTAAATACTTGAATTTAAGCGTATTGTATAATCCAAAAACTTCCACAACTAGAACAATGTAAGGAAAATGAAAAACTCTGTATAGTCTTGTGGAAAGATTTGTGATCTTTGAGGAGCCTTTTAAAAAATTCATTTTGAGAGGTGGAGCCAGGGCCGGAGGATTAGGGAGGCCGAAGGCGGAGTGGCTCTCTTTGGTCATCTTCCTGATGATTAATAACATATCATTAGATAAACCTATCAAGAATTGGCCTTGTGATTGGCATGGTGTCGTTTTGGGGTGAAAAGTCTGCTGCATTATTTTGGCATGTTCAGTTTGTTCTGTTCCACCCCAAATACATGGAGAAATTCTCTGTGGCCTCTTTTCAGATTTAGGGGAAAAGTGAGGCCTTACCATGAATTGTACCTGGACCTGTTTGCTCCTCAAAAAAGGTTCACTCCCAAATATAATCCACTCCATTACTACTACTCCTTATTTCCAAAGGGTAGGAAAAGGTTTTGAAGTCAATGGTACATTATCCTATTCAGAGAAATACGATGGGTTTTAATTATGCCTAAACCATTAGTAGGCACTGCTCTAATACCTTCTGCAGCCAGAAGATCTAGAAGCTTAATGTTTATTTAGAACAAAAGCTGATGTTCTCAGCTTTCCAAATTTGGACTGCACTAGACAGAGGCCATGTCTAATTAAAACCTGAGTGTACAATACCAAGGATGAATGCACTTGTGTGGAAGGAACAAGGACATTGCTCACCATCCCTAGATGAATGGACATCCTGAATTTCACATGAAGGCTCTAAAGCAACTTCTGAGACTTTCCTGTCTAACTTCCTGAAAGATTTTGCAATATATAGCTAGAGCATATCTCCCCAAATATGCAGAATTTTTAAAGATCCCCACCGGTTTCGGATAATTTTGCATTGGATTGCATTGATTTATTTCCACCTTTTAGCCAAGACAGATGCAGACCCAATGACAGCAACAAAGGAGGCCTCTTGAAGGTCAGTAGCGTTCTGCATTAGTCAGACAGGAAAGGGCAGAAAAATAGGCTCACTTGTTGCTTTCTTCCTGAACAAATTGTTTAAAAGGAAGTCTCCTATCGGTGAAAATATTATAAAATGCACCCATAATTCTGCTGATTTTTGATGTTCC
This sequence comes from Vipera ursinii, assembly GCF_947247035.1. Lineage (NCBI taxonomy): Eukaryota > Metazoa > Chordata > Lepidosauria > Squamata > Viperidae > Vipera > Vipera ursinii. Next base: position 17,526,727 of record NC_139516.1, read on the forward strand.
TTTCTCCAATCTTTACCTCAGTTTTTCATTCTTCAAGATCTAGCTTCCTCATGATCATTTTGGCATAAAACTGAATAAGAAAGGGAAGAGACTGCAACCTTATCACATTTCTTTCCCTACCTTAGGAAATAATTGCAGGAAGTTATCTTGGCATGCAGCCCATTGACATGAAGCTCAACTGGGGCAGTAACTAGCCAGCCTTGTCTTGCTCTGAAGCTAAGCTCGGTAAGCTTGAGCGGGGGGCTGGACTAGAAGACCTCCAAGTCCCTTCCAGCTCTATTCTATTCAATCTTCAATCTTCAAAAGCCTGTCTGGGACATTTTATCTGAACTTGAGATTGAGGGTATCTTTACCCATGATACTGGATTGGGCCTGCAAAACTGCATGTTAATAATAAGCCATACTTAATGTAGTGTATGCACTTAACAGTGAGATGGCACAGGTAATCCTTCATTTAGTGACTGTTCAAAGTTACAACGGCACTGAAAAAAGTGATCTATGACCGTTTTTCACACTTACAACCTTTGTAGCACCCTTGTGGTCATTGATCAAAATTCAGGTGGTTGGTAACTGACTCATATTTATGACGGTTGTAGAGTCCCTGGGTGATGTGATCACTTTGTGCAATCTTCTTACGAGCAAAATAAATGGGGAAGCCAGATTCATTTAACAATCGTGCAACTAACTTTACAACTGCAATGATTCACGTAACAACTGTGGTTAGAAAAGATGTAAAATGGGTCAAAATTCACTTAACAACTGTCTCACTTAGCAACAGAAATTTTGGGCTCAGTTGTGGTTGTAAGTCGAGGATTACCTGGATTTCAAGTTTTTGAAAGTCTTAATGCTCGTTATTTGGCTGTAACTTGAAAAACAAACTGCAAGGTGAATGGTAATGATTGCTATCATTCCTCCCATTTTTTACATGTGGAGACCGAGGCCAAAAAAAACCAAAAAGCAGATTTACCTGGGATCACCTTGTGATCTTAAGGCAGAGGCAATATTTTACTCAGAAGATCCTCCCATTATAGGCTATGTATCAATGTCTATCTGCATATAAGTAGCCTTCATTCTGCATTGCATCGAGCTACGGCAGGAGATCTTTTGGGGGAATGGACATTTTATCTACCCCAGCTGCTTCCCACCTCATCCTAATTTACACACAACAAAGCAGCCACATGTTTCTGCAGAACTTCACTGAATTATCCCCAACTTGGCCTGGTGCAACTGAACAGCATCAGAGGAAATCCGCGCTAATGCATCAATTTGTCTGTAATAGCATCTCGCCATCCACAGACAGTGGCCTGCCACAGCACTTACATTGCTTCCATCTTAACCCATCTGAAGGCTCTGTTCGTTTCCAGTTGAATAGGTTAAGCAAAGACAGACCTCACTGTTCTCAATTCACTTTATGATCCTCCTATCATAAAAAAAATAATATCAGCACCTTGCTTTCATGTCAGGACTACATTTGAGCTGCTATTCCCTATGCTCATGAGTAAATCCCATAAAAGCTACTCGGTTGTATTGTCGCTATTTTTGCTTGTGGATGATTGATTGATGGATGAGTGCTGACACTTCAATGAAGCTATTTCGACTGCCATCTCAATCCGATGATGTGAGGGGTATATTTTCTGTCCATGCCTCATTACTTCAGAATGACATTCCTGGAACTTCATTTACTTTTTCCCCTCCTTCCCTCAAGCGCCATATTTTTTTTCCCCCATCTCGGTTATGCATGCCATAAAAAAAAAGCAATTTGCTATTATATGCGGCATAAGGGCAGCTCTTTCCCCTAGGAGGTAAATAAGGAGGGAATTTTCCTATCCTTCCTCCCCCAGAATGTTGAATTTAAGGATCTTGTCAGAATTTCCTCAGTACTGATGGAGAAGCGTTTTTTAAAACCTGTTCTTGAGAACAGAAGGCGACATAAAATGTGGTGTGACCTATTTTGTTTACGTATGACCAGCTTTACCTTTTATTTCAGATGTTGTCTTTTACAGTATTTATTCTTCTAATGATTCTGTCTTTCCCCCATGTAGTTTCTCAGTTGTAGACTTTGGTTATAGGACACAATTCACTGGTCTTTTGAAGAGCAAAAGGCGCCCTTATTCGGTTTTATTTCTGCTTTGTCCTTATGCAGAAGCATGTTTTCTCATAGGGGCTGGCACTATTATACAGGAAATGACGATCTGAGAAAAAGAAGGTTATGCCTCTATTTAACTCCTACCCCAAAATGTATTGGTGTTGGAGAATTTGCTCCATGCAAATGTCTTAGAAGGCTTTCTGAGTTGACTTAGAACCTGATTTTAATCTGTGTAATACAGTATTCCTGTTAATAATAACATATAATTAAGACATCCGTTAAAAATCCATAACGTTAATTTAATGGAGAAAATCTAATATGGTTCTATTGGATTTTTTACGTTAAATTAACTTTAACGGGCTTTTAATGGATGTCTTAATTAGATCTCATTATTAACGTGAATATTCCACAAATTAAAATCAGGACCTCCAAAGTTTTAATGGGAAAGAAAAGTTGAGAGGGACCATTTTAACAAAACATTTCTCCCCTTTTCTAGGCCATAAACAGTACTTAAGCAGGATTTTGGAAAAAAATACCAAAATGCAATGTTTCTGTTCTTAGGTATCCAAAGAAGCAATAATAATGCCATGCACATCATAATGTCAGTTGTGCAATGATGTCATTGTTCTCCACCCCCACCCGCAAAGGTAAATGGATACCCATGTATTTGATGGATTTTTTTTATCATATTACAGAAAATCTGGGGGGTGGGGAGCTCCAGTTTGGCTCTTCTTTTGATATATTGTATCTGGAATTTCTATTCCAAACCCATCTGAAAGCCACCGGGCCAGAAAAGATAGTCTACAAAAAAAATCTCAATAATACAGGCAAGAGATGACTGTACCATATAGTTCACTGTTTTAGCACTTAATACACACAATCTTTGTTGGCTTGTTTTTTTAAAAAAAATCTACTCCATTGCATACATCTTGAAAAACAGAACAGTGGAGATTTTAAATAATAATGGTTAACAAGAGAGAGAAGACAACATGAATTATAGATGCAAAAAAAAAAGTGGGGGGGGGAACACACCAGAAATCCGTTTTCAACAAATCTTTGGCAGCAACATGGTTAATCTGAACAACTTGCTGGGAAGATTAACGCTGTTCCAAGTTTTTTTTGGCTCAGAATCTGTTTTAACTTAATAATTCTTCTACTTACGGTGATGTATTGATCCCTGGTGCAATGACTGGATTGGGCAGCCCAGGTGTGGGTAATAGCTGCACTGAGTTGAAACATTTCCTTTAAACAAACTATCCCAAAGGGGTTATAAATAGGAAATGGACATTACCATGAAAAGCAAAGCTTCTAGTGTGACTGCATCTTGTGGAACATGCCTCGATATTAAACTATGAAGAATTGTACTCCTTTTTTTTTCTCGTTGAGTGTTACAAATTGACAAAATAAGTACATCAATGTTTTCAGTCATTATCCTACTTCAGCGGTACTTTGTTTTACTGACAGCAAAAAGGAAAAGTGGAGCTCAGACAGCCTTGGTGCAGTTTATCAATGAAAATCTAATATCGTCCATAAGCAGGAGAGTGGAAATCAATACTTCATTACCAAATTGTTAGTGAGGATGAAGAAGAATAGCTGGAGATTTTTTATTATTATTATTATTATTATTATTTTTCTTTTGGCAGTCTTCTCTGTCCAGGTTGTTGGAAGTTCAATGCCAGAAGTGGTGCATCATGCAGAGGTGAGTTCAGAGCGGGCTTGGGAATTAAGGCATCTGTCCTGCAATTAGAAATGATAAAAAACAACAATGCAAATAACAGTGCAACCTTCCCCCCCCCATTTAAGCCATATTTTGAGCCAGGCATCATCAAAGAGATGAGGGTCTTGGGGGGAAATGCAAGTGGGTAACAAAAGCAATTGCTTTGCAATAGCAGTAGCAACAGCACTTAGACTTATATACTTCGTAGGGCTTTTTCAGCCCTCTCTAAGCAGTTTACAGAATCCGCATATTGCCCCCAACAATCTGTGCCCTTATTTTACTGACCTCAGAAGGCTGAGTCAACCTTGAGCCAGTCAGGATCAAGCTCCTGGCAGTGGGCAGAGTTAGCCTGAACTACTGCATTCTAACCACTGTGCCACCATGGCTCAACAAATACGTTCTCTAGGATGCTTCCTACCATGTTTAATCTGCCTGTGCTGGTGAGGTTCTTCTTTGGGACTAGAGGCCTGTTTTGTGATTATGTCCATTTATACAATATTCTCTTTTTTGATAGTGAAGTTGGGGGGAATGGATTTAGTGCTGGACCTGTCCATGAAATTCATATTTGTGAATTCACAGGGACTTGAGCTTGACTTGAATGACAGTAGTTTGAACCTCTTGGAGCCTACACTGCTGATGCTGAGAGAGCAGAAGTTAGTGATGGATGGGGCCCCAACAATGAGAGGGTGCTGTTTTTCCCCCCACCTTTTCCCTTTAATTCTTTTTCTCATTTTCTTTCTTTTGGAGCTTCTTAGGGGTACCTACTTTTTCCTCTTTACTTGTGACCATCCCAAAGGGGTGTTGTTTGTGTGTGTGGTTTTGTTGTTTCTTTCTTTGAAAACATTTTGCTTCTCATCCAAGAAGCTTCTTCAGTTCTTGGATGAAGAACTGGAGAAGCTTCTTGGATGAGAAGTGAAACATTTTGAAAGAAAACACCATGAAAGTCAGTTGCCTTTTAGGAAAAAAAAGAAAAAAAAAGAAACATTTTAAGGACAACCATGACCTAAGTCAGGGGTAGGCAACCTTGGGTCTTTTATGATTCGTGGACTTCAGCTCCCAGAATTCCTGAGCCAGCCAGCTCAGGAATTCTGGGAATTGAAGTCCACAAGTTATAAAAGACCCAAGGTTGCCTTCCTCTGTGCTAGGAGATTAGTAGGCTTCCTTTTTCAATCAGTTGGCCACTCTGAAAACATACTGCTGCACTAGATAGACTAGGGGTCCAAGCCAGCAATGTGATGCTTATGTGCCTCTCCTCTTCCCAAATCTGGAATGTGGTCATCATGGAACTTCCACTATAGCAAGGAAGGTGCCATTCTTTTAATGTAACAGAGGAACAAAATTAAAAGATGCATAGGATGCAGTGGTGGGCTTCAGCTGGTTCGCACCAGTTTGGCAGAACCGGTACCTAATTTTTTGTTGCCCAGGCCCAGAATGGACTTCTGGAAGTGGCATCCATACAGAGAACCGGTTGTTCACATATTTGAATCTCACCACTGATAGGATGTAATAACTATTGAAGTAATTATTGGATATTGGAATTGTAATTAAATGTATTAATGATAACTACATTTAAATCATTTAATTAAAGCATATCCTTTTTTGTCTTAGATCCAGTTATTTGTTTATTCTTCCTATTCTTTGGAATTTTGTCCATGGGAAACTGGGTAAAACCAAGTGGGGCCCTTTGCCTGATTATCCACTTCTGGATAATGCATTCCTATGAGATATTTCTGAGGAGAGATCAAAAACATAAAAGAAAACAGACAAAAAACAAATAGTAATATAAATTATGCATGAATTAACTATCCTTTGCATTGTGAGGGTAAAGGTAAAGTTGTCCTTTGTCCAGTCATGTTGACTCTAGGGGGCGCTGCTCATCTCCATTTCCTTGCTGAGGGACTCAGCATTGTCTGAAGACATTTCCTTCATCATGCAGCCAGCATGACTATATGCTGAGGCACATGGAATGCTGTTACCTCCTCCCTGAAGTGGTACCTATTTATCTAGTCACATTTGCATGCTTTTGAATTACTAGGTGGGAAGGAGCTGAAGTAAGTAATGGGAGCTGACTTTGTCGCACAGCACTTGGGTCTCAAACCTGGGCTGTCAAGCTCAGTGTCTTTAATCACTGAGCCATTATGCCCCTATTTGCACTGTAAACCTATCTTGTTCTGTTGCCCACAGGCCCACAATGGATTCTTCCAGCTGGCTTGTTTTAATTTATTTTTCAGCCTGTTCTGGAAAGAAGCCATCACACATTTCAGACACCACAATAAGCCACTCTGATACAGTAGAGTGTCAGTGTGAGGACCAGAAGGTATAAGCCAAGGTTTTCTAGTTAAGCTACAAGCTTGGTTTGCCACGTCTCTAAACACATCACCTCTAATTAGCTTTTGCTTGCATGACTTCCTTCCTGCCAAGCATTTTCTCTTCCATTTTCCTCCCAATGATGCACAATCTTCTTTTGAGAATCTTTTTTCATAGCTGCCTCTTCTCATTCATTTCCTCTTTCCTTAACTCCACCTTTCTTTATCTCAAATTCACATTTCTTTAACTTCTGAAACATCACAGCAATATGCATATATATGTATATGTATATGTATATGTATATGTATATGTATATGTATGTATGTATATGTATAACACTGCCTAATATGCAATCAGCCCAGGTTCGAATCTCAGAAGGGTATAGCTGACTGATGAAGACTAAAGAGTCAGAAATGCATTTCAGTTTCCCTTTAATTCTTTGTTAGTAATTTACATATATATATATATGTATATATATATGTAAATTACTAACAAAGAATGTTTTCATATATATATATATATATATATATATATATATATATATATATATATATATATATATATATATATATATGATGAGATTCTGAAAAGAGTATAGAGAAGAGCAACAAAGTTTATTTAGGGGGCTGGAGGCTAAAACATATAAAGAACACTTGCAGGAATTGGCTGAGTCTAATCTAGTGAAAAGAAGGACTAGAGAGGTGTTCCAATATTTGAGGGATTGCCACAAAGATGAGACAGTCAACCTATCCTCCAAAGCTCCAGAAGACAAGAATCAATAGATGCAAACTAATCAAGGACAGAAACTACTTGAACTAAGGAGAAATTTCCTAATGGTAAGAACAATCAACCAGTGGAATGGTTTGCCTTCAAAAATTGTGGGAGCCCCATCACTGATGGCTTTCAAGAAGAGACTGGACAGCCATCTGTCTAAAATGGCATAAGGTCTCCTGCTCGAAATGGGGGTTGGACTAGAAGATCTCTAAGGTCCCCTACAACTCTGTTATTCTGTTATTTTTATTCCCACCTTGTTATTGCCACATCCCTGGATACCCTACATCGTTGCTTCTTTCCTCCTTGGGCTTAAGACTTCCATCTCTGGACCAGATTCCTCAGTAAAAGGTTAATCCAAAAAGTTTTGCCTTTTCTTTCCCTTGCAAATCTAGTTTGTCTTAGCCCTTTTGCTCCCAAATGAAAATTTGAAGACACCCAAACCCACTTATGAAATTGTGCCAGAGCCTTCACAGTCACTACTGTTGATGTCCAGAAGTATATTACGCTAAAGTAGAGGAGCATAATACCGAAATACATTACTTTATGTAAGCTTAGATTTCTCTATCAAAAGCCTTTCCTCCCCCAGTAAAATGAGAAGTCAGAAATGGGTCAAGAGAATATCAAACTAATGAGCTTTTTAAAAATTATTTCCTTTCACTTTTCCCTCATACTGCCATGAATATTTCTTCCTTCATCAATGATGCATTTCTTAAATGAAACATTATGTCAACCTTTCTTTGGCAAGGAACAGGATCAATTACAGTGGGAATCTCAGCATCTCTACCTATGGATGGAAATGAAGCAGAAGACAAAGCTACACTTCTTTTGATTTCATGCTCTCCAGAGCCTTTTCTTCATTTTAACAAGGTAGCAACTGTACAATGACTTCAGATTTACCAGGTTTTGCATGAAGCAGGATTATGCTTGGCACAGACTTGCATTTGGCTAGTTGCTATGATTAGCAGTAATGGGACCAAGCTGATTCTACCAAATCCTATAAACTAGTCAAGGTGTAGGAACTCTAGATCAGAGTTTCAAATGTTTCCTCAAGCTAGCTGAAGAATCTAGAGTTGAAGCCCACACTTCCACACACAGAATAAGGAGGAGGAGGAGGAGGAGGAGGAGGAGAAGGAGAAGGAGAAGGAGAAGGAGAAGGAGAAGAAGAAGAAGAAGGAGAAGAAGAAGAAGAAGAAGAAGAAGAAGAAGAAGAAGAAGAAGAAGAAGAAGAAGAAGAAGAAGAAGAAGAAGAAGAAGAAGAAGAAGAAGAAGAAGTCCACACATCTTAAAGTTGTTTGTCCAGGTTGAGAAACAGTGCTCTAGATTGCAAGTTTGACAATGCAAATCCCAATTAAGAAAAGCATATGTGCATGAAACTTAACAAGTCAATGTTGGTTTTCCAATTCCCAAAAAGTCTTATTCTCCCATTAAAGAGGGATCCTTTTTCCTTCGTGACATGTTTTTGATGTTTTTCTGAGGTTAACATTGAGAATAACACAAGTAATTGCTTCCTCCTCCAGTGACCTTTCTCTCACACAAACTCTCTTGACTTCCATGATCTCAAAAGTTCCTGTGGATACTGGTCCTTTGTCATGTTTTTCCTTGGGGTTTAACTGAAACCCGGGAAGCCACAGTGAAAGATAAGAAGCCCACACATATCCATTAATTACCTCTCAACTGAATGAAATCTAAGAACTTTGTACCAATTTTGGAGAATTTACCTAAGATTGTGTTCTGCTTTGAGAGCTGCTAATTTCTTTTGTATGAAATTGAAGAAGAAGGAGATACTGTCTGCATCCTTTGAGAATAAAAATTGGAACTCTGTGGTATATTTCCTCTAAATATGGGCAGGGGGAGGGGGTTGCATTTAGCTGTCAAACAAATACATTTTTATAGTCCTGTATTGTTTGAATTGGAATTGGGGCCAAACCGTGGCTCATAGGTTGAACCTGTTTTGCATGCAGAAGGCAGAACCAGGTGAGTAAATCTAGTCTTCCTCATCAGTATTTTTTTTAAAAAAATAGTAAGGTAGGCCTACTTATGATTCTGGAGAAACTATGCTAACTAGAGCTGCTAATTTCTTTTGTATGAAATTGAAGAAGAAGGAGATACTGTCTGCATCCTTTGAGAATAAAAATTGGAACTCTGTGGTATATTTCCTCTAAATATGGGCAGGGGGAGGGGGTTGCATTTAGCTGTCAAACAAATACATTTTTATAGTCCTGCATTGTTTGAATTGGAATTGGGGCCAAACCGTGGCTCATAGGTTGAACCTGTTTTGCATGCAGAAGGCAGAACCAGGTGAGTAAATCTAGTCTTCCTCATCAGTATTTTTTTTTAAAAAATAGTAAGGTAGGCCTACTTATGATTCTGGAGAAACTATGCTAACTAGAGCACACCAATCTGAACAGACAGATGGACTGACACAAAGTAACTTATGAGTTGTTATACAATTTCTTAAAAGTTTTTAACTCATAGACGATGCAGAAAAGAGATGAACCTGAATGCTGTCTGTCCCTGGATGGAAACAACTTGGGAATCTCATGTAAGCAGCCTTGAGTTCTATGATGGAAGAACAGTGGGATATAAAATGCACTAAATAAAAACAAATATCAAAGTCACTTAATCTGAAACCTGTAATTACTTGGCTCGTATACTGCATTGTTCACATGAGCCACATGTTTATTCCCATCAAGATCTCCAATATAATGTGCAAGTTGAATATTTTGTACAACCAACAGACTGCAAGGCTACTCTGGGGGAGGGGTGGGGGAGATTACAGTCAAAGTTTGTTTTCCATTGCAAAGCAAGAATCTTGGTAAAAGCCTCCAGTGGAATTAGGCTATGAAAAGGGATTCTGCATCTTTGAGTAATGAGACTGGGAAACTGGGAAAGCATTTCCCATTCACTCATTTCTCACTGTACGGCATTCCGATTTCATGACACTTCATAATAAATCATTGCTTATCACTCACATGGGAACACAACATGGCTCAAGTTAAGATTCGCTAGCGATTGCAGAGAAGAAACATGAATTGTTCTATATCAGAGCTTTTTGATCATCTTCCGGCCTCCTGCAGGCATTCTTCTTCTTTTTTTATTGTGATATTTACTGTTGTTTAAGGCATAAATAAAAGACGAGAAAAGCAGAGAAAATATGAATAATGTAAATGAATTTATTTGGTTTATTTATGCTTTGATGTAAGTATTTGGCAATTACATACTATGGAAGTTAGTAAGAGACATAAGGGAGGAAAACTGGGTGGATTGAGTGAGAGAAGAGAGAGAGAGAGAGAGAGAGAGAGAGAGAGAGAGAGAGAGAGAGAGAAAGAGAGACTGCTGCTGTAGCATATAAATAAGATGTTGTTGTTCAGCCACCTAAGTTGTGTCCAACTCTTCACAGCCCCATGGACCATAGCATGCCTGCCACCCCTGTCCTCCACTGTCTCTCCAAGTCTGCCCAAACTCATACCTGCTGCATTGATGACACTATCTAATCCAGGGGTCCCCAACCTCTGGTCTGTGGCCTTGTACCAGTCCGCAGACCATTAGGAACTGGGCCACTCAAGTGGCAGATGAGCACCCAAGGACATGAAGCTCCATTTGCCAAGCGGCAGGCACACACACAAAGCCATCCCTCCCCCCCCCCCCAGTGCTGCCACTGCCAATCTGCAGAGCCAGATACATTGGGGACCATAATCTAACCAATCAGTGGCATACTGGAAGTCTATTAAAACCATTCAGCAGTGATACATGCTGAATGCTGTTGGAGAAAACTGGAAGCTGGGCCCTCTTGGAAAGAGCTGAGTTGGCAGTGGCAGTGAATAGCTACCTTGATCAGAAACTTCCATTTTAACTGGAATAAAGCATTTCCCCTTGATGCCCATAGTATTTTCTCGACCACATTCTCAGCAGATTACAGTTCATGTTGCTACTAACTGTCTTATTGCAAAGCCCTAATCCATTGTCACCAGCCTACAAAGGATTGGCTTGGTATAGTAAGAATGCACTTCTATTGTGTGGTAAGTATGGCTGCTATACGCAGACTGACCTTAGGTCAATTTTCCTTAGATTAGAGGCCACAGTAGGCCATATCTGACCTATAGATATGAAGGAAATGTCATAACATCATTAAGAAACAAACTGTTTTTTCAATCAATTTGTTCTTTCTGGGGAATGTTGGGATGGGAAAGGAAGTCTATCAAAAGACATCTTTTCCCCAAGTGGCTCATAGTTTGGGAGATAATATATCACTATAACCCAGCATTTTGGCCATGGTGGCACAATGGTTAGAATGCAGTATTGCAGCTAACTCTGCCCACAGCCAGGAATTCGATCCTAACTGGCTCAAGGTTGACTCAGCCTTCCATCCTTCCAAGGTCAGTAAAAATGAGGACCCATATTGGGGGCAATATTGTTAGAATTTGTTAGGATTTGCAGAAACAGGTGAGACTCAGTAGGACAGGAAGATGGCATACAAATATGAATTAAAAAATATTGGTAAGGTGATGGTGAGAAAAACAAACATAACTGCATCAATTTCACTTTCTCATCAACTTGGAAGGGAGCAGATACTCAGACTGGTTAAGTGACCCTTCCTGTAAGGTTGTTGAACTTAAAGTTAAAGCCCATCATTGTTGCTTGTAATATTTTAAAGATGGAAATAAAAATGTCACAGATCTTCTGGGTGACATTTGATTTAAGCTCTCGTCTTTTCAAAGACATTTTAGCTATTGTCAGCTGTCCCAGGTAGACCAAGACAGGAAATATGACCATATGAGCTAATTCTACTTTATTGTAAAGCTACGTTAACAGAAACTTGCAAGTCTGAATGTACAATTCTCTTAAATTTTATTAAATTTATATGCTGCCATCTTGCTGGCAGCACAAACAATAAATATTAACATTCAAATGTAACATTCCACCACCCACCCCCATCTCCCACCCTACAGCATTCTGCTTTATCTCATGATTTGGCCCTGAACTTCCTGATATTGCCTGATCTATTCACAAAGCACCATTTTCCTACTTTAGCTTTTTCAATCTGCTACTCTCCAAGTCAATTGGACCACAACTCTCAGAGCCTTAGCAATCACAGCATCTGGGTGGGATAAAGGAAATTTAATGGGAATAAGATGTTTCTTATGATTGGCTAGTTATGGAGATGAGATTTTTTTCTTAAAAAATATCCAGAGTTTCCTTTACATGTAGGACAGTGGAGCTAGAAAATACTGAACATCTTCATAGGTTTCTTGATATAAGTTGTCTTTGCTTCTACTTTTCTCCCACTGGCAGAAATAAAGGAACATGGAAAGTATTTCTACATTACAGATTTTTAGATCTGAAGTGATAGCAATCTAGGGATAGCAAGGGAATTTCTCATTGAAAGGGACAGGTGTGGTCGAGGAAGTTCATGTGGACAGCACATCTTGCCACACCCCCTCCCTAGTTATTTGCCATGGATTGAAGGAAGGCAACAGAGAATTGGAAAGAATGTATAATTATCCTCCCCCTTTCTGTTTAATTTGTTTCAGGCCTTTGATTAACCCCTTGATCATGCAATCAAGCCTGAGACTGAAGCATGTTAAGTGGTTCTCCTCAGTGATGTGTTTCTATTTGCCTACAAAATCACCAGGGAAAGAAAGAGAAGTTTTTCAGGGAGAAATTAACTGCTGGAAAAAAAAGAAAGGTCAACGGGAACCACTGGAGACATTTTCTGTTTTTAAAAAAATCATGGTAAATTCATGGCAGAAATACCTTTTCTTTGGTCTAATACTTTTTTTGCCTCCAAAAGAGGCACCAGGTCTTATTTTCAGCGGAGGTCTTACCCGCTGACCTTAGGACCACCGCAGCCAGGCCTCCCAGGCCCCGACACCTGTTGCACTGCTGCTGAGTTATTCTGTGACTGCTTGTGGCTGCATGCCACATGGAATGGTAGGAGGCCGTGCTCAGGGCAGGAGGCCATGTGATGTGTTGTGCTGTGGCATGTGCGAGTGGCAGCAATGGTGCGGTGTGCCGCGTGGCCTTCTAGTGAGAGCAGTGGCACCAGCACAAGGAACCATGTGGTGTCTTGCCACGAGCAGCGGCACTGGCGTGATCAACACACTGAGCCATGAGGCCTGCTGCTGCGATTGGCGGCACCAGTGCAACTGGTGTGATGAGCCATGTGGTGTGCTGCTGCAAGTTGAGGTGCTGGTGCGATGCACCATGCAGCATGTGTCTGCAAGTGGCCACAGAAGAACTCAGACAGTGGCATGACAGGTATTGGGGCATGGGAAGCCTAGCTGCGGTAGTGCTAAGGTAAGTGGGTGCAGGGCAAGTGGGGCAGATCCACCCCCCCATCCCCACCCTAAATTGATTTTCACACATGTACCTCACCCCAAAATTAGGGCTTATTTTATTATTTATTTATTTATTTAATTTCTATACCGCCCTTCTCCCGAAGGACTCAGTGCGGTGTACAGGGCAATAAAAATACAATAAAAATACAATATACAAAAGTTAAAAATAAGATTAAATAGAACTAGCCCATTACAATAAATAATTAAAAAATACTAAATAAAATACCCCAAACCCATTAGACCAGGCCGGCTTGTTCAAATAGGTACGTTTTCAGATCACGGCGGAAATAGCGAAGGTCAGGAGCCTTGGTGGGTAGGCCTTATACTGTATTAGGCACATGTGTAAAAATCAAGCTAGGGCTTATTTTCGGGGTAGGTCTTATTTTTGGGAAAACATGGGTCCTTTGAATTAAATGCCGAAACGGTATTCAATTTCCTGAAATTTTTCTTTCTCTGCAAAAGACCATCCTATTTTTCAAAAAGCTTGAAATGTTCTTTTATACTGTTTTTAGACTTATGTTTATTAAGATGAGGTGATGAAAGAGGATGCTTGCTTTCTGCCCATCTCTTCATCGACCAGCAACTTGCCTTCCATTACAGGAGATTGCATGAGAATTGCTAGAAAAAAAGATGCAAGAAACTTTCAGAACTGTGCCACTACAGAAACGTTTTATATTCTATGTGGGGGAACATTCATACGCCTACAGATATATCCATACTAGTGTTTCTCAACCTCAGCAACTTTAAGATGTGTGGACCTAACTCCCAGAACTCCCAAACTGACTGGGGAATTCTGGGAATTGAAGTTCACCCATCTTAAAGTTGCCGAGTTTGAAAAACACTGATCTATACAGAGAGGCTAAATGGAACCCCTCGTGCTTTGATCTGAAGATCACAGAAGAATTTCTTTCCTGTCCTGCATTTTTGTCACTGAGCAATGCTTCCTGTCCCCTGCCTGGTTTTTTCTTTTTTTCTTTTCATCTTCACTGGAAGAAGAGTTGGTCTTCTTCACTGTCTTTTACTATGTTGAAAGTGGCTTTGCAAGATTTGTGTATTGATTCAGTGTGGCAAAACAATGCACAATCCACCTCTAGGGTTGGAACGGCAACATTTTTTTGGGGGGGGGAAATCAGCAGAAGACCCACAGAGTGCTGTTTAGCACTGTCCACCCACAATATTCTGAGGGAGATACGCCTGCTTTAAGGAATGGTGCTACGGGCTGAGTGTGATATCTAACGATACCGTTTGTTTAGTTTTGTGATTACTGTAAAAGGTCAATTTATGTACTTGTTCAGAGTGCGGCAGAAATAAAAATACCCAAAGAATAAATGTCTAAACATACACATATGATGGGATGGGCAGCTGTGGCCCTTTTATGACATGTGGACTTCAAATCCCAGAATTCTTGAGACAGCATGGTATGATAAAAATGGCATATTTGCCTTGTACTTCTTTTGGCTCTGAATTGAAGGACTTGTATTTTTTGTTTGTATCAAGAAAACCTGAATAATTACAGAATTGCTTTTTAAAATAATAACAACCAAATCTACCTATCCTAGGTCCATGGGAAAGACTCATTGGGTGGATAAAAATGCCAAATCCAGCCTAAACATCTATCTGACTCTGCAATTAACCATAACAATAATAATACATATTTATTTGCACATTCAATGTCTGGCAAGAACAGTCATCTGACATAAAAAGGTAAAGGTTCCCCCGCACATGCGTGCTAGTCGTTTCCGACTCTAGGGGCCGGTGCTCATCTCCATTTCAAAGCCGAAGAGCAAGCGCTTGTCTGAGGACGACTCCGTGGTCATGTGGCCGGCATGACTAGACGCCAAAGGCGCATGGAACGCTGTTACCTTCCCACCATAGTGGTCCCTATTTTTCTACTTGCATTTTTACATGCTTTCGAACTGCTAGGTTGGCAGAAGCTGGGACGAGTAACAGGCACTCACTCTGTTCCGCGGCACTCAGGATTCAATCCGCCAAACTGCTGACCTTCTGATCGACAAGCTCAGTGTCCTAACCCACTGAGCCACCACATCCCTATCTGACATAATCTACTGTTATTCTTGAGCAAATATCATCCTGACACAATAGCAGGGAGGCAGATAGGGACAAGGGGAGGGATGTAATCGCAAGTCCCATTTCTTGTTAATGGCCATCATATAACTAAAATGGATCTGCATTTGGTTCCCCCTTATCCAGGCTCTCCAGGGATTGGGACAGGACTAGGACAGGCTTCCTTGACAGAACACCTGAAAATAAATTGGCATGTTTGGGTGTCTGGAGTGCTTTAGGGTATTCACATTGTAGGTCTTGCTCCTTGCTGGACCCAGAATCCTTTTCTTAGGAAATTACTTTTGCTAAATTCCAATTTAATTTGCAACCATCATTCCCAGTCAGTCCCTACATCTAGGTCATAGCAAGCACACCTGCCACTCAGCTCAGCTAGTAAAAAATATACCTTGATGTTTATTTATTAAACATCAGGAAAGATCAAAAACAGATAATTGGCAAAATGGGATAAAGACAGGCAAAAGCAGGGAGAAAGAGAAGTATCAACCACCAGCTGATATTTTATATTCATATTATGTATATCTCTTGAGCTATAGATCAAAAGTTTGGTGTAGTGGTGAGGGCATCTGTAGAAACTGGGAGACTGTGAGTTCTAGTCCTGCTTTAGGCCAGTCACTTTTTCTCACCCTGAGGAAGGAGACAATGGCAAACCACTTCTGAAGAACCTTGCCCAGGAAACTGCAGGGATTTTATCAGGCAGTCTCTGTGAATTGAACACAGTTGGATGGAAGAAAAAAAGAGATAGATCAAAAGGTGCAGAACTTCCCAGAGCCCCTGGAACCAACGCTGTTAGCATGGACAGTCCCAAAAGGAGTAATCTTTGGTTATTCCAGCTTAAACCCATTTATATGCATAAGAACAGTAGAACAGATATGGAAAGTAGAACATCAAGTGATTCCCTCCTCTATTCTACCCACTAAGAGAGCTAACTGGGGGGTGATCTGTACCACAGTCCCCTTCCCATCATTTATTTATTTATTTATATTTATTTTATTACATTTATATACTGCCCTTTCCTGGAGGACTCAGGGCTGTTTACAGGGTAATTAAAAACCAAAATACAAAAGTTAAAAAACCAAGTTTAAAAAAAATTAAATTTATCCCTGTATAAGTAAAACCCCAATTAAAATAAATGTAATCCTCAGCCTGGGCCAGAGAGCTCAAAGAGCCAGGTCTTCAGGTCCCGGCGGAATGAACAGAGGTCGGGGGCAGTCCTCAGCTCCACTGGCAGCTGGTTCCAAAGGGCAGGCGCCCCCACTGAGAAGGCCCTATCCCTGGGTGTCGTCCGCCAGCAATCTCTTACCAGTGGCACCCTGAGAAGACCCTCCCTGTGGGAGCGCACTGGAAGAAGGGAACTTGATCATCTCCATGTACTTAATTGTGTATTCTACCAAAGTATCATCAACACACCAAAGTACATGCATCTTCCATTTTTAACTGTTGTACAGTATGCAAACATGGACGAGCATTTCCCTGTTTTGTAATACTCAGTTTAGTTTATCAGACCATGCTTTGGCCCATATATGGATTTTTGCATATATTATACATCAGTGTTTCTTTCTCTGACTGTTCAAATTCTGGTGGTTGGCATATGTAATTCTCCTCCTTCATATCACCTTGCAGAGTCACTGTCAAGTCAGATATTGAGCCTAGGCCAAGAAAATAATCTGAGAAAACATCTCAGATGTTCCTTCCTAGTGCCCAGGAAGATAAATTGAGGAAGGGTGAAACACATTCCAACTTGCAAGATCTTTTTGACCTTTATGGCCTTGGTCTGGTCTGGTCTATCTTGTTGGGTTGACACCAAGAGATATCTTGAGTGATGGTCTGAATGTTATGATGTAGTTTTTGCTTCCTTTGTTTTGATTGCCATGAGACCAAAAAATCTGAAAAATAAGTTCCAAAACCTGGCTGGCTTATTGGGATTCATATTTAAGAAAGCTATTCCTTGTTCTGTTTTGTTCTTAAGTAACAATCACATTTTCATTCTTTTTCTTTTTTTTGCAAGGACAAACTTTTAGTCTAGGCCCTCATCCTTTATTTCAGGCCCAAACCCAAAGATGACATACTGAAATCTATTCAAGTTCAATCGTTATTTGTTTGCACCTAATGGACAGAATCTTGCCAAACTAATGCCATAACTCAGAAGCTCCCAACCTTTTCTATACACTGCACCCCTAGAACACTTCTGATATATTCTCGCTCCCCTTACAAAAGTTCAAAATATGCATATACACTATAATTTTGAAAACCCAAGTTTTCACAGCTCCTGGCAAATCATCTCGCAGCCCCAGTTGGAAACCCCTGCCATAACTTCTAAACTACTAAATATATCTTGAGAGATTCTAAGGTATGGGTACCCTGAACTTCTTTCCCTCTCCGCCCATATAATTTGGGATTTTGCAGTCTCTTAATCTGGGTCTGTCTCTGGGAAAACTGTGTGTCAAAGCTCCTATCCACTGATTCTCCAGGTGCACATTCCATCACACATTCAATCACAACAACAGACTCATCTCTCTAACCAAATCTTCTATGCCACATTGCAGGATTATTATTATGCATGCATCCTGTTACTCTGTTTTAGGCTGTATAAACTCCACCAAATTAAGCTTCATTGTGCTTTACCATCAACATCATTTCATGGTCCTTTGTAACAGTGCAAAGTCCATTTTTAAGAACAATTTTACAGCTATGTTGCACAACATATTGCAGATTTATATAATTTGCCTTGTGTTCACATGCATAACACGATTCTTGCTATATTGTATTTCTGCTTTCATTATCTTAATGAAAATCATTATAATCATTATGACTTAATGTTGTCTTTCCCTCGTACATCTACTGACATTCCATCTCTTAACTTAATTCTTCCTTGGTAAAGTTCAGCAAGGTTTATTAACACATCTTTGTTGCAGATGTAGTGACTTGATGCACCAGCAAAATGTTTTTCTTTTAAAGTTCAGAATCATGTCCAATTTCGAGAAAGCACTTATTTGCAACTTTAAAATGCTTGCAATGGGCGGTAAGAATATCTTGAGGAACCGGAGGAAGAGCAGCAACTGTGACAATTTGAGAAAATATCTCAGGTTTGACCCTCGCTAGTTCTCTTGAAGATAGAAGGCAAGGCGGAGGTGCAGTCAGACTTGCAAGATTTTGTTACTGTAACATTATAATAAAACTGGTATTATCATTCATAACTTTGGTTTCCCAGTCTCATCTACCTGAAAGGGCTGACAATGCTACTTGCTTTGTTTTTGTCTGCACATCGTTGTTTTGTTTTGTTTTGCAATTCCAGTCCACACTTGACTTTTTTTAAGTACATGAGATCTTGTTATCACTATCTAATACTGGTTTTAGACTTGAATGTATGTATTTCCCTTTAACTTGTCCTTTCTTGTTACGATAACAAGACACTGCACTTCTCTATTTATATAGTATCCAAGCTGAAAACAGACTTAACACTGGATCAGTTTTAGGTCTCTCTTCAGCTAGTTTGGAAAGCAGACACAACAAAAAATTCCATATGTTGCTTCAATATGTCCACGAGATATAAGGGCTCCATAGAATCTATTGTCTACATTTTATTGTACTGCTATTTTATACAGATATTACAATCAATTTTATCTCCCCATGTCTGGTAAAATATCCAGGTATTTCTGTTACTTTCCACATGCAAACTGTTTTCTGATCAAAGGGAATCTATTTTCCTGGTTACTGCAAATTCTTTACATTGCCAGCAAGTTAAGATTCAAGATGACTAATCAGAATTACAGAATAACAGGGTTGGAAAGGACCTTGGAGGTCTTCTAGTCCAGCCCCCTGCTCAGGCAGAAATCATATACATTTCAGACAAATGGTTGTCCAGTCTCTTTTTAAAAACTTCCAGTGTTGGAACACCCACAAGTTCTGGAGGTAAGTCATTCCACTGATTAATTGTTCTAAATGTAAGAAAATTTCTCCTTAGTTCTAGGTTGCTTCTCTCCTTGATTAATTTCCATCCATTGCCTCTTGTCCTGCCTTTAGGTGCTTTTCATCCATCAATGTAGAATAACATTTAAACAACATTGGATAAGGAAAGAAATGTGATAGATAGATAGATAGATAGATAGATAGATAGATAGATAGATAGATAGATAGATAGATACAGGTGAAACTCGAAAAATTAGAATATCGTGCAAAAGTTCATTTATTTCAGTAATGTACCTTAAAAGGGGAAACTAATATATGAGATAGACTCATTACATGCAAAGCAAGATAGTTCAAGCTGTGATTTGTCATAATTGTGATGATTATGGTGTACAGCTCATGAAAACCCCAAATCCACAATCTCAGAAAATTAGAATATTACATGCAATCAATAAAACAAGGAGTGTACATAGAACAATATCGGACCTCTGAAAAGTATAAGCATGCATATGTACTCAGTACTTGGTTTGGGTCCCTTTTGCAGCAATTACTGCCTCAATGCGGCGTGGCATGGAAGCTATCAGCCTGTGGCACTGCTGAGGTGTTATGGAAGACCAGGATGCTTCAATAGCGGCCTTCAGCTCTTCTGCATTATTCCGTCTCATGTCTCTCATCTTTCTCTTGGCAATGCCCCATAGATTCTCAATGGGGTTCAGGTCAGGCAAGTTTGCTGGCCAATCAAGCACAGTAATCTCACGGTCATTGAACCAGGTTTTGGTGCTTTTGGCAGTGTGGGCAGGTGCCAAGTCGTGCTGGAAAATGAAGTCAGCATCCCCATAAAGCTCGTCTGCGGAAGGAAGCATGAAGTGCTCCAAAATCTCCTGGTAGACGGCTGCATTGACCCTGGACTTAATGAAGCACAGTGGACCAACACCAGCAGATGACATGGCTCCCCAAATCAACACAGACTGTGGAAACTTCACACTGGACTTCAAGCATCTTGCAGTGTGTGCCTCTCCATTCTTCCTCCAGACTCTGGGTCCTTGGTTTCCAAATGAGATGCAAAAGTTGCTCTCATCAGAAAAGAGGACTTTGGACCACTGAGCAACAGACCAGGTCTGTTTTTCTTTAGCACAGGTAAGACACTTCTGACGTTGTTTGTTGTTCAGGAGCGGCTTGACAAGAGGAATACGACATTTGCAGCCCATGTCCAGGATCCGTCTATGTGTGGTGGCTCTTGATGCACTGACTCCAGCCTCAGTCCACTCCTTGTGAAAGTCCTCAACACTTTTGAATGGCCTTTTCCTGACAATCCTCTCCAGGCTGCGGTCATCCCTGCTGCTTGCGCACCTTTTTCTTCCACGTTTTTCCCTTCCACATAACTTTCTATTAATGTGCTTTGATACAGCACTTTGGGAACATCAAACTTCTTGCAATTACCTTTTGAGGCTTTCCCTCCTTATGGAGGGTGTCAATGATGGTTTTCTGCACAACTGTCAGGTCAGCAGTCTTCCCCATGATTGTGGTTCCTACTGAACCAGACTGAGAGACCATTTAAAGGCTCAGGAACCCTTTGCAGGTGTTATGGCTTAATTAGCTGATTAGAGTGGGACACTTTGAGCCTAGAATATTGCACCTTTTCACAATATTCTAATTTTCTGAGATTGTGGATTTGGGGTTTTCATCAGCTCTAAGCCATAATCATCACAATTATGACAAATCACGGCTTGAACTATCTTGCTTTGCATGTAATGAGTCTATCTCATACTGTATATTAGTTTCCCCTTTTAAGTTGCATTACTGAAATAAATGAACTTTTGCATGATATTCTAATTTTTCGAGTTTCACCTGTAGATAGATAGATAGATAATAGATAGATAGATAGATAGATAGATAGATAGATAGATAGATAGATAGATAGATAGATAATAGATAGATAGATAGATAGATAGATAGATAGATAGATAGATAGATAATAGATAGATAGGTAGATAGATAGATAGATAGATAGATAGATAGATAGATAGATAGATAGATAGATAGATAGATAGATAATAGATAGATGGATAGATAGATAGATAGATAGATAGACAGACAGATGGGCAGACAGATATTTTAATCTACCTCTCTTACAATTGTAGCACTATGCCTTTGATATAAATAATAGTCTGATTCTTAGTTCTAAAGAGAGTTTACAAGTTTCCTTTCCTAAAGCAGAATTTTGAATTAACTTGTATAATTCAGCCTCAGAATTATTTAAAACATTAAGTAATCTACTCTCTATCCTAATTTGAGCCTTTTCTGGATGTGGCACCTCCAAAACCTCTGAGAGGCTTTTCAAGGAAAATCTACAACTTTATGTTCCAGATGCTATGATCTTTATCATTCTCTAGCATGGAATTTTTCTGGTCCCAAGGTTACTGTCCTTTTCAAAAACTTTATATTAATTCTGTAGGTATGGGGAAAAGCTCCTTAATTAGGTTGTTACAAGACTATCCAGGAAGTGCGTGGGCTGTGAGCCCTATGAATTCAGCTCTATGCTTGACCAAGCACAAATAAATTGGTATATTTGGGTGACTGGAGTGCTTTGGGGTGTTCACAATGTAGGTCTCATTTCTTGCTGGACCCAGAATCCTTTCTTTGAGAAATTACTCTGCTAATTTCCAATTTAATTTGCACCCCCCCACACACACAAACACAAACATTTCCAGTCAATCCCTACATCTAGGTCATGGCAAGCATATCTGCCACTCAGTTCAGCTAGCAAAAAAATATACCTTGATGTTTATTTATTAAACATCAGGAAAGATCAAAAGCAGTTAATTGGCAAAATGGTACAAAGACAGGCGAAAGCAGGAAGAGAGAGAAATATCAACCACCGGCTGATATTTTATATTCATATTATGTATATTTTTGAGCTATAGATCAAAAGACTCAAAACTTTCCAGAGTTCCTGGAAACAATGCTGTGAATAGTTAGTGTGGATGATCCCAAAGGAAGTGACCTTTGGCTATTCTGTCTTGAACCAATTTATGTACATAAGAGCTTCAGAATTAGGATGGAAAGTAGGACACCAGGTGATCTGTCCTTATTTGTACATATAGGATCCATATAGGATCACGATTGAATGAACCATTTTGCTGTCCTTTTCACTTCAAAATTGTAGAAAACATACACTGATGATTTTTGTGCAAAAAGTGGAACTTTAAAGAACCATATATTGTCCTGTAGTTACAGGTTGTTCAGTCCACAATATTTCCCTGGTATGTATCCCTCTCCCATGGAAAAAAAGTGATTATTATATTAGGAGAGATTTAAATATTTGATTTTCAGATTGCCATTGAAATTCTCTGGAAGTTTTTAAAGAAGAGACTGGACAACCATTTGTCTGAAATGATATGGGATTTCTTGCCTGAGCAGGGGGTTGGACTAGATGACCTCCAAGGTTCTTTCCAACTCTGTTATTCTATATTCTGTATTCTTGTCAACCTATAGTCATCAGGCTTGGCCAATTTATTTCCAAAGATTTATTGATAACAAGAAAGGGCCTAATTATGTGTTTGCATGTAAAAAGAGCATCACACACTCTGTCTAGGACTTGACTTTTTATTGCTAATTTTATTTAAAACATCTTAGGGAAGCAACTGAAAGAGGGCATAAGAATTTCTGACAATGCTGTGAAGGCAACTTTGCTAATGATTTTCGAACACCCTCCAACTGAGGTCTAAATGTCTTCAATATCCATAAACAATTCTATACTGTCCAATTAGGAAGACAAAGACATAGAAGGCTGTCAGGAAGATTTGCACGGCTAAGTGTCTGATATCACAGTGATGATAAGGGATTGTGTGAAAGGAAATTTCGGGGCGGGAGGGAGAGAGAGAGACAAGGCTGCATGGAACGGATGGCTATCATTATAATATTATGCAGCCTTCCACCTTTGCAATTACTGGCAGGTTTCATTAATTACAGCAACATTACCCTAATAGATTCCCCTTCCTCCTTCTCTTATCTCAACTTTCCCTCTGTCTGACTGAAATGCTCACTTCAGCAGCTGATCACCAATGAATCACTGGGCCAGCTGGTGGCCCGTTCTGGCTTAAATGAGCAAAAGAAAGAATCCAGAAACCAAGACAGCTGAAATACAGAGGGAAGGAAATTGGCATAGCGATGGTACTAATGCAGAAATATGGAAGCTTTTGAACTGCTACCGAGAGCGTGTTTGGAACATTTTTAAATTGATCTCTTTGGAAGAAGATAGCACCCACAGCCACTGGGGGATATGGAACTTGACATTCTTAAAAGCAAAAGGGTGAGGGAAAAAATAAAGGAAAGGAAAAAGCTTTTTCTCCTCCCTCATTCAGGTGAGAGCATTAAAGCAGAGGCAGCTTGTAAAGTGACAGTTACTTAAGGGCTGTTAGTTTTGCTAGTCCAGAAGGGTGAATTGTGGAAGGAAAGTCAGTGCAGATACCATAGCCTCGGTTCCATTAAGGATAATATTGGGAGCATTTCCCTGCTGTCAACATGTTACTATCAACAGCATTATCTGTTTCAACTGCTTTTAGAATTACGCTTAACGACTCTCTAAGCTCAGTTTTCATTTTAAAGGCACCATACTCTAGTCATCCACGATTTGCTCCTTGCAAAGCAAAAGCACGACCCCCCAAAAGACCATGCAAATAATTCTGGCGCATCACCAAAAGTCTTCTTCCCCCTCCCGATCCATGGGCAGCCAACTGTTCCCATGCTTTCTATTACATTTTCTACCTATTATTTCATGTAATGGCATTCCTTAAATTTTAAATTAGCTCCGAAGAATAAAAATAATTGAATTCCTGCTGTTTTGTGTACATAGAGGGTGACAGGAGCTAATGTGATAATTTAAACTGTAAATGAGTCTTCACTTTGTGTTCATTAATTACAGCTAATTGCTGAATTACAAACCTTCTTGGTTAGGCACTGTTATGTATTCATGTAGCATGTTAGATCTCCAGCTGGTAGAAAACTGTTTTATAGACTTACAAGCTGACATGCAAAACTAGTCTAGGGACAGGTCTTTTGGGAAGCAGAGGTGGGCAGTGGTGAAAGGGTGGACAAGTTCTAAACTGAGAGTACTCTGGGTGTTAACCATGACTCAGACTCAACTCTGTCTCCCCCATCTACCTGTTGACACAATTTAAATAGCAGGATTTTATACCATGTTTCCTTCAGCAGTCATTTAAAAAAAAAACCCCTCACCACTGCCTTCACTTCCTTTATGTAAAGCTTAATGAATATGCTTTACAAGTTAAAGAATTTACAAGGGCTTTTAATTATAATATCTAAGTGTTGCCATGAGGTTTAGAAGGAATATATAATGACTATCACTATTGGGAAAAGATTATTGTAACGGGCATTTGCAGGTTCTGTCCTGCTTATGGACTTCCCAGTAGATTAGAAGTCTGTTTGGTGCATCTGTGCAGAACTTTAAATTAAAAATACAAATCGGAATCAAGTTAATCAAATCACTGTTTTTGACTGAATCTTTGAACCAAAGTGCTGAATCAATCTGTCAGTTCATTGGAATCTTATACACACATGCATCCACTTTTAGACTCACAGGTTGACTATTTAATTCAATAATTTGATTCTTTGGATTTAAATTGTCCCCGAACCATCCAAACAGAATGGATGATTTGAAGCAGATTTTGTCTGAATCACACACATCTCCTGTTCAGTTGCTGCGCTATACCAAATACTAAAAGATAAGATGATAAGATAAGATAGGGTAAGATAAGATAAGATGAGATGAGATGAGATGAAATGAGATAAGATTATCTTTATTGTCATTTTTTTTATTGTGGGCACAACGGCACACATCAAAAATAAAATTTAGTTGCCCGCTCTCAAAGTGAAACACATACATGACACACACCTAAACATACTATATACAACATATGTATAGACCCACACCCCTACATATACATAACAAATAAATATTGTACACTGTCCATCTTGAATATATAATGGAAGGAGGAAGCTTAAGAGTTCACAAGGTTAATGCTGTATGAAATGAAACTATGGCTGAATCTGGATGTTCTGCTTTGGATACCATGAAGCCTCCTCCCAGAAGGTAACAAGGAAAACAGGTTGTGAATCTTGCAGAAATGTCTAAGATTTCTGCTTATTTGAAAGATCATTCACAGGAAAGATATATTTCAGTTTGGAGGAGATGGATAAATTATATTCAGAACAAATATGGGACTAAAAAGTTCCATTTAGCTTATGAGTAGATTTTAGTGGGATATTGTTATTGGTACTTTGTTTGTAGTTATGTTAAAGGGGAGTTAAAGCACATTATGAATTTGGTTAATTGTATATTATGCATAATTTTTATTTAGAATATGATTATTGTAACTATAATCCTGTATTTAGCTCTGGGAAGTGGGGGGGGGAAGTGGGCGGGTTTTGGGTGGGAGGGATTTGGGGATATATTGTAAAATTTTGTTTTTGTAAAACTCTTTAATATAAAAAAAAGGAAAACAGGTTGTGAAGACGATGTGAAGCGTCCCAAATAATCTTGCAGACCCTGCTCAAGCAATGCTTCTGTGCTATGTCCTGGATGGGAGAGGGGGGGGAAACTGCCAAGGATCTTTTTGGCCATCCTCACCACTCTCTGCACTGCCTTCCTGTCTGAAGCAGTGATGCTCCCAAACCAGACTGTGATGCTGCGTGACAGCATGCTCTCAATCGTCCCCCTGTAGAAAGTGATCAGGACAGGGGAAGGAAGATGTGCTTTTCTCAGGTGATGCAGAAAATGCAGGCGCTGCTGTGCCCACTTCACCAGTTTCTCACTGTTGAGTGACCAAGCCAGCCTACTCGTTAGCTGCACATCCAGGAACTTGATGCTGGTAACCATCTCCACAAGTGAATCATTAATGCACAGAGGAGTGTGGTTGTGCCTGCCTTTTCTGAAATCAACAATGATCTCTTTGGTTTTTCTGGTATTTAAAATTAGGCTGTTTTCCTTGCACCAGTTCACTAACCACTCAACCTTTTGCGGTAAGATTCCACCTTGTCATCTTGAATAAGGCCCACTACTGAGAAACTCTTGATCTGATCCAACACGGCTTTTTTTCATGCTCTTATTAATACAGTGTGCTGAAGTCTTTCCTGTAATTTCTCAAACATTTTTTCCTTTGCAAAAGAGGATTTTATTTTTATATCTCATTCTCAGGGAGCTTTAGAATTGTTGTAGGATTCCTTTTAGTGATGTTTGGAGTTTCCTTTATAACAGCCAGAGAGTAGAATATACTGGGATTGGCATGCATGCTAGGGGGTGCTGTGTGCCAATTCAAATAGTCCTCAGATTACAATCACTCCTTCAGCAACTTTTCAAAGTTATGATGGTGCTGAGCAAGAGGACACTTTATGAGTGGTCCTCAAAGTTGCAGCTGTGGCAGTCTCCCTGCAGTCACATGATCACAATTTGGGTATTTGGCAATCAGCTCACAATTATGACAGTTGTAGAATCCTGTAATCATATGATTGCCATTTGCAACCTTCCCTATCAATGGGAACGCTCACAGGAGCTTAGGTCACTCCAGTAGGTTGCTCCCACTCCCACTGTTTTTTTTCTCTAGAGAAGTTCCTGGGTGGCAGGATGATCTTGTACTCCATAGCACCCATCTGCCCATACTCTGTAATGCCTGCCCATGGCACCCACCTGCCCACCATAGCTCCCACCTGTCACATTCACCTCTCCATACACCTGCCTTCATGTAGCCACATGCCCATACTTCATACGACTTGTCTATGACATACCCATACCTGCTTGTAGTCATGCCTGCTGAGCCGTTTGCCTGGTATGTGTTTTCCCATGTTATGGTTACATGCGGTCCTCATGACCCATGCGGTTATTGCTTTAAAATGGCAATGGGGATTGCTGAGATTGCTGTTGCTAAGTGATATGGTTACATGAAGTTGCACTTTGCTCAGTGACAGAAATTTGAGTCCCAATTGCCATCATAACCTAAGGACTACCTGCAATATCTTTGGAGGCAATTGCAGCTCATATCTGATTAAATTTTTTACCAGGATTTTTATCAGTTGACAACATTAGTTGGGTTTGATCTGTGGTGTCTGTGATTTCTGTTGTAGATTATAACACAACAGTTAAGATTATGCATCTCAAAATTTCTCTGACTGCCTCCATTTCACAATCTCAACAAGCCCCATAGGAGGAGTTTCTTCTTAATGCCATCTCTTGGGATGAAACTGAAATATGCAGAGCGAGAGAGGTTGCACACTGCTGGAGAGATGATTACATAAAGCAGAAACATGAACACTTATTCAACCAACCTGTCCTTCAACTGGCATTTGCAGGGCCAGTGAACAAGACATGAATGGCAGGTTCAATCAGGCAATTGAAGCTCCAGTCTTTTTACATGTGTGTGAGGCATGCAATGCACAATTAAAAGGGTTAAGTGTTTGATTGTTTGGGGACCATTTTGTTATTACAAACCTCTCCTGAAAAGACTGCTGCACTACAGTAACCTCCTTGCCCACAGGAACTTTCCCGATATTTTAATGCTTAAAAAACACCATCACCTTCAAGAGCCACTTCTTTCTCAGCAAATTGAATGGGGAGAGTTAAAAAAGCATGTAAGAAAAGTTCTGGAGGCCCCTGCAAAGCTGCTTAGAATTCCTTGGATAAAGAGATTCACTTCACAGAGGCAATGTGATTTTCTTCACCAAAGCAAAACAATTTGTGTTACCTTGGTTTGGTTTAGGCAGCCTTTTCCTCTGAGGTGACTTAAAACATTTTCAGGATGGCTGGTGGCTTCAGCAAGTACTATGGCACAGCTTGGCTCATTTGGTGAAGCTAATAAGCCTGGAGGAACTTTGGATACAGTAAGACTTCCAAGGCTCAATGTAGAAAATCCTGCTTAATATGCCCCAACCACCCATTCTAGAAATACTTTGCCAAGTTTGCGGAAGAAGGCCCCTCCCAGCTTTCTGTTATAGCTCAGTCACTCAGACATGGCTGGCTGTGGGATTCTGGGAGTTGAAGTCCACAAGTCTTAAAATTGCCAGGTTGGACACCCCTGCTGTAGAAGGAGCTTGAAAGGGACAGAAAAGCAGCATGGCTGTATTGCTTCTTCTTCTTCTTTTAAAGCTGAGGGGATCATGTTGGTGTGTGAATCAACTTCAAAGAGGAACTTTGCTTGAACTGTTGACAAACTGAAGCATCACTTTGAAAATTTAAACAGCCCTAATTTTCCAAAAAGCACAATATTATGCTAATGCTGCCTTTTACTGAGCTTGATGTATAAAAACCACAGGGTCCTTTGTGATGCCTAAAAATTGGTGAGACTTACTGGGCATTAGAATTGTTATAGCTACAGACTGATGACATCCTTAGACTGAGGAAGATAACTTTAGTCATAAAGTCCATGGAGGTTGTGGAGACTTCAAATGTTGTTCTATCCCTGAATTTTGCTTTGTATATCAGTTAGCAATCCTAGGTTTATGGCTTGCTAATGTAAGAAAGAGATCTGATGCTCGTTGCTGGACCTAGGCATCTGAGGAAAAAAGCAAACTATAAAGTGCTGACTTGTCCATTATCTCCTGCTGTATATTTATGCATGCTGTTCTTCCCAAGTGCAATTTTTAACTAGTTTTTGTATTAAGAAGAAATTAAGTCAATGTTGTGGCTGGAAATAGTTGAAGGCACCTGCTGCAAACAGCAGGCAAGAAAAATTGACTAAACATTCATTACAAGATTAATATGCAAAGACTTTCACCCTGGTGTCAGGCATAAGTACCTCAGACATGGGGTCTATATCATGATATCACATGCATTCATAACAACAACAACAACAACAACAACAACAACAACAAAGTTGGAAGGGACCTTGGAGGTCTTCTAATTCAAGCCTCTGCTCAGACAGGAAACCCTATATCATTTCAGACAAATAGCTGTCCAGTCTCTTCTTAAAAACATCCAGTGTTGGAGCATTCACAGATTTTGGAGGCAGGTTGTTGCACTTGAATACCACCCTCCTCCCCCTCAGCTTTTTTGCAGAGATCTGTGGTCTTATTAACTTGACATTACCCATCACCGAAGTTTTCAATAGTTAAACTATAACTCAGACTAGAAAGCATTTAGTTGTTCAGACAGATTAAACCAATGCATTTATTTTTCAAGTAAGTAACTCTCCTCAGGTAATACTAGCTTTAGTATTCAAAAAAATGTATCCTTCTAGCAGTCCCAAGAGATGGAGGAGGAAGAAGAAAATGAATGGGCAGTTAATCTGAACGGTTGGCTTCTTTACTTTTGGGCTATTAGCCAAGCCTCAATTGATCCTCCAGGTCTCATCTTGTAACAATTAAAGGAGAAGGCAACTTTTTTTTGGTTTTATTTCATTTATTGTCCTTTTCTCTGAGAATTCAAGCCAGTGCATATGAGAGTCTTTCACAATTTTTTTTACAACACAACAATCCTGTGAAGTAGGTTTGACTTTGAGAGTAGGTGGCTGGCCTGAAGTCATTCAGTTAGAACTTGAGATAGGTTCTTTCTGTTCTCAGCCTGACTCTTGACCATTATACCCACTGCTTCTTATATATAAAATATAGCCTGCCTTGTGTTGTTTGTTTGCTTTTAATTAACACAACACTCTTAAAATAGGGTGTCTGAGAAGCTGATGGGTATCAGAAGTGGGGTCAGGAGCTACACGTAGAAGAGAAAATGTCATTTTATTTATTTATATAATTTATATGCAGACAATATCATCCAAGTGACTGAGCAGCAAGATTAAATGTTTTATATCATCCTAGTTCTAATGAAAGTTGGGGTCTTATATATCTTTTAATAACAGAGTAGCTGTCCCATACCTTGTAGTATTATCTTATTGGATTGCACAATCTCTTTTCAAAAAGAATAGTACTAATATATTGCTTATATTTCTAAGAAATTTGGGTTCATGCTTAGTTTTGAATCTTACCCTCTTGGAAATTATTTCTAAATAGAGTAGGATAAATTCATCATGTTTCCTTGAACATAAGTGCTTTAGAGATACATTTTTGCTTCTTGATTTACTTTTTATCTCTCTGCCTGTTGCTACATGGTGTGGTAAAACATAGATATGAGTAAGCCTCTTCCAATTCTGCCCACTACTTTCCCTCCCATATATAAAAAGGTTGGAAATGACAGTCCTCCACATAACATTGGTGCAAATTAGCAGCTATCATGCATTCCAGAGTCAATTATGGCTTAGGCAGAAAAAACCAAAAGCACGAATACAGATTGGGCAAGTCCTGGCTTAAAAGCAGTAACTTGAGAGGGACCTTGGAGTCCTAGGGGATGATCACTTGACTATGAGCCAGCAGTGTGCAGTAGCAACCAAAAAAGCTAATACAATTCTGGGTTGTATAAACAGACGCATAGAATCAAGATCACACGAAGTACTAGTACCGCTTTACAAAGCCCTAGTAAGACTGCACCTGGAATACTGCAGCCAATTTTGGTCACCATACCACAAAAAAGATGTTGAGAGTTTAGAAAAAAATTCAGAGAGGAGCAACTAAGATGATCAAAGTCCTGGAGGCTAAAACATACGAAGAATGGCTGTGGGACTTGGGCTTGGCTAGTCTAAAGAAAAGAAGAAATAGGGGAGGCATAAGAGCAGAATTCTAGTATTTGAGGGGCTGCCACAAAGAAGAGGGAGTCAAATTGTTCACCACAGGGAAGGATGAGAAACAATGGTTGGAAACTGATCAAAGAGAGAAGCTTCCTGGAATTAAAGGGAAACTTCCTGACAGTGATGACAATCAACCAGTGGAACAGGTTGCCTCCAGAAATTGTGGGTGCCCCATCACTGGAGATCTTTAAGAAAAGATTAAACAATCACCTGTCTGAGATGGTGTAGGTTCTCCTGCTTAAGCAAGGGGCTGGACTAGAAGACCTCCAAGGTCCCTTCCAGCTCTATTCTATTTATATTCAAATATCTTTCCCATCCGCCAGTTGGATGACTCCTTGTCCCAAGATTTTGAGAAAGGAGGAGAACTTCACTCTGTCCCTTTTCTCCATGTCACACATGATTTTATATATTTAGATCATGTCACCTCCATTTTTTTCACCCCAAGGTAAGAATTCTACAGAGGGTATAGCCTTTTTTAAAGTAGAAGTTATTCCAGTCTTTTGATATTTTGGTTGCCTTTTTCTGTATTAGCATAGCTTTTTTCAAATGTGGTGACTAGACCTTTACAGAGTATTCAGATATAGAAGGTCCGTTTATAGAAGATCTTAGACCTTAGAGTCCCAGATTCGGTCCTAATCATTATCAAATTTGACTGCAATGATGCATGCCAGAAACCTTAAAGAATTATGGACAGTCGGTATTGAAAATTTATGGCTTGCTAGATGGAAATATTTCTGCAAATATATGGAAATAAAAAAAATTCTTGCTAGAAGAGTGTCCAATATGTTCAAAATTACCTAGTTCTAAGCAAGGGAGACATTTTATGTATAGTGGGCTGCCTTTTACAGTATGTGATCCACATCAATTAGCTATGTGATTCATCATTGTAGAGATAAGAAAATTCATTTAATATTTATGGCATTGTTAACCCACTTTCAATTATAACTGTTGCAAAACATCAACAAACCATATCGTATTTTTGTATGTAGAATGAATGGGATGGACTATATTTCAGTGATAAAAATTGGCTTTTTGTACACTTGGTCCCAGGTTTAATCTCTAGCATCTCTAAGAAGAGCTGCCTAAAATCCTGCCTAAAATCTTAGAGCTTAGTTGTGACATCACTGACGGATGGGCAATGATTTCACTCACTGGCAAGTTTAAGTTGCTAGGCTTATCGTATGCTTTATGCCTACCACAATAAAATGAACTGCATATTCTCATAAAATTCCAGTTCAGTTCTTTTCTTAAGCTACCCTGAGAACTGATTTTTAGCCAGTGACATTCTAATTATATTCTGGAATATTTTTTTCCTCCTAAGAATACTATTTTTTAAAAAAGATTTGTTGATCTTCTTTCCTTTATCTAATCAGGAAGCTGTTGATAATAATATAATGGAGATAACATCATTTATAACAAATGTCTATTGTATTATCTCTTGATCTTTCCTAGTTTTAAACTCTAGATGCTACAGGTTTATGAAAATACATGAATGTTAACAGCGATATATATGGAGTTTTTGATGCAATGCCAGTTCTTTAGATTCCTTTGAATACTTACTGATTTTTCTCCCCCAAGAATGCAAAATGCAGGATTTACCTTTATATAAACAGTTACATATCCAAAAGGCTTGTAAGTTTAGCTCTGTGAAAAAGAGCTAACAAATAGGTGAACGTAGGAACAAGCATACTGTTAAGTGGTCACTTACATACTTCAAAACATAAATGCACCACCGAGCTATCACCAATATTAAGTTCTCCAATGAAGTAGCTATTCAAATTTTGAAAGAATTCCTGTCATTTAAATAAAAATACAATCCAATTCACAACAGGTGACAAAAAAACTGAGTTCTGTTAGCAGGGGTGTCAATGGCTATGTGCATTGTATAAAATATGTAGAGCTTTGATTTCATCATCACGACTAGTATCTTGACATTTTAAAAAAAAATATACTCTGTGGGAATCCATGCCTGAAGATTTAATCCAGATATGGAAGTTCTATGGTCAGTTTCAACTGGATGTTGGCACAAATGGCCTTTCTTCACATTATTGTGAGGAAAGGAGAAAATTGCTAATAGTTTCATAAGGGCAGAATCCCTCATGTTGACAATTAGCAGTAATTAACACTGCTACAGAGGGAGCCCCAAGAAAAAAAGCTTCAATGGAAGCATAAGAAGCCAAAGACACTGCAGACCATCAGAGAGATGCCTTACATTAAAAGAAAAATCTTGTATAATCTCAGTCTTTCTTATCATTAAATAAAGACAAAAAAACTTTTTAAAAAGTACAAGTAAACCAATAGCTGAATAACAAAAATTAAAACATTTAATAAGTACAAGAACACCACACTCATTAAAATGAAAGAATGTTGTGCTTTTTTGAAAACAAATTTTTTCAATAAATGTGAAATAAGAAGAGTAACTTTTCATCTAAGATTAATTTTTCATCTCCAATCATTTTGTTATGGCATTTCATTTTCAAAATTGATTTCAAAATCCAGTTGTTGAAACAGAGAACACCTCTAAACAGAGAATCATTCTTTGATAACCCTTCAAAGGGGACTTAGTCTTGTGTGCAAGACAGGTGGATCATTCAACTTTCTTACAAGGGCTATTGAAATTACTCAAGGTTTTAAGGACAAGGCTGAATCTGAGAGAACTCTTCTATTGTTGGCTAAAGGTAAAGGTAAAGGTTCCCCCACACATGCGTGCTAGTTGTTTCCGACTCTAGGGGCCAGTGCTCATCTCCGTTTCAAAGCCAAAGAGCCAGCGTTTGTCCGAGGACGTCTCCGTGGTCATGTGGCTGGCATGACTAGACACCAAAGGCGCACCGAATGCTGTTACCTTCCCACCGTATTTTTCTACTTGCATTTTTACATGCTTTCAAACTGCTAGGTTGGCAGAAGCTGGGATGAGTAACAGGCGCTCACTTTGTTACGCGGCACTCGGGATTCGACCTGCCAAACTGCCGACCTTCTGATCGACAAGCTCAGCATCCTAACCCACTGAGCCACCGCGTCCCTATTGTTGGCTAGACAACTTAAATAGAGGCCAGCATTAATTTACAAGAAAAGTGAACTAATTCAAACAGGTCAACATATGAAAGCCATAGTTAACTGAAATTTATCAATGAATGTAGTTGTTTATGGCAATGGCTGTGCACATGAGTACTATGCATTTCTGGGCTAAAAGTGCAAAGATGATAAACCAGGAAGAGCTGATTTCTATGATCAAGAACTAAGTAAATGACCTACAACAGCAGCCAATAAGTTTCACAAAAGAAAGTTTGAGGAACTGATTTAAGACAACTGAGAACTCGTTCAAAGGTAAACAGCTGTCATGCTTGACATTCCACAGGAATGAGTGGGTCACACTACTGATGCTCTTCAATATCAGAAGGTGTGTTGAAAATGGGTTCCTCACATGTTGACAGCAGGAGTTGAAATTTGAAAGTGAGGAATTTTTTACAGCATTTTGACAGCTGATGAAGAATATGCTTATCATTGTGACCCAGAAACAAAGCATCAGTCTAGAAAGCTGAGCTAAGTGCCTGATGACATCCCCATTTTTTTTTGACAGGAATTCAGAAGTACTTTGCCATTGCCTTCTGGGTGTTTTTGTTTTAGATTCCCAACCTAGCCTACAATCCTGAAAAATTATTGGTGGTCCATCCATGTATTAACCAGTCCTACCTTACTTAACGTTTTTTCAAGAACAACTGAACTTTTCCAGATGTTGATTCCTACTGCAAAACACAGTTTAACTTGTGTCTGATTTTCAGTTTGTATATATTCCAAAGGCCTTTTATAAAGCAGCGCAATAAATATATTTTGCTAAAAAGGCATTAAATTATTGAATATATTTCAATCCCGTCTGTTTTTTTCCTTAAAAAGAGGGTTTTTTCCCATTGCTCTCCACATTTAATAAAGAGAATTCTTTGAAATTTTCCATCTTAGTATAGCACCCCTGCACAATTAAATAAGCTCAAAATCATTACTAGAAATTGTAGTTACTGTATTAATCCACTGCCTATATATTATAACTAACACTGTACATATAAATTATGCCATTAGTCCACTATCTCTATATTATAATTAAAGCTGTATATATAAATTTCCTTCTCAGACCTATGGATAGTATATATCTTTCTCAATTTTGGATGCTCTAACAGTGGCCTGGGAGTTTGAGGGTTCTGTGTAGGATCTTAGCTGTTCTTAGCACTGCACTCTTCTGAAAAGAGCCGATATACAGTAGTTTTTGGGATATGATGTGGCTACTCCCTTAACTTGGTACTTACAGCCCAAAGTGCTCCTATCACCAGTGGGACCACTTTGACTTTGACTTTCCACATCGTCTCTATTTCCTCCTTCATGACCTGGTACTTTTCCAGCATCTGATACTTTTTCTTCCTGATTTTGCTGTTATTTGGCACTGCTATATCTTTCTGGTTCTTGTCTACTACTATGATGGCTGGTTAATTGACTAACCATCTGGATCTGGAAGTCTCATAGGATCTTAGCCTTGCTATTCTCCATGACGTTCTGTGGAATCTCTTATCTGAACTTGGGGGGGGGGGTCTGACTATACACTGTGCAGATATTCCTGTACACAATAGATGGTATAGGGTCTCCTCGTGAGCAGGGGGCTGGATTAGAAGACCCAAGGTCTCTTCCAGCTTCTATTCTATTCTATTCTATTCTATTCTATTCTATTCTATTCTATTCTATTCTATTCTATTCTATTCTATTCTATTCTATTCTATTCTATTCTATTCTCTTTGTGTATGTCTGTGTGAAAAGCATTATTTGAAAGAAAAAAGACACATTTTTATACTCATAGGCATAGGTGGAAATATAGTGAGCTGAAATATATAGAAATTGCTGTGACCAACTCTCATATGATACTACATTGATTCCAATCCTGTGTATGGAGGCAGTTCAGTCCTCTAGCATAAAATGGGTTGAATGAGAAATTTACTGGCTTTCAACATACCAACCTCAAGGGTTGTTTTATCAGCATTCCCCTCCCTTTGGATCTAATAGAAGCAATGAGGAGGGTTGGAAGAGAATCACACCTTCTCTTTTATTCACAAAGGGTCTGAGTCTCTTTATGAGCAGGATCCGCCAATCCGTAATCAAGGGTTAATTTCACAGCTCGCTGCTTCATCTAGCATAATATCCATTCAGACTAATTAAATCTGTCTAATAATGTGAGCGTCTTTCTCTTTGTTCTTCCCATTCTTTGTTTTACACCCTTCACATCTCATCTCCAGAACTACACGCCATCACATCCTACAGTGACAAGCCGAATCCTATCCCTAAAATTAAAACATTCCTGACCTATCTGTGATGACAAGGCGAGCAAGCTTCACAGCGCTATGGCCCATGAAGGGAACTGACACATTTGTTTTTAATTTCAAAAGAGTAGAAAGTGAAGATCTGACCCTGTCAATCAGACCCCATGACAAGTTTAATCATTGCTGCCCCACAAAATCACGGCTAAATAGGAATGCAAATAATGTATCACGGAGCTCTTATAAATGCTAATCAAGGAGAAGTAATCAAGTGACAATTTCACTGATCTCTTTTCTGAAGGAGTCAGTCAATGCAAGGAAAAGGAAAGACAAAAGGCAAAAAAAAATCCCAATACAGTTTACTGAAAGAGGGAGGTAGGGAAAACTTTTTTTTTTACAAATTATTATTGTAGTTCATCGCAGCATCAGCCAGATGTTTACACTGGATTGGCATTTTTGTCCACCTATTGAATCTTTCCCAAGGATAAACAATTGTTGTTGTTGCATGGTGAAAAAGGTAAATATTGTCACAAGATGTAGCCTGTTCCAGATAAAGCTGCCTTTTGCAATTGACTAATGGTGATTTTGTCAATGCTGATGATTAGGATTAGGATTTATTAAATTTATATGCCGCCCTTCTCCCTAAGGACTCAGGGCAGCTCACAACAATAAAAATTAAGAGACATAAAATACAAAAATTAAAAAAGAATTAAACAATGATATAAGAAATACTGGACAATTTAACACAATAAAAAACAAATTAAAAACCATGGTCAGTCCAGGCCCACTTGTTGGAACAACCATGTCTTCAGGTCACGGCGGAAGGATCGAAGGTCAGGGGCTGTCCGTAGCTCTGGAGGCAGTTCATTCCAGAGGGTCGGTGTGCCCACAGAGAAGGCTCTCCCCCTGGGGGTCGCCAGCTGGCATTGCCTGGCCGCCGGAACCCTGAGGAGGTTGACTCTGTGGGAGCGAACTGGGCCATGATGGTGTTCAAGTAGTGCTCCAGATGTTTTGGGATTGCACCCTTAATGCCTATTGCTATTGGTACTATCTTTGCTTTGCCAGCACAGTACTAGGCTGCATTAACAGAGGGATAGAATCAAGATCACATGAAGTGTTAATACAACTTTACAATGCCTTGGTAAGGCCACACTTGCAATACTGCATCCAGTTTTGGTCACCACAATGTAAAAAAGAGGTTGAGACTCTAGAAAGAGTACAGAGAACAGCAACAAAGATGATTAGGGGACTGGGGGCTAAAACATATAAGGAATGGCTGCCTCAAAGAAGTGGGAGTTAAGCTATTCTCCAAAGCACCTGAGGGTAGGACAAGAAGCAACCCAGATTGTTGGGGGCAATTAAGCTGACTTTGTAATAATGCCGCTTGGGTGTGTGTGTGAAAGCCCTAATAAGCAGGCATATACATAGAATGAAGGCTACTGCTAAGCTTGTAAGCCGCCCTGAGTCTTCGGAGAAGGGCGGGATATAAATGGAATTAAAATTAAAAAAAACCAATGGAAACTAATCAGGGAGAGAAGCACCCTAGAACTAAGGAGAAATTTTCTGTCAGTGAGAACAATTTATCAGTGGAACAACTTGCCTCCAGAAATTGTGGCTGGTCCATGTAAAGTAACTGGTGGGTGTGGCTGTTTGGGGCGTGACCTCTGGCATGTGTAGCATCCTGCTACTAAACCCTCTATTTCCTTGTCTAACCCAGGCCACCAGAGGTAGCTCCTAGCCAGTGCCTTCATTCTCACCACCCCTGGATGGCCCTCGTGCAGTGACTGAAGGTCCCTTTCTCTTAGTCCTTGTGGTATTATGACCCTGCTTCCCCATAACAGGCATCCCTTGTGGGTTGATAGCTCGTGCCTCCTGCTATGCTGACAGCCTGTGTATGCTTTAGTCACATACACTACAGTCCAACACTGGAAGTTTTTTAGAAGAGACTGGACAACCATTTGTCTGAAATGGTATAGAGTTTCCTGTCTGAGCAGGGGGTTGGACTAGATGGCCTCCAAGGTCCCTTCCAACATTATTATTATTATTATTATTATTATTATTATTATTATTATTATTATTATTGTTGTTGTTGTTGTTGTTGTTGTTGTTGTTGTTGTTTTGCCACAATTATTCTATTTCTATTTACAGATATTTGTATTTGTGATTTTCTCCAGTTCTTTCTCTTTTATTCTGTTGTCTCCAGGTACTGCCATGTTCACCATGCAGATTTTTTTTGTCTTTCCTATGAACAATTGCTAGGTCTGAAGTGTTATGTGTTGTTATTTTTTCTACTGCTTCTGCTTGTCCCTCGAAGAGGGGAAAGCAATGCTGGTTTTCAGGAATATAACATTTGGTGTCAAATGCAGTTTACTAATCCTTTCTCTGCAAAGGAAACAGACAGAAACCTCTGTTGAAAGAGAAATCATCATTTGTCTTTGCTGTTAATCTGACTTCAGAATTGTCTTAAAACTGAAAAGCCCGCAGTGACCTTCTGTGTGAGATGATGAGACATTTTGGAACAACTTGAAAGCAAGAAATCACTTTAAAAAAATTAGCAACCCACATATACGTATAGAAGCATCAAGCATACGAAAGAGAAAATGTATACCACTAAAAAGTTCTAAATCCACACTTCTGGGCTTAAATATCTGACGGAAGAGTAGCATTCCTGAGATTTGCTGGAGAAATACACCTGTGTTATTGCTGTATCAACAATAAGAAAAAGTAACTGTAGTGAAATAAGCTGTATCAACAATAAGTGTCCAGTAACTGTAGTGAAAATGGGAATATGAAAGGGAGATGTATTCAAGCTTTCTGTGGCTCAAAATATGAAATGAGATGCATGTCCATTTGTGGCCCCCAAGCACTTTTTTTGATTCCTGGACCTCACTCTAATCTTAACTGTTGAAAACAGACCTAGAGTTTTCCTCCCATTTTAAAGCTTGGAAACATGAAGGTCTAGTGCAAATCCCAAAACAAGTTTAATATACCGATGCAGGTACCCATCATACAATTTCCTTTCATGACACACAATTTATGCAGAGCACAGAAGAGTGAAAAGTAGTAAGCAAAGGTGAAGCCATGAGATAAGAAAAAGGAAAAAAAAGATATTTAGTTAAATTTGGTTTAGGCCATCATTTTGTCATATTTTCCCTTCCTTGCAAACCATCCTTGTTTCTACCACATTCACACACCATCTCATGCTCCTTCCGGCGTGATCTAAAAACTTATTTATTGGAGCAGTCTGACCTGGTTTGATGGGTTAGGGTTAGGTTTTAATATGTTTTTAATTACTGTTTTAAACTTGGGCATAATATTTAATCGTTTTTTAACTTTTGTATTCTGTTTTTATATTTATTGCCCTGTACACCGCCCTGAGTCTTTCGGGAGAAGGGCGGTATAAAAATATAATAAATAAATAAAATAAATAAATTTATTGTTTAAACTTCTCATCTGTTTTTTTCTGAGGAGCTAATCAAGTCTCTTTCTGGTTCTTCTCTTTCTTCATACATTTGTTTTGTAATTTGATTTTCCTTTATTCTTTTCCTATGGCCAAATGATCACGTCGCACTTACTTCAAGGTGCCCAACATTCATTCTTGCATATTTCTGTTTGTTTCATTGTATGCATTGTACAGAGAAATCCATACAACTTATGCTTAGATTTCTCCTCATACACCCAATTCTTGTTTAACTTTTCTCATGTCATGTACCATGTAACAAAGTGATCAGGAGGCTGCACAGTCATTTTTGCTTCTTTCAAAAAACATACATTCTGTGCAACATGCCATATATTGCCTATTATTTTTCTAGTACAAAAATAAAATTGTGTCTCCATTCAATATAAGTGCCAATCAATGCAGTAAGTATTTCCTTTTTTCCCCCTTGTGTCGTAATAGTTTGTTTTTTAAAAAAACAAGTTTAACTTTGGATTATGGACAATTGTTTGGACAAATTGGTTAATGCTAATTAGTTTTGTTTCTAACAAAAATGCAGCTCTAGGAAAATTACAGCACAGAACATCAATTTCTTCACTAGTGGCAATTTGTATATAGAAGGCTATTTTATCATTGTAAGCCAGATCTGTTGTACAATAGGAAGGGATGAATCTCTTTAAAAACCTCACCCAATCTTCTGACCATGCCCCCCCCACACACAATTTTTTTGAATTGCCTAAGGCAGGGGTAGGCAACCTTGGCTCTTTTATGAGCCAGCCATGCTGAGGGGAAGGGAGAGGTTTCCAAGCTGAATTCTGGGAGTTGAAGTCCACGAGTCATAAAAGAGCCAAGGTTGCCTACCCCTGGCCTAAGGCAATGGTGACAGCAAATATTCAAATGCCCCTTGATTAGCAGAAGCTTCAACTTTTGCAACTGCCAAGCAGCCGCGAAAGTCAACTTGAATGATTCAGTCAGAGGATACGTTGTATAGCTTTTACATGGTGTTTCTAGAGGAACTGATAACATGTGTAGCTGCCCAAATAACCTTGCTTCAGCATCCTCAACCTGCACCACTGGGAACTAGCTCAGACATCCTGGAGAATTTGTATCAGAACTGCCCTCATGAAAACTTTGGCTGAGTCCACTGTGATGTCAGAGGCCAAAATAGAGTGAATCGGAAACGACATGGAGGAGGAGCAAACATCCTTATGGTTTCGTTTCTGGCACATAAGAAAAGAATGTTTGTGTTTGATGAGAAAAGGAGCCACATGACATTAGGTGCTCCTATACCACTGTGAAACACCTTGGCTCCAATGAAATGGGAAAACAGCTATTGGCAAAATAATTAAATAATCCCCCATTCCTGCATGCTGTCTTATCAAGGAAAAGACACACACTTCTCTAACTGAAGCTCAGTTCTTGGGGACTTCATGAACATGCCCATTCATTGTTTTTTTCTTGCTTTCTGGTGCTTTGGAGAATAGATTGACCCTTTTCTAACCCTTTTCTTTGTGGCAGCTCCTTAAATATTGGAACACTGCTCTCATATCACCCTTAGCCCTTCTTTTCATTAGACAACAAACAATACTTCTATGGCTCCTGTTGTTGCCATAATATCAACAGTTTTGACTTAAAAGGAGTTGAAGGCACAGTAGTGGTTTAGTAGTTTTGGGTAATAGGGATTTAGTGACTCCCACCACTACTCAGTGGAGGAAACCAAATGAAAGTGTGTTAGATGAATAAATCTAGTGTCTGCTTCTGAATAGTTCGGGATCAATTTATTTTCAGTTGTTAATACTCTTTTAGGATTTGTATTCTTTAAAGTGCTAGTACACTTTGAGTCTGTGAAATGAAGGATATCTGTCTCAATATAAACATTATTTTA
Organism: Vipera ursinii; assembly: GCF_947247035.1. NCBI lineage: Eukaryota > Metazoa > Chordata > Lepidosauria > Squamata > Viperidae > Vipera > Vipera ursinii. Next base: position 17,568,230 of record NC_139516.1, read on the forward strand.
TAAATTCTAATACTTCAAACTGAAAAGTTTTTAAATACCTAAAATTATATGGGCTTATAGTTATGGTCACTCTTCTGTATTTGCAATTGTCATTAATTTTACATAGAGATTCATTTCCTTTGAAGTGTCAAGTTCTATATAACATTTTCTGTGAATGTTATAGAAAGGAAGAATTTGAGATCCTGCCTGTACTCACGGAGTCCTCGACTTAACAATCACAGCTGAACCCAAAATTTCTGTTGTTAAGACATTTGTTAAGTGAGTTTTGCCCCAGTTTACAACTTTTCTTGCCCCAGTTGTTTCTAAGTTAGTAACACGGTTGTTAAGTGAATCTGGCTTCCACATTGATTTTGCTTGTCAGAAGATCACAAAAGGTGATCATGTGACCTCCAGACTCTAGCTGTCATAAATATAATCCAGCTGGCAAGCATCCAAATTTTGATTACGTGACCATGGGGATGCTGCAATGGCCATAAGTGCTGCTGTAACTTTGAATGGTCACTAAATAAATGGTTGTAAACGAAGAGCTATTTGTATTTGGCTTCAAGTGGCCAACAGGAATGGAACTAATTAAGACAAGCTTATTGGAGAAAAGTTAGGAAGGCATATTAAAAATATTAACAAAGATCCATGTTAGCCAATTGGTACATCAGGCTATGTGGGCTTTTGTGGGGCTAACTGGCTAATGAAGCTTTGATGTTAGATCAAATGTTTGGATTGGGAGATCCATCCATAGGGTAACATATCTCCATGTTAACCAATAGGTTTCTGAGATGGAACATCTATGGAGATTCTTAGTCATCCAGGTCATAATTGTCACAAAGATGTTTTTTCACAAGACAACTGGACTTTCTTCAGTCAGAGCTGAAGAAGCTTCTTGGATGAGAAGCAAGATGTCTTCAAAGAAAAACAAGAAAGTCCAGTTGCCTCATGAAACAGCATCAGATGGAATAGCCTGCTGATATGCAAACATACCCTTGAATAAGCCTACTGGTAGATTGGTCAATGGGACTTTTGATTGGCAAATTCACTTTAGTCTAACATAGCTTCATGTGAGCAAAGGGGAGATTCAGTTAATATTCTCCCAAACATAATTTTACTGACACTTGTTTTCTTTATGTCTATGTCTCAATCATCCAGGTCATGGTTGTCGCAATGGTGCTCTTTCCAACAGGCAAAGAAAGTCCAGTTGCCTTTTGGAAAAAGCACCTCTGGGTTGTTTGCAATATGTTTTTTCTTGCGATAGCTTCAAACGTTTAGTTCAGATTCCATGACATCTCATTTTGCATGTGTAGTTTCAACATCTCATCAACAGCAGGTTTGTAAGTCTGATATTGCACTGGACTTCTTAATTCTCTCATATAGATTCTCTTGGCAGCCATGAGATCCTTTAACATTACTGTCAAAATGTTACAAGGGAGAAGGTTCCATTAAAATGCAAATGGCAGCTTTGGAGAAGTATTATATGTTGGCACCATGGTAGGCAGAAAAAGTACTAACTACTCCTTCCCCTAAAATCCAGAAGCTATTTAAGTTTTCCTCACACTACTGTTAACATAATAAGAAAATCACATTAACCAAATTTAGCCATTTCCTATACTCAGTTCAAAACAAGTATACCCCACTTTCCTTATTGAAGTCAAAGTAGCAAATAAAGTGAGTTGGGAGAAATAATTTCATGCATTTTTCTTGCATGGATTGACCTTGCATTTCACTGGGATATATTTTAAACGTCCTGGTCTAGTCTACAACTCTGTAATTTCCCGGGAACTCCAACCAAGTATTTCCCATACAAGTAGCCCTTGGCTTACGGCCAAAATTGAGTCCAAAATTTCAGTTGCTAAGCAAGGCAGCTTTGCCTCATTTTACAACCGGTTGTGCCACATTTAACAGAATCGCTGCAGTTTTTAAGTGAACCGGATTCCCCTATTGACTTTGCTTGTCGAAAGCCAGCTGGGATGGTTACAGACAGTGAACCCCTGACCCCAAGACAGAGCAACTGTCATGAAATCATGCCAATAGCCAAGTGCCCGAATTTTGAACACTTGACCGTGCAGATGCTGCAATGGTTGTAGATGTGAAAAGGAGTCATAAGTCCCCTTTTTTAGTACCGTAACTTTGAACTGTCACTAAACAAATGGTTATAAATTGAGGAATACATGTGTGTGACTTCTTAGGGGTTTTTTTTTGGTACAGAGGCCTGGGCTCACATAACTGTCATTTGTGACCTTCTCAGCTGTCTTCTGGCAAACAAAGTCAATGGGGAAGCTGGCAGGGGAAGTCACAAGTCATAGTCATGTGATGTCTCACTTAATGAGCAGAGTGATTTGCTTAAGGACCGGAGCAAAAAATGGTCATCAAATTGGGTCACACGATGCCTCACTTAACAACTGCACTACTTAACAATACATTTTCAAGTCCCAGTTGGGGTAAGTAGAGATACCTGTAGTTCACTTTGAGCACAATTTGGATGCCAATAAGCTATTACAGTCCTTATTATATACTTGCACAATTTATGCATATATTTTCCAATGTTTAAATACCAACAAAAACCAGGGATTCTTCATGCAAATTTGTTTTCAGCTTATTGGCTTCTTAAATCACCATTTCACTTGAAAGCTGAGTTGCTTGCCATTAAGAACAAAACATTTTAAAAGATAACAGCTACTCCCATTGAACATTTCCTTGCTACACATAATTGTTTATGTTGGATTACAAACACAAGCAGAGATAGAAGTGTACCTCTGAAATGGAAAATCGAGAGAAGAAAAGCCTGCAGTAGGAAATGATTGTACAGGGAACATGTTTCATTATTGTTCTTTCCCTTCTGATGGTTGCAAATGTATTGGCAAAGAAGTTAGTTGCTCTTCCACAATGCCTGCCTAATGTCATTCTATATATGTTTTATTCCAAGAGTGAGCTTCATTTCCCACAAGAGAATGCAGATGCAACATTGAGTCAAAATGACCTAGACTGCAGAGATATACACATTCAATAGAAAAATCTACTTTCCAGTAATCATATGACAGGGTATGACTTTAAATCTAATTCCTATGTTAGGAAATGGAGCATGGAGTTTTATCCTGTATTTCTCTAGGGACTAGTTGCCTCTTATCATCAGATAAATAGTTGCTACAACACTTAAGCTTTAATTGTGCATGGGATAGGTGGCCAATTCAACTCCCAGAGCTGTAATCACGAGTGATTGTGATTCATGACATATGCCTTCATTGGAAGGGTCCATTGGAAGCCATTAAAAAATATATCTAGATTTTGTCTCGACTTAGACTGATTAGAATCTTAGTTCCATAAATCGATCAAGTTCTGGAGAAACTGGTGTTCTTTTTCCCATGAACAATGTGTGTGTGTGTGTGTGTGTGTGTGTGTGTGTGTGTGTGTGCACGTGCACGTGCACGTGCACATACATACAAAGCAATAAAGCCTCTGTTGATTAATTAAGGGCACAGTGCCAAAACAAGTGTCTTTGTTTAAAACACATGGACAAGACAGGTTTGAGAAAGTTGATGTCCTAAGTAGACACCATAACATGTTTCTAATTATATCCAGAAAAAAGAATAAGAATAGGGATTACCAACTGTTTGGAAAGATAATTTTTCCCCAAAGAAAGATTAGAATTAAACAAACAAACAAACAAGCCATACTTTATTGATTTAAGGTAAATACCCTTTGTTGGGCCTTTTCTAATTTCTTTATTAATGTCATAATTCTGGAGTTCCTATGCACTGTTCTATTAGAGCATTTGACATTAAGTCAACTCCTCGCTCTATGAAATGTTAAACCTAGGAGCATGTTCCACAGAGTGTAGTTGTCCCAACAACAAGACAGCAGTTCCATCACAAATTATTGCAGCCATTTCACAAACTTATTGGAATGGAGGAAAAACAGCAACCATTTTTGCGAGGTAAGCCCTTTCCTTCCATATGCATTTACTCACGTTCTGGCTGAGGATTTTATAGCAAAGCTGTCGGTAGGAAACAAAGTCCAAAGTTCATGCAACATCAGTTCTCCACAGCTTCTTGTCAAGTACATTCTGACATTTGAGATAAAACAGATATAAGCTGGAATCAAGAGCAGAAAGTTTGTATGAAGATTCATTCTTATGCATTACTTGGCACTCTTTCGGTACTGCAGCTCAAAATCTGTTGGTAAGAAAAACTCTCAAAAGCTGCCCTTTGAAGGACAACAGAAAGTTCCTGATCCTGTCCTGGCATCACCTGACTTGGAAGAAATAAGGAACACTGGGTGGACAACCTGTGACCTGAGTTTCCTTATAGTGCTGTGTGATTTTGCTGAAAACTGACAGCATATTTTGACAGAGGAAACATGCTAAAAATGTATTATAAGCCTAAAGGTGGTCCACCTTGGCAGTAGCTGATTGTGAAGAGAAAGACCACTGCTGAGTACTTAGAGATGGGTTGATCAGTTTTTCCCCAACTAATTTTTCAACTCCTCATATTCTTAGCCAACATGACCATAGGAAATTATGGCAAAAGCCGGTGAGATGTTATTAAATGGACAAATCATTTACCTTTGTGCAAGACAGCTTCCTATGTTCTTCAGTAAGGAAGTGTCTTTTGGCATTAATGGAAGAATAGGTCACAACAGGGAATTTCTAAATAGCTTTCTTCTCAGTTGGACTCCCAGTTTCACTGATGGATTTAGTGTATTTTAGCTTTCCCAGATTCGTGCCCTTCATACAGGTGCCAAAATTGGGCTGTCTGATGTATGCAGAGTTGCTTTGGGCTCACAGGAGCTTTTACTGTTTGAATGAACTTCAGACCTAGCACCAGCAGCCAACAGAGTTGGCCAAATGCCAGGGGACCACAGGCTTAAAAATTGGGGTGATTCCAGGATTAAATATATAAATGAATACATGAAGGAGCTCAGTCTGTTATTTTCAATCCAAATATGATTTTATAAAAGGAAGTTTTTGTGAGTTCCCTAATGAATAACTCACTAAATTGCCCTCTTTTTAGTGAGGAACTGGACCAACTAAAAGGATGTTTCATCACCAATCCTCAAATCAAGGTCAAATGCAAGAAAGAAAATAGGGCAGATTTGTGAAAGAGAAAACATTCTGTTTAAAGGCATCAGCATCCCAAGAAGCGCGAGTAACATCTTCCTTATTTATATATGGAAACTGGAGCAATGATGGCATTTTACCCTACATTACCATTGCAAAATTGTCTGCAAAAATAATTATCTAAACAATGCAACATCAAAAACCAGGACAATAATAATAATTCCAAAATTTAACTAGCTAGAAAATACATGGATGTACTCTGTAAATAGTTGAGAAGAGAAATTCCATATAAAAAGGCTAATGTGGAAAGTTCTGAGATTTATAACAGGATGTTCAGTTCCAACCCAGTCCCCCACATGATTAATCACATGCTTTCAATCCACATGTTACTTTGTAAGCATTGGGGACTGTATGTTAAGCAATAACTTATGCAAGCTATGCAAAAACTCTTTTCATCAGCAGAAGGATCATTCTGGAGAAAGGAGTATATCTGACCTATCTTTTGAGGCAATGGATCATAATTAAAAAAATGATGGTGGTTGTAGATTGTACAGGCTAATCTCTGTAGAAAAGAGACCAACACCTTTAGACTAAAAGAATATCTCTGTAAGGCATTTAGATCTGTTTCCTGAGCCTTAAAGACTGTATACACAATCTGTCATTGTTTAATAATTAGATGGCTCATGCCAGAGAAATGTAACAATAAAGCTGATAGCCCTCCTGTCCTTCTCCAACATTCACTCCTTAGGCTTAGATTTAGAGCAAGAGCCTCCAACTTTAGCAACTTTAAGACTTGTGGACTTCAGCTCCCAGAATTCTTCAGCCATTATGACCCTAGTGACTTTTTTTTTTTGCATATTCCTAGATAACTATTTCCCCTTCATGGATTACTGCCTTGTCGTGGTGAAGGGGCTTGCATAATTCAATGAAGCTATGATCTATGCCATGCAGGGCCACCCAAGATGGACAGGTCATAGCAGAGAGTTCTGACAAAACGTGATCCACTGGAGAAGGAAATGGCAACCCACTCCAAGGCCTGCAGGAATGTTGTCCATGGGGTCACAATGGGTCGGACACGACTTCGCAACTAACAACAACAACAAGATAACCATTCAAGAAGTTGCTGACCTAATTCAAAGACTAATTGCCAGGAAACATAAGATTTATTTAGTTGTGTTTCATGGACGGACATTAACAGACAATGATTTCATAACTCCATGGTGCCTGCAAGTTTATTAAAGAATTATTACACTTTAATAAAACTATAGGGACAACCAGGTTACCAGATTCAATGAAGAAGCAAAATCTTCTCTTCATTCTTATGAGAATACCATTGCAATGGAAAAAGCAGGCAGGCAGGCTTTGTCACTTCTTTGAATGGGGTGATGCTCAATGGCAAAAACTTTTAAAAAATATAGTTTAACTACAAAATTCTGGAGCTGATCATCTGTTATTGAGGGGCCACTTCCAAGCCATTAAAAAAGAGAGAATGATCACTTCTCTGATGGCATAAATTTGCACATCAGTTACAAAAATTCAAATGCAAACATTTGAAAAGAATTAGTGTAATTTTAATGGAACTGCAATGCATCTCCAACATATTAAAAGAGGTGAAATGACAGATATTTTTTTTTTTTGCCAAGTTGTGACTGGTGGGTAAAAAAATGTAAATTTTTGAAGTCTGCTCAACCTTAGTCCGGACATATTACAACTATTTCCGCTATAGTCTGCTAGTAAACTGACCATCCTTGATGTTTCCCTGTAAATGCCAGTGTGCTAAGTGTAAGTGAAAAAAAGTGGATACAAGCTAACACCATTGCTCTTTTCTCTAAAAACAATGACTCTTATTTTTGTGAAATTCCTGAATACTGGACAAAGCTTTCAATTAGATTCAATAATGTTTTTCTAATGTTCTTAAGCTAGAGATTTTCCCAGATATGCTCTGGACAGCAGAGACTGTTCCTAGTAAATAGAGACGGCTGAAAGAGATATACAATCAACTATTTACAACAGTAATAGTAAAATTTGTCAGAAGATTTGCATGGGTATAATGGAATGCTGTTAAAAGCAATGAATGCACAGAGCTTTATTTTTTTTTAACCACATCATCATCTCTCCAACAATCTCCAGCCTCCCTGGCTTTGCATACTTCAGATTAATCTGAACAGAAGAACTTATGATGGAATTTTTCCTAGGAGGTCCCTTACCCCTGGCATACTTGGAAGTATGGGCAGACAAGAACAGAGGCTTTAATATGATGGAAAATATGTAAGATTTTTTAAAAATAAAAATGCCAGTGGTACCACCAACCAGCAGGTTTCAAAAGAAATTCTTAAGGACCCTGACAATATGGTTGGGAAACAAAATCTCTTGCAGAGGAAGTAAATCTCTGAGAAACTGCGAAACAGATTTTGGCATAAAATAAAAAGTGTTTATATGTATCTTTAAGTCACAGTTGACTCCTGGTGACTGCCAATTTTCTTGGCAAGATTTCAGAAGCAATTTGCTATTGCCCCCTTCCCAGGGCTGAGAGAGAGGGGCTGGCACAGGATCACCCAGCTGGCCTTGTGCCTAAGGTTCAACTACAAATTGTGGTCCCCTGGTTTCTATCCTGGAGCTTTAACCCCCACACCTACCTAACCAGCTGGATTTCTTGTGACTCTTGTTTTTATAGAATACAGGGGTCTGGAAAATGACATGGTTAAGAATTATGTCACTTCATAATGTTTACATGGATGATGAAAATGTTCACTGGGTATTTGTTACAACTACTTCACCCACATTCATGGGTGGATTAAAATTGCATCCCATATTTTAAATGTGACTTCTGCATGTATAGGCAGATACGAGAAGAGGAAAAGAAAGGGAAAACAGCTACAGTATATCTCTACATACTGGAAAGATCGAGCAGCATCTTATTCAGTGACCGCTTCAAAGATCAGCTCTCTTTCCAACAAACAAGTTTAAATTACCTTGTGTGGATCTGTTTTTAGTTGCAATGTTCCATTATGCATGAATTCTTACTCTTTGTAAGGGTTTGAAAATCCACATCAGGTTTTTTTTTTTTTTTGTTATTTCCAGTGTTTCAGTAAGGTTTTTGCAAATGGTTTATGTCATTAGGTTAAAATGTGGTGTTCTTTTCATATTCATGATGCACAATACAAATGAAAGCCCTCAAAACTCCCTTTGTATGAGCTGTGGGCCAAGTTCATATTCATTCTTTTGCTTTAAAGTGTTACTTTATTGCATAGACTGCCGTAGGAAAGTGATTGTTCTATGCAGTTGTAGCTGATATTTTCCAGCTATGAATGAATCCTGGAGGCTGGTTCTGAAATCTAACATTTTTTGATACTCTGATGCAGTTTATAAAAAAATAAGGATGTGTGTGTGTGTGTGTGTGTGTGTGTGTGTGTATGTGCATGTATTGCACAAAAATGGAGCATTTCCTTTCCTGGCAAAGGACAAACTAGTGAAGAAGAAGGAAAAAAAGATGAAAACATGAGAAATACGGCTAAACTGAACTTGATCAATTTGCCACTTCTCAGTGATCAGCAAAGTGATGGCCTTGATCTTTTCTTATGGTTCTGTATCTTTAAATCAGATTAAATGTGGAAATTTCAAGAAGACCCTCTGGGACATCTCAAGACTTAAACAGGTCAATTTGGAAGAAAATAGGCTCTGAAGCATTGTGATTCTGAGACACATGACAACTCAAAACATGCTCAGCGAGATCAGACTAAAAGCTTATCGAGTCTAGTATTTTGTCCCCACCAGGATGCACCAGGTGATCATGGGAACCAAAAGCTGAATATGAGCATAATAGCAACCTTTTATTCAAATTTTTGGCAACTAATATTCAGAAATATGATTTTATATTGAAGGCATTATCAAATGGTTAGTAGCCATCATGAATTGAACACATTAATCACTTTACCTTCTATGAATTCACCAATTTCTATATCGCAATATTGGAGGAATGTATGAAATTTGATGAATAGTATTTTAAAACAATCTGAATAGATGGCACTTGTTGTTTATTATGATTCAAAATTCTGGTTTAACTGGGTGCTTGATTAGCCATGTTAGATTGTTCCGATGAACTTGTTTGTGGTAGAAGTCAATTGCCAGCACCATTTAATTCCCCAAGGAAAACAACCTTTTCAATCCAATTACTTGCTTGGGAGGACATATAATTCAGTAGTCAATAAGTAGAAATCCTTCAAAAATCTAGATTGCAAATTCTGATCCAAATAGATTGTACTACATCATCTCCCACTTCATTTCCAAGGGACTATCTCCACCTGGATTTAAAACAGGGGCCTCCAACTTTGGAAATGTTAAGATGTGTGGACTTCAACTCCCAGTATGGCTGGGGAATTCTAGGAGTTGAGATCCACACATCTTAAAGTTGCTAAGGTTAGACACCCCTAATTTAAAATATTCAGTGGTGTTTTGGGCTACTGTTATTACTGATTAAGGATTCTATTTGCATCTATATTTTGTAATTGTTGCCTGTCTCTAGAGCTGGTTCTTCTAGATATTTCAGTAAAGTTAGCAGTAGAAGAACGAACTCTTATTTCTTGTGTTTTTTGTTTAATCAGTAGAAATGATTTGATTTAAAACATAATTTAAAATTTCACATTGTGGCAAAGACATCCTCAAATGCATATTTTCAGAGAAAATACATTTAAGGATGCATATTTGAGTACAATATTCCAAATGGATTTCTTCTTTTTTTTAAAAAAAAAAATCACCAATCAATCTAGACATGAGTTGGTCACATAATTATGACCTGATTGATCTATCCATCCCTACTAAGGGATATGTGTTTTCCTCCAGCAAAGGGAAAAGCATTTTAAATCCCCTTTTCACAAATGTCATAACCCAAACAAACCATGCTCCCAGATACAGCTGCTCAGTCTATTAATTAATTGATCATTTAATTAACATTTAGATTGAAGCATTTATATTCTGCCTTATCTTCCAAGAACTCAAGCCTGCTTATAATGGAGCAATTAGGAATACCAATCCATGTACTAGCCCAGGGGTAGGCAACCTTGGCTCTTTTATGACTCATGGACGTCAACTCACAGAATTCCTGAGCCAGCATAGCTGGCTCAGGAATTCTGGGAGTTGACGTCCATGAGTCATAAAAGAGTCGAGGTTGCCTACCGCTGTACTAGCCCTACATGAGACAAAAGCAATATCTACTGTCTTATTCAAGCCATTTCCACCTTGTCACATTTTCAAACTTTTTGCAATTCAGCAAAGACACAATCTTCTTGAGTTCCTAGGAATACAGGAAACTGCTACACATTGAAAAATACAGCTGGGCCATCTTGCAGAATATAAGTGTCATTGATTAGTAAAGGAATAGCTATAGAGCTTTATGCAGTTGAACCCTCTCTATGGACAAAAGCAACATATTGAACCTGACATTTTGAGTCATGCTAGACTTACTTTCTACCAATGAGCCTCAAACCTGTTTGTATAATTTCTTAAACTTCAGGATGTGATATGCAGGTGGACAATAATCATAGGCTGGGCATAAAGAAGTTCATAAGGCTGAAACAATAGAAACATTTGCTATGCATAATTATGCATCCACTGCATTCAAAGTGAAGGCTTGTGCTGTGACTGGAGAGGTGTAATTTTTAGAAAGGGTTAAGAAAAGAAGATGGTAGGAATGTCAGTAAGATATTTCTTCTACTTTGCCTTCCAATTTTCACATGTCTGGAGATGAGTGACTTTTCATTTTCACCTCTTGAGGAAGATTAAGCTGCCAAAAATGAAATTAAAAAACAAATTCCTCTGATGTACATTTTAAGGCATTTGTATATAAAGCTTCCTTTCAATTTCTTCCTTTATTTATTTTGCATGCAAGTTTACTTTTGAAAAACAAATGCATACCATCCCCCAGTCCCAAAAGAGAAAGGGATAAGTATTGCTACAACTATAAGTGTTGCATTCTCACATAGTTGAAACACCTGGTGGAATAAATTGACATACAGGTATTTATAAAATTCTGTAGCCTTTTCTCAGCAGTCTTTCAGAAGAACAATGTCATCAACAGAAAGGTCCTGCTTGCATTACAACCAATCCGCTTTTGTACGATATCCAACATTTTCATGCCAACTGCCCAGAAGAAGTCTTAACAGTTTCCAAGAGAAAGAGAAAAAAAGCAAAAGGGATGATCATCCTTATGCCCTGAGGTTGAAGGAGAATAATTCCCTCTCCAAAGTCTTTGAAAGAAAAAGCTAGGGATAGACCACAACTGAGTGATCAAGGCAGAATTGTTGGCTTACTCTAGCTTCCCACCATAGGAATATTAAAAAAAAACAAAAACTTTTGAAAAGCAGGAAAGAATGATAAGAAATAGCAGTTCATGCAATAGGGGCTCCCGGCAAAGAAATCAAGCAAGTAACTCATACAATAACAAAATAACAGAATAAGAGAGTTGGAAGAGAGGTCTGGGAGGTCATCTAGTCCAACCCCCTGCTCAAGCAGGAAACCCTATACCAGGGGTAGGCATCTTTTATGACTCGTGGACTTCAACTTCCAGAATTCCTGAGCCAGCTGGCTGAGGAATTCTGGGAGTTGAAGTCCTTGAATCATAAAAGAGCCGAGGTTGCCTACCCCTGCCCTATACCATTTCAGACAAATTGTTGTCTAATCTCTTCTTAAAAACCTCGAGTGTTGGAGCACCCAGAACATCTGGAAACCAGTTGTCGCACTAACTGCTATAACTGTCAGGAATTTTTTTCTTAGTTCTTAGCTGGATCTCTCCTTGATTAGTTTCCACTCATTGCTTCTTGTCCTGCCTTCAGATGCTTTGGAGAATAGGTTAACAACCCCCCTCCCCCCTTTTTTGAGGCAGCCTTTTAGATATTGGAACATAGCTATCATGTCACCCCTAGTCCTTCTTTTCATTAATATCCACTCATGGCTTCCCAAGAAGCTGACTTCTCTGCTCTAATAAAAGTGCCTTTCTGTTTGTATTGATCCTCTCGATTTAGATTCTACTTGCAGTGGTGACAACTTCCTGTGCAACAGTGGGCCAAAACTCTGAACTTGGGCAATATCCTCCGGTTGTCTTCTTCCTGGAGATGTTGAAAAGGTAGCTCTGGGTGACAAATTTAAAGGATACTCTGGGAAGAGGGATCTTGTTTTTCAACCCTTGTTCACCCGTGGCCTCCTTCGAACCTCGTTTTTCACTTGTTCTGGCCCCACTACAAAATATAGATATGGGGCAGTAATTGATGAATTTTGTGGCATCAATAAGGAAGCATTTGCAATATAATACACTTTGCTTTCCTTTAGTCCTCTTGGCATGGGCCAATGGCTCCTCTGTTACATGGTTTTTCTCTGTGGTTTCCTTGAAATATCCATCAAGTCCCAGGTTGAGAACCTTTTCTTTGTCTATGGATTACACAGCCTATCCAGAAGATGAGGCTCTATGAAACCAGCTATTTACCTTTGCTGTAATTGCAAAAGACCTCTGTCTCAAGCCATTAATGACTTTAAAGGTAATTAACCATTAAATGTTCCACTCTCTGCTAATAGGCTCTGAGTCTAAGCTGTAATTGGATATTGGGCCTGAGCCTTGACATTTGTGGGTGTGCTTATACCTGCATATTTGAGCAGATAATTAAGATCCACTGAACCTCTGTCTTCTGGGCCCTGCTTCTGGGAATTTTGCATTTTCTTGGGAAGATGGGAAAGAGGCCCTCCACAACTGTGGTGCCCTTAATGCAGACATGTCAAACTCGCAACATCATGTGACGTCACACAACGTATCAGGATGGTTTTGCCATTGCCGGCAATGGGGTGGGCGTGGCTTCCAGATGACACACCCGGCCCCTGGGCTGGCAGTTTGACACCCCTGCCTTAATGTGTTTGCTTAGAAAAATTGCAGACACTTGTGCTGCCTTCCTCCTCTCCCATTTGAACCTTTTCCCCAGTGGCAGCAGGGCACAGTTACCAATAAAGCTACAAACCTGAAGTACAGATAGTCCTGGACTTCCAACAGTTCATTTAATGACTGTTTAAAGTTACAATGGCATTGAAAAAAAGTGACTCATGACCATTTTTCACACTTAGACCTTTGCAGCATCCCCATGGTCATGGGATAAAATTTCAGCTGCTTGGCAACTGACTCATATTTATGACGCTTTCAGTGTCCCAGGGTGTTGTGATCCCCTTTTGCGACCTTCTGACAAGCAAAGACAATGGGGAAGCCAGATTCACTTAACAACCATGTAACTAACTTAACATCTGCAGTGATTCACTGAACAACTGTGGCAAGCAAAGTTGTAAAATGGGGACAAAACTCACTTAACAAATGTCTCATTTAGCAACAGAAATTTTGGGTTCAATTGGAGTCATAAGTTGAGGACAGCCTGTAGATATGGATGGAGACTAGATGTTTCAAAGCTTTGCAGCATCAGCAAACAGAACAGCCGACATAAAAGAAGACATTTTCCTTAAAGGGGAGTAGAAGGTCCAGAAGAAAATGAAATATGGAGGCATACAAAGCCCAACATGGAAAGGTGCAAATACTCTATAAGGTGGCCATTGACAACAGGGGAAAAAAATCAGAAATCCCACAGAAAGAGGAATGATGCAGAAGACAGAATAGTATTTGTAAGAAGAAAACATTGTTAGTAATATAGGTAGTTCTCAACGTACAACCACGTTTGAGCCCAAAATTTATGTTGCTAAGCAAGAAATTTGTTGTGAGTTTTACCCCATTTTAAGACTTTTCTCGCCACCTTTGTTAAGTGACTCACTGCAGTTCTTGAATTAGTAACTCGGTTGTTAAGTGAATCTGCTTCCCCCATTGACTTTGCTTGTCAGAAGGTCGCAAAAGGGGATCACATCACTCTAGGACAGGGGTAGGCAACCTCGGCTCTTTTATGACTCATGGACTTCAACTCCCAGAATTCCTGAGTCAGCTATGCTGACTCAGGAATTCTGGGAGTTGAAGTCCATGAGTCATAAAAGAGCCGAGGTTGCCTACCCCTGCTCTAGGACACTGCAACCATCGTAAATGTGAGTCAGTTGACAACCATCCACGTGTAAAGCACGTGACCGTGGGGATGCCACAATGGTTGTAAGTGTGAAAAATGGTCATATGTCCCTTTTTTCAGTGCTGTTGTAACTTTGAATGGTTGCTAAATGAACTGTTGTAAGCCGAGGATTACCTATACTATAGACTATACTAATAGTAGAGAGGAAATGTAATAAGAATAGAATAGTTGTAATGTAGAGTATGGTATAGAGGAAATATTATAACAGTAATTAAGTAGTAGTATAGAAGCAATAGGAATAGAATAGAGGATAGCTTGCACATGTAGCTTTGAAAGTTTCTCATTACACTTTTATATCTCTCCCCCCCCCAAAAAAACACACACACATCTCCACAGTTCTTAAAGGGAGCTATTAAAAAAAACTACCTATTCAGGGTCTAGTGCTTTTGTAGCTCTTTTGAGTCTGGGTCAATCTAATTGGATGAAGTTTCAAAAAGAAACCCCTGACACGGACCACAGCTTATTCTCAATTGTGCTTTGCATGGATTTGTTTTGCTGTTTTGTTCTAATTTTCTTGCCTCATGTCCCACCCTATGAATATAGGGTAAATGATAAATATCTACCTAAAAGGAAAACAACCCTGACTTTTACATGATCACTTGGTGAAGGGATAATTAGATAGGAAAAAAAAACTGTACAGCAAAACTAAAACAACCCTCTCCTATTTTAAAATTAAATTATTTTGGGGAGAGGAAACCTAAGCTTCTTTTTTTTTATAAATAGATTTTGTTCCCTAATGAGTTGCCTAGAATACCTAAAACAAAGGTTTCGGTTGTTGTTTTTTTCTCTTTGCAAAAAATTAATGACATTTTGTCTGGGGGAAGAGCAAGGGAAGGTGGATTAATACTATTATTTTTCACCTGCTAGAGAAGGAAAGGAGAAACGCAAATCCTATTTCTCCCGTCTCTGTAAGAGGAGAAAGTTCAGGGAGCGTCAAAATCCTTTCATCCAGCCATTTGCCATAAACATTGTGCTGCCTTCTGGGATTAGGCCTCTGTTTCCCCATTCTGAACAGAAGCCATTTTCTAATACTAATGTTTTATATACACATCTCAGATACAATGCAACCCCCCCTCCCCAAAGCCCCAAGGCAACAGGGCATTCGTTTATAGTAAATCAGAAGTGTCACCCTTGGCAACCCATAGCAGTGAAACATTTATTCGGCTTCACGTTGCTGGCACTTAGAATTATTTCTTTCATGCCTGATAGCCAAATTACAATATGGCAGGTTTCCCTGGAGCTGCTGGATCATTAGTGCCAGCTCACAACATACTTTCAACTGATATGGCATCTCATGTACAGCTGCCAATCAAAAAATGGGAAATGCAAATGAAGGGGAGCCCATTGGTGTTCAATTACTGTACAGTAAGCTCCTTACGGCTCCGCTTAATGACTGGCAGTCATTTTGCTGAGTGGAAGGAAGAAGGGAGAAGGGAGGGGGGAAAAATTCCCTCCAGGGAAACCCATTACCAGTGCAAGAAGTTTTTACATTTGATTTCCATATTTATTAATTTCTTCACCACCCCTCCCTCTGCCTGTTTTTTTAAAACATTAAGCCCAGGAAATACTTAGCATGGCTTGTTATACAAATACGTGAGCTCCTCAGCTCAGCCGGCTGCCAAGGCCACATCAGCTGAAAAGATCAGGGAATTTGCTAGTGTTACTTCTCAGGAAGTGTGAACTTTCCGTTTCGGCAGACTGAACCAAAGCATTAACCTTTCCAAAATGGCTTGTCTGTGGGCCACGTTAGTAGCTGAAAATGGCTCTTTCACAAAGCTGATAACCTGGCTGCTTTTAGCAGCAGACAACCAGGCAGGGAGAACAGTTCTTCAAACCTGTCAACTCCACACCTCACCCACCTCTGATGGAAACAGCCAGCTCCTCTGCCCCTCTGTACTAAAGATTTGGGTTGTTTGCCCCACTGGTTGCAACTGTGAAAGAGACAAACTGTTGCCTGGTTTAAACTGCAATTTATCTCCTTGGCTACAGTTGCAGCACCAGCTGTTTAATCATTGCACACCACTTGTAGAAAAGCAATATATTTCAGACCAAAAAAAAAAGCATTCAACAAACCAACGGGTATAGAGTTGCAGCACAATTTGTACATGAGTTTATAGGCATCCTCATTTTAAGTTTAAATGTTAGACTTATAAACCGTTAAAGGCGGAAATCACAGTCAATTTGAGCTTTCTTTTCATTTGCCTTCTTCTCTTTAAAGGAGCTATTGCTGGTGGTCCTCGATGCCACTGATACAAATGGGATGTCATTATCCAAACAGAAATGCAAAAAGACAATTGCTTCTTACAGAAATCATCATTTGGATACCGGGTGGCTGGTAGTGTTCCTTCTTGCTTAGTGATATAAAGTCATTTGCTTTTTAAAAACCTCCCTGCATACCTACCTGCTCATTACAAAACCTAATGTAATGTTATTAGAAGGAACACATTAAATGCAGGGGAAATCACAGCAGGAATCAAATCTCTGAACACTTTCTACAATTCCAGTTGAGAGAATTGCCTACTCCAAGTTGGTAGATTTTGGAAACTGCTCTCCGAAGGAAGGGTAACCAATATCTTTCTTAGGGAAAAAAAACAACAACCCTTAACTGAAATTAAGAACATTCAGCCCTTCTTGTAATTGAATGATTTTCCACACTCTTGACAATCATTTTCATAAGAATGAATTTATTATTCACACTTTACCATTCATATGAAAATGATTCTCCCGTGATTAAGGCAGCACATTTCTAAGAGCAATTTGTTAAGCAACAGGATGAAATAAAGTTTGTTTTTTTCCCCATTTTTGCCATGTCAGTGAATTATTAGCATCACCACCACCACCAACATATTATTATTATTATTATACTTTATAAAAGGGTATCTCCTACTTGCCCCTTGATTTTCTCTGAGAGAAAGTAAGTGCAGATTGAGTGCCTAAAGAAGATTCCATAATTTTCAAGGGGCATAACATTCTAACAGCATCACTATACATAATTTGAAAGATCAGCATTGTCCAGTGTTAACCAAACCGTGAACAATAGGTGGAGTGAAAACATGGATGGGTTAACTTCTCTTTTCTGCTCTCATTCCATAATCTGAAGATGTTTAATTTTGCACTTAGAGAATATACATAAATTTATATAAAATTATAATTCAAACTTATTTTATAAGGCAGATTTGCAAGACCTGATTCAGCTTCTTAAAAGCTTCTGTTGTTTTCGTCTTAGAACAAATACCTTCTGGTCCACAAAAGCTTTTGCCCAGTGGTGTGTTTCATACAACTGGTTGATAGTTTTGTTTTTTTTCTTGTTGTTGTTACTTCTACTGGGTGAATGGCTTGTTTGTCTTTCACTGATTTTTAAAATAGTATGTGGGCAATTCACATTTTGATTTGCATAGAACATGGGAAATAGATTATTGAACAAATCAATCTAGAGTTTTCACTTACAAGGTCAAATTATCCCATGCGGGATATATTAGGTGGAGGCCCAGATCTCTAGAAAAGATTCTAATGCTGAGAAAGGTGGAAGGAAAGAGAGGAAGAGGATGGTCAGCAGCAAGGTTGACAGGCTCAGTTATAGTGGCAATGAATGCATTGTTGGGGATTCTGAAAGACATGGTCAGGGATAGACCATGATGGAGAAACTCTATCTGACCCACTCCCTCCTTAATCAGGAGGTGAGGGAGGAGCCCTTGCAGGGTCATGCCGAGGAGTTTAGCCAACATCTGTCGGACAAAATTGCTCGGATCCGGACTGGTTTGGACTCTGACTGGGCAGAGTCTGACGATGAGGACATGGGCAGTCTTGTTGATGTTATCTGGGAGGAGTTTGATCCTGTGACCCTGGACGATGTGGACAGGATCATGGGGAAGCTGAGCTCCACCATGTGTTTATTGGACCCATGCCCCTCCTGGCTGGTTTATGCGGCTCGGGATGGGACACGAGGCTGGCTCCAGGCAGTGATAACTGCTTCCTTGAGTGAGGGTAGTTTTCCCACCGCCTTGAAGGAGGCGGTGGTGAGACCCCTCCTCAAGAAGCCTGCCCTGGACCCAGCTGTTTTAAACAACTATCGTCTGGTCTCCAACCTTCGCTTTCTTGCGAAGGTTGTTGAGAGCATGGTGGTGCATCAGCTCCCTTTGTTCCTGGAGGAAGCTGATTATCTGGACCCGTACCAATTGGGTTTCAGGCCCGGGCACAGCACGGAGACGGCATTGGTCACTCTGGTGAATTATCTCTGGCGGGCTCGGGACATGGGTTGTTCTTCTGTCCTAGTCCTATTAGACCTCTCAGCAGCTTTTGATACCATCGACCATGGTATCTTGCTGCGGCATCTCAGGGGGTTGGGAGTGGGAGGCACTGTTTTTCAGTGGTTCTCCTCCTACCTTCTTGGACGTTTGCAGTTGGTGTTGGCAGGGGGGCAGAGGTCGACCTCAAGGCCTCTCGTTTGTGGAGTTCCTCAGGGGTCGGTCCTCTCGCCTCTCCTGTTCAATATCTATATGAAGCCTCTGGGTGAGATCATTCGTGGTTTTGGAGTTGGGTATCATCAGTATGCTGATGATACCCAGCTTTTCATTTCAACCCCAAACCACCCCAGTGATGCCCTCGACGTGATGTCCCATTGCCTGGAGGCGGTCTCGGTCTGGATGGGGAGGAACAGGCTTCGGCTCAACCCTGACAAGACTGAGTGGCTGTGCATGCCGGCATCTCGGGAAATTCAGATTATTCCACCTCTTACTATGGGGGGTGAGTTATTACCCCCTGTAGATAGGGCTTGCAACTTGGGTGTCCTCCTAGATTCACAGCTCTCCTTAGAAGATCATATAGGAGCTGTGACTAGGTGGGCCTTCGCCTAGGTTTGCCTAGTGCGCCAGTTGCGGTCCTATCTGGACCGGGATGCCTTGCGTACAGTCACTCATGCGCTCATGACCTCTCGTTTAGACTACTGCAATGCTCTCTACATGGGGCTGCCCTTGAGGACCACTCGGAGGCTTCAGCTGGTGCAGAATGCAGCCGCACGAGTTGTGTTGGGGGTCTCCCGATACTCCCATGTTACACCTCTGCTCCGTGAGCTGTATTGGCTTCCAGTTGCCCTCCGGGTGAGATTCAAGGTGCTGGTGATGACCTATAAAGCCCCACATGTCATGGGTCCGGATTACCTATGGGAGCACCTGCTGCCGGCGTCAACTTCCCTTCGTCCAGTGCGCTCCCACAGAGAGGGCGTACTCAGGGTGCCACCGGTCAGAGAATGTTGACTGGTGACCCCCAGGGGGAGGACCTCTGTGGGCACGCCAGACCTTTGGAACCGCTTACCGGTTGAGCTCCGGATGGCTCCCAACCTTCGCTCCTTCCGCCATGATCTAAAAACTTATTTATTAGAACAAGCCAGCCTGGTCTGATGGGTTTGGGGTTTTAATATTGATTTAATTAATTTATTGCATCGGGCACAATTATTTATTTTTTTTAAACTTTTGTATCTTGTATTTTTGATATTTATTGCCCTGTACACCGCCCTGAGTCCTTCGGGAGAAGGGCGGTATATAAATCAAATAAATATAAATATAAATAAATATATCTGTTTGCCCCCTAGGAGTTGAAAATGACTTGACAGCAATAGCACTTAGACATATATACCACTTCACAGTGCTTTACAGCCCTCTTTAAGCAGTTTACAGAGTCAGCACATTGCCCCCAATGATCTGAGTCCTTATTTTACCAACCTCAGAAGGATGGAAGTTCTGAGCCAACTTTGAGCTGGTCAGGATCAAAAGAATCAAGCTCCTGGCAATGTAAGCAGAGTTAGCGTGCAGTGCTGCATTCTAACCACTGCACCACTACTGCTCTTCACACCATCTAATCTATCAATCAATATTATATCAGTGATTTCACATCTTATACAGGAAAGCTTGAGATGAAAACATGACTATATAACACATAGTTAATTTGTAGAAGTCAATTGCATGATTTGTTCTGAGGGCTTTTAACTGAGATGGGTTTTAAGGATATAGCCATGGCTTAAGAATGGCAGCCTATTTCCATACAGAAATATCTCTGAAGGTTTCTGTATTATTGGCCAATAGGGGAAAGAAGCCTTTCCTATTGTATTCAGGTTCTCGTTTTCCAAAGGTGTCCAACTATGAGGAGGAAGCTGGAAGTGGGTGGAAGTAAATTAAGCCCACAAAGATTTTTTTTTTGTAAAACAGGAGCAGTCAATCTTTTATCCTCAAAGGAAAGAATGTGCAGAGAAAAATAATCTTGGGTGACCATTAGATCACAGAAAAAATATACAATATAAAGAAAATTCTTAACTCTTCTGTTCCATCTAGAAGTTGACTACATTTTGGAAGCCGAGATTTGGTATCCTAACAAAGAAGGAATTTAAAGTAGCAGACTATTTGCATGAACAACAGAGCATATGTAGTCAAGGATTCAAACCATGTTCACCTACAGAAAAAAAAAAAAACTTGAAGTAGTACCTGTGTGGTGCTTGTCATGAATGTAGGAATGACCCCCACAAAGAGATAAATCAGACTATCTGCTTTTGAAGGTTTCTAGGATCTGAGCCAAGGTTGCATCTTTTTAAAACTTAGGGAACATAATTAAAAGTATGTTTTCAGGAGATGACATATTTCTCCATAGCTGTTAAATATTTAATTATTTAATTGTGCATACAGTTTTTTTTAAATGGCTCTGGATTTTGCAAGCTAGATAAATGGGCTATAACTCTAAGGGCAGATTTTATACTTGTAATAAATGATGTAATGAAGAAGGATGAACTGTTTTCAAATCAGATCCAGGGGAAAAGAGAGAGCCTAAGGGAGGTTAACAGGAACAGAGTCTTCTTCAGATATTGTTTTAGCAGCAAAGATTGGGGTTAGGATGGGCCATGTTGAACATGTACTTAGGCTCACATCCTGATTAAGGGCCAGTGCTCATGACTGGAGTTTCCAAATGAGCAAGCAGGGAGAAGGACAAGAAGCAGTAATTGTCACATTCTACTGGGCAATAATATTTATTAGGTTCAGAGGAAGATGACTGAACAGATGCTAAATGCTAAAACAGATACTAAAATAATTCTGTCTTTCATAAAGCCAGTTCTATTGGGCCATCCTCTACCTCTAATTATGATGCACTACTCTTTTCATATAAAGTGGGATTTATTGTATTTTACATATTCCCATTTTCCCAAGCATAGTGTCTTCTGATTCTGCCTGCGTGCAAACATATAATGAGTCTGTTCCTGCCTGCCTGCCTGCCTGCCTGCCTGCCTATCTATCTATCTATCTATCTATCTATCTATCTATCTATCTATCTATCTATCTATCTATCATCTATCTATCTATCTATCATCTATCTATCTATCTATCTATCATCTATCTATCTATCTATCTATCTATCATCTATCTATCTATCTATCTATCTATCTATCTATCTATCTATCTATCATCTATCTATCTATCATCTATCTATCTATCTATCTATCTATCTATCTATCTATCTATCTATCTATCATCTATCTATCTATCTATCTATCTATCATCTATCTATCTATCTATCTATCTATCTATCTATCATCTATCTATCTATCTATCTATCTATCTATCTATCATCTATCTATCTATCTATCTATCTATCTATCATCTATCTATCTATCTATCTATCTATCTATCTATCTATCATCTATCTATCTATCTATCTATCTATCTATCATCTATCTATCTATCTATCTATCATCTATCTATCTATCTATCTATCATCTATCTATCTATCTATCTATCTATCTATCATCTATCTATCTATCTATCTATCTATCTATCATCTATCTATCTATCTATCTATCTATCATCTATCTATCTATCTATCTATCTATCATCTATCTATCTATCTATCTATCTATCTATCTATCTATCTGAGAGAGAGGGGTGGGTGGGAGGAAAATAGTAAAGAAACAAAAATATCACAAAAACAATTGGAAACTGGGTTTGAGCACCAAAGAATTCCACTTTTTCAAGTGATTAAGAGAAACAGAAACAAGAGCCTTGTGTTTAGGGAAATAACAAGAACGAAAGGGTTAAAACAAAAACTTTAAAAAAAAATCCAGTTTCAATTTGATGCTTCTTTTTAAAATATGGATTTTGTACTATTGGATGTATTTTTCAATATCCACTGACACTCCTATGGTGTGGGATTGGCAATCCCTATGAGTTTATGAAACTACCCATTTAAGCTAATTCTTAGTCTGCAAAATTTGATGGGCCCGTATAAAAGATATTTTTGTGGATAGGATTGATCCTTTTTATAAGACCAGAAGGTGGAACCAAAACACCACCCAGAGTCACTTGTTGAGATGGGTGACCATAGAAATCAAATAAATAATAAATGAATAAAAAAAATGAACATGTACATAAAGAATTGAATTGTGGTTTCAAGTAACAGAAGCTTGGCTAGGAAATATTGTAAGGCTTTAATACTGAGAGAAATGCATTTCTGGGAACAGCAACAAAGTTTCCAGTTACAAAGCTGAATCTTAATTCACAGGATTTTTTTTAAAAAAATTTTTTGGATCTAATAATATTTTAGATAAAGCATACAGCCTTTATATCAGTTTGGCTACATGACTCAGCAAATATGATGGCTTCATCACGGGCTTAATACAGTACAAGAAACTGAAAGATCCTTGATAAATAAATAATTTAAAAAATCATTTTATTTTTGAAATAAATTGTCGAGAAATATTTGAGAAGCTTTCACCCTGCTTTTTAGCCCTGTTGGAAACAAAAGAAAACCAAAACAAAATATTTAGCAAAGCCTCATTTGAATATAAGGCACTTGCTGGAATTCTTGTATCTGACACTCAAGAATTTTACTGAACAGACTCTTGGGATTTGTTTTTTGGATTAACAACTCAAGGGCTGGGGAAAGGAAGATCTCAATAAACTTATTAAAACAAGCCTGGCCAGAATTAATCAACAAAAATGGAAGGGCACCTAGTTGCTATTGAGAACTTATTTAGCTTGTGCTTAACTTGCTTACTATAGTCAGTGGGGCTTTAACTTGCTTGAAATAAAAAATGAAGAGAGAAGACAGCATGAAGAAAACCTACGGACATTCAGGGAAGAAGGAACTTGTGCCAGTTGTCCTTCAAATTACAAAAAAAAAAGTGTGCATATGTGTGTTTCTGTAGGGGACAGAGAGAGAGAGAGAGAGAGAGAGAGAGAGAGAGAGAGAGGGAGAGAGGGAGAGAGGGAGAGAGACAGAGAGAGATGGGCAAAACCCAATGCTTTATGGTGGAATAATGGAATGAAAGAATGAGAAAATGAACTTCTCTCTCCTCAAGGAGAAAGCCCACTGGAGGAATGACACGGATGACATTCAGGCTTGACCCATCATCTCAACTCAAGCTTGCCAGTAAAATGGTAGCAGAGTTAACATATCATCGAGAGGAGTGCAACAGTGCAGAAGATTCTGACAGCCTTAAGGATGACTTTTCTTTTTACCAACTTGCTGGCAGTTGACAGTGTTATGAAGGGGCCAGTAAGCACAGCAATATGCCCAATGCAAGGGCAGTGTTCTTAGAAAGAGGACGCCAAAGCCTTGGATAGTGAAACTCAGGTCAATTTTGTTTGTGCCTTTCTTCCCCTCACAGATGCAGAGACTGAATAAACCCTTTCCAAAAAAAAATCCAGAAGCTGACAAGAAATAATCTATTGAAAGAGACAAATTAGGACCATCCGATGGTCAGCCGTATGAAGAGTACTGCTGATTAACCGAGAAATGACTGAGTATAAAATCCTTGATTAGCCACTCAGGAGGTGGCCTTGCGTAAGACACATTCAGTCTCTCTTCAACCATCTGCAAGATGAGATCAGATGAGAAGGGCAATAAAGTAAAAAAAAAAAAGACATTAGATGGTGCATATAAGATAATGTTGGCCCCAAATCTGTGCTGCAATCTCCCTAAAGCTTTATTTAATACCAGAGACAGCTTCCGCTTTTCTATCCCATCCACAGGATGCTCTTTGCATGTGCTTGGAGTTTATTATATTGTTGTGAGGTGGCCATGATTTCTTTCTCTTCTATGCCATTTTATCACCTTGCAACCACAATGGCTATCTGTGGTCTCTGATCATGGGATCAGGGAAACTGCAAAGAGGACTGGATATAGGTAAGATGTACCCATATAACTCTTGGCCAAGACTGTCAACTACTCTGTCTCCTATCCATCAACATCTCAGAACTTCCTTGACATTTTACATCAAACTGAGTGAGGCACCTTTAGAATCAACCATCTCTCTGTTTAGAGGCATTTTGGCCCAGCAAAATCCAGATATCTTGCTTTCCGTGGATGGCAAGATACTCTGAACCCTTTTCTTTTAACTGTTTCCCCAGTCTGTTGGCCTTGTGGATATGTCTTGGTGGAGAAAAAAAGAAGCTATAACACTGCTGGGCTCAAAGTCTTCTGGGTAGCAGCTTAGCTGTGAGAGGGAATCCCCCAAAACATAAAACAGGTGCTGTTGAATGATTTGTTTTTAAAAGAATTTGGTAAAAAGTCATCCTGCACAGTTATTGCATGCTGAAATTACAGACAGCAGATAAAACAGGAAATGATCCTGCATATCCAAACATGAAAACTTCCTGCCTATGCCTGTGGTGGATCAGCAGTCTGCAATCTCCCTTCTGGTTAGTGGAAGGATGTTTTGCACAGTAGGAGTAACACACACAACTGATAGTTGTGTGGAAGGTTGGTGGAAGGATGTTTTGTACAGAAGGACTAACAGACACAACTGATGGTTTCTAAAGCATGAATGGCATGCTTTAGGACTAGGGAAGCAAGAGTGAGATCCATCTCAGTGCTCTGATTAAAAATTCAAGTGGAGCAATGTCCCTCAACTTGCCATTCTCTTTCTCAAAGTAAAGAGCCCTTTTGAAGCAAATGTGGGGGAAAGACAATTATAAAAAGTCTCAGATGAAGCCTCCCAAACTAAAGAAAAGGAATGGCAAAATCTTAAAACAGAACAAAAGAACTCCAAACGTAGCCAATCAGGAATTTAACTTTAAAACAGGTAACCCTCAACTTATGACCATTCATTTAGCAACCATTCAAAGTTACAGTGGTGCTGAAAAATGTGACTTATGATTAGTCTTTGCATGTACAACTGTTGTAATATCTCCTCAATCATGGAATCAAAAATCAAGTGCTGGGCAACTGGTATTATTTATGATGAATGCAACATCCTGGGATCACTTGATTGCCATTTGTGACATTCCCAGCCAGCTTCTGACAAACAAAGCCAATGGGGAATTCAGGTTCACATAATGACTAGATGATTCACTTAACAACCACGGCAAAAAAAATACTGTCAGGAAAGACTCAATTAACAAACACCTTGCTTAGCAATTGAAGTTCCTGTTCCAATTTTAGTCATAAGTTAAGGACCTCAACAGTGCTACCCATAGTATGGCATACTTGTTTGGAGTAGATATTTGTAGCAACAGACAGAAAGATAAAAATCAGCTCACTTTCAAATAATTCTGGGTTTTAAAGAACTGCAAAAGGCCTAGAGGTATTCAATTTCAATCTCCTGCTCATTGCAGGATCCACCAGACAAGGGGTGTCAAACTCGCAACATCGCGACATATCATGGCTTTTTTCCCAGTGCCGGCAATGGGGTGGGCGCGGTTTCGCCATGATGCATCTGGCCCACAGGCTAGCAGTTTGATACCAATGTTTGTCAATTTCAACAAGTTTAAGACTGTGGACTTCAATTCCCAGAATTCCCCAGACAGTGAATTTCTGAGACTTGATCGTCCGGCCTTGATTTGAAGACTACATTGACTTAAAAGCAAACTAAGTGAAAAAGGACAAAGATCTCATTCTAGCTGCTGCATTTAGAATAAAACATCTCACTCTCTTCAAAGGTTTATCTGTAGGATGAACAAAACAGGCTTCTTCTTCCTCATCATTTTTAACAGCTTTAACCATAATTATTAATTATTATGTCTATTTAAGCACCATGAGCAACAGAAGATTTTTTTTTACAAAATGTAAGAAACAAAAACTGCACAACAAATAACTTGGGAGCATATATAATTAGATTTATAATCTTAAAGAGGGATAAAGCCTTTCAAATATGGTATCCATATTTAAATTTTCCATCCCCAAATGTATTTCTATAGGTAGAGGTAATCTATTAGGAATTACTTTGTTGATAAATCTAAAATTGGAAACCGAATATGAACAAAACAATCTTTAGTTAATTATCTCTTTGCTGGTGTGTTAATTTTTTTGGCCAATGCTATTTTGTATACTTTTAAATATGTTTTGTTCTGAAGAAAAATACCCTTTCAATTTCCATTTTTTGTAGCAAACCTTGCAGCTTAGAACAAAACCTGAATTATGTTATAAGATCAGTGAACAGTACAATTTCAACAGCATTAAATAAAGGTTGTTATGCAATTTTTCTATTTCTTAAAAAAATCTTGTCAATCAAAATGACTAACCAAATAGCTTTGCCACCAGAGATATATGTATTAATTTGATACACACACATGTAACACAATCCAATATAATCTCGAAAAACTTGGTTTAAAATTTACATGTCTAGTGTTTTCTACCAACTCCTGTCATAGTGAAGTTTTGATGATATGCCAAGATGGATATAGAAGGAAGTTTAAGCTGTGACGAGTTCTTAGATGACTCATCTAGCATGGATCACAAGACCTCTTCTCATAATTTTTAAAAACTTTAAAAAAACCTACTGCATTTGATGTAAGAGGTTTGAACAATAGTGAAGAGAGATTTTTAAAAGTTTTAAATGATACTGATATCCATTATTCTTTTTGCTAAGGTTTTTGCTTCTTAAAATCTCATTAGCTTCAGTAGATTATTGAATTTGTCAAAACAGTCATTGTTGTGTTCTTTGAAAAGAATAACAAAATAACAGAGATGGAAGGGACCTTGGAGGTCTTCTAGTCCAACCCCCTGCTCAGGCAGGAAGCCCTATACCATTTCAGAGAAATGGTTGTCCAATCTCTTCTTAAACATTTCCACCCACAACTTCTGGAGGCACGCTGCTCCATTAATTAATTGTTCTAACTATCAGGAAATTTCTCCTTAATTCTAGGTTGATTTTTTCCTTGATTAGTTTCCACCCATTGCTTCTTAGAAAAAAAAACATGGTAAGATGGGACGCTTTGAAGGTTGGACACTTGTGGGTACTTAAAGAAATTAAAGATTACAGTGAAAAGAGAAGACTTCTTGAATTTGACTTGTTAACAAACAAGGGAGTAAAATACTTTAATGTAGATATTTTGAAAGATATTTTTGAACAATGGACTCAGAAATCAATTTTAAGAATGTCTGACACTATAGACAGTGCATCAGTGATGTGACAAAAGAGGAATGTATGAAATAGGAACAAAGTACTAAAATAAATATTTATTTTACATATAGCTTTTTGGCTAAGTAGGAATAAAAAGATATTATACCATGGTGTTTTGTTCTTTCACTAAAGAGGGCCATAATCATTTATGTAATTGATGCCAATCCTTTGTAATTATTACTCTTAACTATATTAATTCATCTGAGGCCATATGAAGTCCACTCATTCCTTAAAGGCATTTCTTGTCACTCTTTATCATTGTTGATTAACACAGCATGCAATTTATCAAATTGACTTCTTGTCCTATTACTGAATGAAATGTATTCAACTGAAGGTGTAAAAATGGGGTTGTTGTTTTTCTTTCAAGGTGGGGAATATGGTTCTGCAGCTCCTTAGAAACCTTTGCTTATGTTATTCATAAAGCTAATGATGAAAACATGAATATACTTATTGCAGTTCTGGGAATTATCTTCTATGGATAAACAAGCATTGGTAATTGTTCCTTTTTTTGGGGGGGGTGTTACTCAATTTCCATGTTTTGGTAAGTTTGGGATGGGATGAAGATTCACGAGGAAGACCATGCAGCAACAAACAGCAGATAGATTTCCTCTTCATTGGATTTTCAGGGGCTGGCCTTGGTGTTGGAGGCATTAAAATATATTTTCTGCTGAACAGGAAAACTTGATTTCTGTGGGAAGCTTTGTCAGTAACCTGCTAGGGGGACCAAATACAGATTTTTTTCATGGAACATTATGTGGTTGATACAGCTTATCTTCCCCTTTGGCAAAAAAAAAGCACAGAGAGAAAAGAGTGCTTCTTTTCTTCTCCAAAGGAAGCTCAAAATGTATTATTCCATGGACTTCAGATACAATGAATTAATCAGTCTCAGAACTCCTGCACATAAAACACTCATCTCAACACCCATAGGCTGAAATTCCTCTCTTTTTTTTACTAGTCACCATCTCTTTGGTGGTAAACTTCACTTTGCAAATTTGCAAAACCTCTGTTATCCTATTTTCAAAGAGCTGGGGGATGCCTCTTGCAAATGTCTGCTGAAAAGTTGGGGTGATGTTACCACAGTTTTGCTTTATACATCTTTCCATCACTCTAAACTTTCTCTGGCTACCCATATTCCCAGACCAAAAATCTCCAGGTGAAAATTTCCAAATGTCTTAATTTAATTTAAAAACATGATAGCAGTGTTCCAATATCTAAAGGGGCTGCCACAAAGAAAAGAGGGGGTCAACCTATTCTCCAAAGCACCTGAAGGTGGGACGAGAAGCAATGGATGGGAACTAATCAAGGAGAGAAGCAACCTAGAACTAAAGAGAAATTTCCTGACAGTGAGAACAATAAACCAGTGGAACAGCTTCCCTTCAGAAGTTGTGGGTGCTCCATCACTGGAGGTCTTAAGAAGAGACTGGGCAGCCACTTGTCTGAAATGGTATAGGATAGGGCCTATCCTATACCATTTCAGACAAGGGTCTCCTGCTTGAGCAGAAGATTGGATTAGAAGACCTCCAAGGTCCCTTGGAACTCTGTTATTCTGTTAAATGTAAGATTAGGCCTCACACATTTAAAATCCATTATAATTCTAATGAATGCACAAGAAGACAAGAAAGCTGCAGACTACATGAGGAAATTCACAGTCACTCCTTAAGCATTGTGTGAATTTGTCAATAGAAGTGTAAGAACATTTTCCAAAGAAATGTTTAATTGTGACATGATTGATTCCCTTTTTTATTCAGCAAGGGGTTCCTCTCCTTTCCTGTTTTAATCAATGCAGTGCCACATTGACTGGAAACCCTAAGAAATATTCTGGATAGTGGGTAGGCTACAAATGTTTTAAATGAGTAGAATATTTATTTAAACTATATAAAATATTTATTTAGAATATATGAATATTCTCCTCAATCCTCTTTATTCCCTGAATATTAATGTGATGGTAACTTTTATTGCAAAAAAAAATGGTTGTGTAAATTGACCGATATTCTTACTAAATAGGGAAGAAGATGCTGACTTATTAGCACAAAACATTTGCTGTTCAGCCAGCTTTTCTTACAAATTGTCGGAGCTTGTCGGTTTCAAGTTTTGTTGATACTCAGCATTTTCCCTGCTAATTTTCACTTTCCCTCCTGTAGAAACCTTGATAAGAAAACCTTCTTGCTGAATATTCCATCATTCAAATTAATAGCCATTTGCTTGGAATGCTATTACAGTCGCATGCACGCACACACACTGACACACTCCCAACCTCTGTAAATCCAGGAGGATCAGAAGTTCGCAGATTTATTCTGCTGCAATTTATATATCAACCACAAAGAGTGGCGTGTCTTGCTTCTCCTCTAATGGGACAACAATCAAAATGATACATTTTCATTTTCGAATGACAATGAAAAACACCAAGGAGTGTACTAAGGCCAAAAATTATTGCTAGAACTTATGAGCAAGTCATTTCCTAAACAGCTTTATTCCTTGCTGGCTGTCTTATCAAAAGTGCCCAGGATTTCATTGAAGTGAACTGTTCTAATGAAAAAGAACATTTGACGAGCAAGCATGACTGCAAATTCAATTCCAATCCTCATCACTCCAATTGAGTAAAACAGGAAAATAGCTGTAATCATCCACACAATCAGGCAGTACAGAAAATATCCCAAAAGATCTAGACATGACCTCACCATGATCCATCCTAAACTACAGCCTCACAAGCATGCAGAAGTGTAGGTGTGCAGTACATGGACTATTTTGTTCTGCCACTGTATTGTCACAGGGGAAAAAAGGGAAGAAGAGAGGCTATCTATGCTAGCATATAGGTTTTGGAGAAAAGGCTGGATATAAATTTAACAAATGTCCCCACAGTGACAGCCTTTGGTAGGAGATAGTTTAAAATCACCCAGTAGCCTTCTATAGGTAAACTTGGATTTGGTATTTTAATTACCATATGAGCATTGGCTCTCAATAAGAACCAGTGGAAGATGGCTTGAAAGCCTTAATTAGAAGAAAGAAAGAAAGAAAGAAAGAAAGAAAGAAAGAAAGAAAGAAAGAAAGAAAGAAAGAAAGAAAGAAAGAGTTATGTTCATCCAAGTAGCCACCAAGGCAGAGAAAAGGATGGATAGGTAAGAATCTTTTGAGCAATGGCCCTCCAAGCTTCTAATTAACAAATGTTTTGAGATATATTTATTCTTGATATGAATTTGATTCTGAGAAAATCTGGGAAGGATTTGATTTTTAGACAACAACGTTCAGACCTTTGGAACTGGTAAAGAAAACATCTTTGTGGAAAGTGCAAAAAAAAGAAAAAGAGAGACCTTGAAGAAAAGCCAGGACAAAATGCAAACCTTGTTCAGGCAATAAGTTGGAAGAAACATCAAAATAATGAAGAACAGTCCCTCCCATTTATAAGTCACACTGGAGATATCACCGAAGAAGCAATGTCCACAAGCAGAATATATATAACCTGCCAACCCAGGTTATTTATTGCAGTCATGAATCTTAACGTAAAACACATAGCAAACTGCAAACTTTCTGCTTAAAGAATGAAAGCAGAAATAGTGTGATTTTCAGCTTGTCCAGAGAGAAAAAAAATATCATTCACTTAGCCAAGAGAAGTCAGTTTCTTGCTCAAAGTAAGCCGGGTAATCCAAGGAACCCAAAGCATTACAAAATAAGGTTACAGGAAAGCAGAAGGGTTGAACATTGTTTGCCACAAAGAGCCAGTCAAACCATGGTCTCCTTTCTATAGCCTTTACAATCAGGTTGATTAATTTGATAAATCAGGTTGATTCCTTTGATGAATTAATTTGATGAATGATTAATTTGATGAAAAAAACACTTTTTCCCCCCAACAGATTGCTTAACCTGCTTTGCTCATCTCTTCTAAATCTCAGAATGTTACTGATCATGCCTAGTTCAGATTCTGGATTAGCTGATTAAGGCCAGCCTCTTAGCTAGTCCTTGTAAACCAGTCTATGGTTTAGATTAGCCAAGCTCTTCAGCCAATTTCTTAGGGGAAGGACCCACCTAATATGGTCTAATTCTCCAGCTTCTGAATCTGAAGGTGCCAACAGAATCATAACTACAGCACCTGTGGCCTTTACATATTATTAAAGTTTTCCCTTAAAGGCAGTTGTGTTGATCAGGCATGTCCCAAAGGTGCATTTTTAAAAAGGAAACTGGACTGTTTTTTTCCCTTGAAGACATTTTGCTTCTCATTCAAGAAGCTTCTTTAGTTCAGAAAGTCCAGTTGCATTTTTTAAAAAAGCACCTTTGGGACAATCATGATCAGGATAACTGAGAATCTCCATAGATGTTAATCAGGAATGATTCTAGCATGACTCTCAATTTAGAAAATGATCAAAATCTCATCTTCATGTATACATACATACACCTGTACGTGTACACTCCCGTACATGCATACGTACCTTAAAATTGACAGATTTTAAGTTCAAATACCAATCACTTCTTTTTTGTTTGAAATGTATGAGGATCTAAAAAGACACTTTTAAGTCAATATTAATTCCAAAAGCAGAAAAATAAAATAAAAAGCAACTTGTTTTCTAAAACCAAGCTGGTATTTTTTAGAATCTTGAACCCAACAACAGAATTTTTCAGGATCCCAAATCCAAAACATAATTAAATTAACATAACGTGTGATTAATTGAAAATCTTCTGCACTTAACAGATGTTGGGAAATGGCTACGAGGAATTCTGGTTTTGTTTGCACCCATCACTCTCCTAGGCAATCTCTATATCCAGATCAGAGCAAGCAGACACGCCACTCAGCTCAGCCGGCAAGAGATTTAACTGGATGTTTATTTATTAAACATCAGGAAACATCAAAAACAGTTAACTGGCAAATATGGGGGAAAGACACGCAAAGACAGGGAGAGGCATGAAACACAGGGAAGAAATGAAAATACATAATTATCTACATTATCTATATCCTATTATCTATACCCTGAAAACAAAGCTGTGCATAATTAACATGAACAGCCCCAGAGGGAGTGGCCTTTGGTCATTCCAGCTTTAACCCATGTATGTACATTACATCAGCAGATTAGAAATGGAAAGTCAGACACCAAGTGATCCCTCCTCTATTCTATACTACCGTACTAAAGAAAGAAATGGTGCATCTAGTTACAAAAAGTGCCACGAGATCAATACAATCTGCTACAAGATTTTTGTTGCCTTGTTTGCCTACTGACATCTACTGTCTTCTCACATCAGATCAGATAATGTAGCCACTAACAGGGCACGACTCCTTCATGTTTTGTTAGGACAGTCCAAAATAAACCCCACACCAAGGCAGCTTGTGACAAATCTACACTCGATCAGCTGCAGATCATGTGTATTTATTTTCAACATCCACTTGCAGATTTTACTGGAGAACAAAAGAGAGAAAGAATTAAAGAAGCTTGCCTTTGAAAGGTTTCACAGACACGATAAGGTATTTACTCTATTTATTGCTGAGATCAAACCTCTACACAGATGTCACATTTCACAAATTCCATCAGAAGATCAGACAAACAGTCTCTGGAAAGTTCAGAGCATATGGGTGTGGAGGGGCATTCCCGTCCCGTTTTCTGTTATGAACCCTGAGCCTTTGTTGTCTCCGCAGTGCTGATAAATCAATCCATCAAAAAAAAAATTTTTTTTTCCTCAGTGAAACTCAATCAAGAAAGGTCATGTCAGCGGGAGAGGAACAGATTAAATTAGCATCAAATTAGACATGGAAAGTGAGTTCTGTCAAAATCATCACAGCGCTCAGCACAATTAGAATATGTTAATTATGCA
This sequence comes from Vipera ursinii, assembly GCF_947247035.1. Lineage (NCBI taxonomy): Eukaryota > Metazoa > Chordata > Lepidosauria > Squamata > Viperidae > Vipera > Vipera ursinii. Next base: position 17,601,534 of record NC_139516.1, read on the forward strand.
TTTCATTAAGGTAGTGCTCTTTGAATGTGAGATGAAATGTCAGTGGTGTAGGCATCCGAAAAAAGGAAGATTGCCAGGCACAACTTTCTGTAGACAATGTGTGACACCTTCATTAACATCAAGAATCACAAGTCTGTCTTGACTTTTTTTGTAAAGTATTCATCCATTAACTGTTTGTTGGCACCCGACACTTCCTTCCCAGCTCGGGTGGGTTCTTAGCTCTCATGGACCAGCTTTGTGTTTGGAAGACACCAGCCCAACATGGTCCTCAGGAGTCTCCAGGGAGGGCCCTCCCCAACTGGTAATGATCCAGGGAAAAAAAAATACCTTTGCAGGTGTATCAGGATAGCATGACTGCTCAAACAGGAAACTCTGTGTAAAAATAAAAGCCTGAGCTATTGAAGGAATGAAGGCTGGGGAAAAGGAAGAAGGAGGGAGGGGAAGAAGGAGAAGGGTAAAAGTAGGAAACAGTTTTCTCTTGGATCTGGCTGGAAGCTATTATCAGTAGCAAATTAGGTTGGTGGGTTAGGATAAAGACTGTGAAACCTCCGTTTGACAAAACCTAATTTGTAGGAATTGTTTTGCATGAGTTTTCCAAGTGCATCACAGTGTGTGGATGAAGCCTATGAAGAAATAATAAGGCAAGAAAAGCACTGAGATTTTTGGGTAAGACGTGCACAGCAAACTACACAATTGCTTATTTACCACACCATCCATTTTAACGATATTTGTAGCATTTTGTTGGTTGGTCGGTGTCAAATCACAGAATTTCCAAATAGCTGAGTGGAGAAAATGGTGGCTATAAGCCATTGAATTAAGTCGGAACAAATATTTGAATGGGATGGAGGTGAACTTCTGATAGATTATGATGACTTTTTCAGGGTTTGAATCATCTCAATGCCAGCCTCAATTTGGGGAAAAGGGCTACAAAATCACATGAATTGGTTCCATTTTGCAAAACTAAAACTAAAACATCTTTATAAGGTCTGCTTGGTGGTACTTTAGCATAAATGTGGTTGGAGGATTCATTTTCTAGGCAACCTACATTTCCACAAGCCTGCCCAACTTCAGTGCTGAATTTTAATCTCCCTCCATTTGGAAGTGGAAAACAATTGCAAGCTATAAAAGGACCCTAAGATAGATTTTATTTTGCTCTTGCTTGCAAAGAGCAAAATTTAGATTTCCCATTTCCCTTCTCATCCTGGTCTTAAGGCAATTAAATATGGTTCTCAGTCATCCAAAGCTTGTTTATGGTTGTTCTCTAGGAGTTCTGTAACTGGGTTAGAAGAAGTAGATTGTTGTTTTACTCAGGGGAAAAAAAGCTGGCAGGTCATTAGGGTTCCAGTTGAGTTCAAAGAGTTAATTTCAGGGTAGCAAGTCAGAAGAGAGACATTTTATTTATTTTATTGCTTGCAGCGGGAATTTGCTATTATAAATACTGGAATATTTGCAAATCCTTTTAAGAAATGATTGAAAGTCTGTTATGGCTATCTTCCTTCAATATATTTACCCACAGTTCTGGCAATCATATTCCATAGATACCCACATTTCCCGAGTGTGCATTACACAATGAATCATAGATGAATAATAGTCCTAGTTAAAAGTAGTTTGCTGATTTGGAGATTTTTTTGTGTCATGCAAATCTGGCCTTAAATTCTAGTTAGGTTATGTTTAGCTATGTTTGAATTAATCTGGATAAGCCGTCATAATTTTTGAGCATTCAGGGTAATGAACATCAGTAGAACTCAGAAGAGAAAGTCTAAGAGAAGCATTGTCCATATATGTTTTGCTGTTGTGAGTCTTCGTTAACTGTATGAGGCAAACTGAGCAAAAAAAGGAAGACATACTTAATGTACAGTCTCATCCCCTGTGAAACTTTCTTTTTCAACTTTCTTGAAAAATCTTTGTAAAAAAAAAAGCAGATGCCAACTTGACATTGGATACTGGGCAAAGGAAGTTATAATCTTTTATGACAAGGTAAAATTCAAAGAATGCCGATTGGTGACCCCCAGGGGGAGAGCGTTCTCTGTGGGCACGCCAGACCTTTGGAACCACTTACCGGTTGAGCTCCGGATGGCCCCCGACCTTCGCTCCTTCCGGCGCGATCTAAAAACATTCTTTTTCGAACAAGCTGGCCTGGTCTGACGGGATGGGGTTGGGTTTTTAAAACTAGTTTTAACTTTAATATGTATTGATTTTATGGGCATGATGTTTAATGGCTTTTTAATTTTTGTATTCGATTTTTATTGTGTATTGCCCTGTTCACCGCCCTGAGTCCTTCGGGAGAAGGGTGGTATAGAAATCAAATTATTAAATTAAATTATTAAATTTGTTCAGAAAAAAAAATCAAACAAAATGCATGGCTCATATTATACAAAGGAAAATGGACACTTAAGAGGCAGTGAAGGAGAAAGTGTCAGCCCTGTTGCTTTTACATTCGTGAACCAATTTTTTCTTTCCTGACACCAAAATGATTTATTCTAGTAGCCATCATTCAACTAAAGCCTGCTTTCTGTGAACATGCCAGCCTTATAGGCTAGACCAATTTAAGAAACCAGTGCCACATAAGTTTGAAACCTATAGAAGCCAATCTATCCTCCAAAGCACCTGAAGGCAGAACAAGAAGCAATGGATGGAAAATGATCGAGGAGAGAACCAACCTAGAACTAAGGAGAAATTTTCTGACAATTAGAAGAATTAATTAGTGGAACGACTTGCCTCCAGAAGTTATGGGTGTTCCCACATTGGAGGTTTTTAAGAAGAGATTGGAGAACCATTTGTCTGAAATGGTATAGGATCTCCTGCTTGAGCAGGGGGTTGGAGTACCAGACCTCCAAGGTTCCTTCCAACTCTGTTATTCTGTTATCCTGAAACTACTTTATTAGAAAAGCTACCATAATAGAATACTTACAAGCCTGAATGAGTCTCACCTCCCTCACTTTATCCTGGCGTGAACCCACAAGGGGCCAGAATGGGAGGTTTTCTCAAGTTTGTTCTTGGAATGGGCTCAAGCCCACTTTGTCTTATCATTGTCTTGATAACAGATCTTCCCAATGCCCTTCAGGGCCATTCTCTGTGCCCTCTACAAACCCACACACTTGTTGCATAAGAAGCGCTCAACAGAATTAAATGCTTGTTCTTGCTTCTTTCTTGCTCTTTGGCCCCTACATTGTTACCCTTTTGTATTGCAGCTTTTTGTCTATAATTTCTGGACAGGAATTGAATGGTTTTTTTTTTCACTTGATTAAATATAAGCCTAGGTTTCCAAAACTTGGGAGGTGCCAGTGCCACCCCTCCTTCTGAATCTAAACATGCAAAACTTCACATCAAGGGGAGATAGTGCTGTCAATGTGGCCTAGCACTGCCAGCTACACAGTGTCCTTGGAGTGCTAGGAGTGCTGGGTTCTTATACATGAATAAAGAGGTGGAATGTATGCTTAACTTTATGTAGCTTGGCTGCCATTTTTATCCCTCCTCTCCCCACTTCCTGTGGATGCCACTGCTGAGAAGCTATAGACCACTGGAATGACTTCTTGGACATTTCATAACTAAATAGCCTTGGTGGAGCAGTGGGCTAATGCCTCCTTAAGTAACACCAGCTGCCTGCAATTAGTGCAGGTTCGCATCCCACCAGGCTCAAGGTTGACTCAGCCTTCCATCCTTCCGAGGTAGGTAAAATGAGGACCCAGATTGTTGGGGGCAATAAGCTGACTTTGTAATAATGCCGCTTGGGGTGTGTGTGAAAGCCCTAATAAGCAGGCATATACATAGAATGAAGGCTACTGCTAAGCTTGTAAGCCGCCCTGAGTCTTCGGAGAAGGGCGGGATATAAATGGAATTAAAAAAAAAAACACAAGAATGCTCTAATTCCAGTGTATCTCAACCTCAGCAGTTTTAAGGTGTGCAAATCTCAATTCCCAGAATTCCCCAGACAGCATGCTGCCTAGGGAATTCTGGGAGATGAAGTTCACCTACCTTAAAGCTGCTGAGGTTGAGAAACACTGTTCAAACCCAAACAGAACCTTAAAAGCAAAATCTCAGTCATTCAACTGAATTAGATCTGGTAGAAAAATGGGCAGAAGAACATGTACATCTCAATCAACTCACAGCCTGGGGTGAATCTATAAGCAGCTCAGTGTTTTTCTTTGCATAAAGGCAATTTCATATAGAAATTAAAAGCACAGCACTGAGGTTTACCCATTCTTCTCCCCTGTTCCTCTATATTATGAGCGTACCAATGATATTCAGAACTATGGAAAGATGGATAAGCCATTTCCTTGGAATAGAAAATGTCACTCTTTTTAATGAGCCTTCCCCTTGCTTTATTTTTGCTTTTATAAAATCCATGCCTGGAAAAAAAAACAGTGCAGGCAAATGTTTCTTCCTACAGATGAAGAAAGTTGCAAGGCCTTTAGAATCCCTTGGTAATGTAATGGATTCTTGTACAATCATAGACATGCCAGGAAAGCAGTAAGGGATGGAGCCAACTTACGATACTGTAAAATCTCTCTTTTCATTGGAGTTGGGTTAAAAAGAGAGTGTGGTGGGGGGAATTTAAGATTATTAGCATGTGAAATGGGAAAAAATGCTTTGGTTGCACTACAAACAAAGTTTATCCTTCTGTTGCTTCTGCTCCCTAGCACAGCATCCAGGAGCTTATCAACAAATGCTTTGTCACTTTTTCAGAAGCAGTTTGGAAACGGTATTGGTCTGGATTCTAGGAGGTTGGTGCTAACCTAGAAGCTATTTTCTTCCAAGGATTTTCTGAAAGTAATGGGTTATCTTGGATCTGTAGCTGGCTGGCAAACTGTACTCAATGAGTAGTCCTCAATGGCACTACATCCACATGGAGAGAAGTAAGCAGTGGGGTACCACAAGCTTCTGTCTTAGACCCAGTACTCTTCAATATCTTCATAAATGACTTAGATTAGGAAATTGAAGGAGAACTCATCAAATCTGCAGATGACACTAAACTGGCAGGAGTATCCAATACCCCAAAAGACAAGCTCAGGATCCAAAAAGATCTTGACAAACTTGAACAATGGGCCCTATCCAACAAAATGAGTTTCAGTGTGGAGAAAAGCAAAGTTTTACATTTAGGCAGGAAAAATCAAAGGGACAAGTACAGATTAGGTGAGACCTAGCTTAAAAACAGCAACTGTGAGAGGGACCTTGGAGTCCTAGTGAATGATCACTTGACTATGAGCCAACAGTGTGCAGCAGCAGCCAAAAAGCTAATACAATTGTATAAACAGAGGCATAGAATCAAGATCACGCAAAGTATTAGTACCACTTTATAAAACCCTAGTAAGACCCCACCTGGAATACTGCAGCCAAGTTTGGTCACCATATCACAAAAAAAGATGTTAAGAGTTTGGAAAAAATTCAAAGAAGAGCAACTAAGATGATCAAAGGCCTGGAAACGAAAACATACGAAGAACAGCTGCAAGACTTAGGTTTGGCTAGTCTAAAGAAAAGAAGAAATAGGGGTGACATGATAGCAATATTCCAATATCTGAGGGGCTGCCACAAGGAAGAGGGGGGTCACATTATTCACCAAAGCACCAGAGGGGAGGATGAGAAACAATGGTTGGAAACTGATCAAAGAGAGAAGCAACCTGGAATTAAGGAGAAATTTCCTGACAGTGAGGACAATTAACCAGTGGAACAGCTTGCCTCCAGAAATTGTGGTCACTCCATCACTGGAGATTTTTAAGAAGCTAGAGTCACTTGTCTGACATGGTATAGGTTCTCCTGCTTGGGCAGAGGGCTGGACTAGAAGACCTTCAAGGTCCCTTCCAGCTCTATTCTGTTCTATCTTCTCATGAGTCAACATAAACAACTGTTATCAGGTTCCTATTTTAAATCCTTTGGCTGAAATAGGAGGCATGGCAGCTGCAGCTTTCTCTGCTTTCCTTTTGTCCACCCATCTGTTTGGTGGCACACCTGAGATACATGCAAAAGAACCTGAAAGTATTGCAAAAAGGCATCTCAAGATGAAAAGAGCTGTAGGATAATCCTATCCAATATTTCATTGTAGAAAGAAGAACAGTTTTATTTATTTTTATTTATTTTAATCCCATTTATATCCCGCCCTTCTCCGAAGACTCAGGGCAGCTTACAATCTAAGCACAAATCAACGTGCTTACTGGAGAACACTTCTGTATGCAAAAGTTCACAGGGTTAGCCCCACACCTTAAAGATGCTGAGGTTGAGAACCACTCCTCTAGAGGAACAAATGTGTTTGAAAACTGGTGAAGGTGAACTTTTCCAGAAGGAACCGATCAGTATATGTTAAAAGCATTCTACTTTTCTATTTCTTTATGTCCAATTATTAGTACATCTCAGTCCCATATGTCTCTCACTGATGCCTATTAATAGATACTGTGAGCTCCTTGGGGCCAGGTGCTTGTAATTTATCAACGTAGTGAAGAACATGTGTTTGCAATATCACTTATTATCATTTGCAACATGTGCTGATCTACCAGAAGAATGGGGACCATATAAACTACTCCCCATCTGTGTCCCTGAAATACCAACTGTTTGTTCAGACTGTTGGTCACAGAAGCTCATTAAACTCAACCAATATCACATAGTTCAGTTACTTAATTGTAGAGAAATACCCTTGAGCAAAAGGAGACTCCCAGGTTCATCGTGCAAATTGCCATTCAGCTTTCCCATAACAGGTGAGTAACATTATATTACTGACATATGTTCTAATATAAGGGTTGAAAATAAGATAAAAGGAGCAAAGAGAAAAAAAATGAAGATTTCATTTCCCAATAATGTACCATTCTGACTGAATGCATGTTGGAGCAAGGATGTGTTTCTGGTGAAAATATAGGAATTAAAACTCAAGCCTAATAAGCATGTTACAAGTAGACCTTGACTTACCACCAGTAGCTTAGTGTTCTTTCAAAGTTATTATGGCCCTCTCCAAAAATTATTTGTGACCTAGTTTCAAAGTTCTGACATCACTCCCTGACTTCATGACTTCCCTTTGTACATTTAGCAAACTGGATCCCACTTAAGTCCATTTGCCACACTTCAAAGTCACTGACTGTGGTTTATGATATTTTTGTCAGATACTGGCATTTACTTCCTGTTTCTGGCAAAAACCAGCCCATAGTGAGCAACTGGTTAACAACCATGGTATTTGCTTAACAAATGTGACATTCGCTTAACAATCATTCCCCAAAAGTTTGTAAAGCTCAGTTGGTCACATGATGACCTTCATGACTTACAATCGTAATTGCCAGGTTCAATTACAGTCATCAATCAAGGACTAACTGTAATTGGAGATCTCAAGTAAAAGAATTGGACATTTATTTGCATAATGGGATAGTGTCCATTAACTGAAAAAAATGGCATTTAAAAACAATGCATGATTGTAATGTTATAAAATACAGGGGAGACTCTGCAGGTGATGGTCCCTGGACATGTTTTACCTGGGCTTAGAAGGTAGGAAATGAGTCCTGGCTAGATTTGGATAAGAAGGAATACTAGATCCAAAGGCTGAAGAAACCAGTGTAAAAGCACTATACTACTAAGAAAATTGTATGGACATATCCTTGAAGTCATTAAGAGTTGAGCATGACTCTTAGGAGATCTCACTTAAACTAGAGGCAATAATTTTGAGTAGGCAATGATTAACTCACCATAAGCATCCATTAATAATTCATAGTTTGTGTATTTTTCCCCCTTTAGGCTGCTTGTCTCTTGAAGTTTAGCATTATAAAAACTTCCTGGTATCGCTGCCTTTCAAATGTGACATTAACACTGCTTTCCACATTTCATAGCACACTGACCAAAAGATTCTGCTTTGGACTCCAAACCAGACCATTTTGAGACTGCCTCAATTCTCTCCAGACTGAACCACAAATTCTGCATTTTGATTCAATGCCTGGAGAGGGATTTGTTTAAACAGGATTCTGCTTATCTCATGATATAGTGTGGGTAAAACACAATAGGCTATAAACTTCTTCTTTGGCAGAATCATATAAAATTTACAGTCTTGTTAGACCTTTATGAGCTTGTCAAATTTCATTGAAATCAGCAGAGGGGTTTTCGAACAATGACCCTATAAGAACACATCCCTTTTTTAAAAGTCCCTGTAACATTGTGGTGGTTGAAATTTTATTGATAGACAGATTGTAGAATCTTTTTGCAAAGGCAGGTTATTAAATTGAACTGATTAATGTTGGAGAATTCATACCCTGTGTAATAGAAAGACTGATGACCAGAGGGAATTAGTTACATCCATGTCCCCAACTAGTCCCTGAAGCAAAGGACTGACAACCAGTTTAGTTGGGTTTTTAGAGCTAGAATATATAGCCAGTCGATTGCAAAGGGACATACATTCAATATAGCAGCAACAGGAACAACACCTTGATGAACATTACAACCAGATTATTTCCTGTGGATGGTGAAACAAAATCTAGGTTTCCTTGGGGGATTGAATTATCCTATGTACCATAATAAGATAGCTGCTGATTATTATCTGTGGAAAGGGCATGATCTGTTTTTATATTGGTTTTACTGGTGGTGGTGAGTCACCTAACATCAGTATGTGAAGCAGAATCATACACCCAGAGAGATTACTGTTTTACATGTACATACACATACACATACATGAGATAATACAGAGCATAAAGGAATGGACGATAAAGCTATTAAAAAATACTAAATAGCGAGTCCAAAGGGATGGAGTGATACAGTTTGTAATAATACTATAATACAATAATAAGAAAAAAACACATTAGAACTAGATAGTTGAAAGCAGACACAAAAGATTTTTTTAAAAATTGCTCTGGATGATCCTTTAACTCCCATGGCTAATTATTATGATTCCACTAAAATGTTAGTATAGTTTTAGCATTGCTTAAATTTCTTGCCCCTATTTTTTTCCTCTCCAAATATATATGAACTTCAAATTGTCATACTAACAGACAGTCTATTGCTTTGTTCAGTTTTAAACCACAGTTTAAAAGAAATTGACTATATGTTCTGCCTAAAAGTTATTCACCCATTTCCTGTAATTATAACTGTGCTGTTATGCTCAGTTTTTGTTCAGATGGCAGAATATCTTCAGCAAGATATTCCCTTGCTTTTTTTTGAAGGCTAATATTGCTGTGCTTGGACTTCCATATGGTTGCTTTATTTGCTCACATATATAGTTAACATTAAGTGGTTACTTCATAATGTAAATGCTGTGTTTCTTTTTCCACCCCACATATCATTTCTAAAGGGACGCGGTGACTCAGTGGGTTAGGACGCTGAGCTTGTTGATCAGAAAGTCAGCAGTTTGGCAGGTCGAATCCCGAGTGCCACGTAGCAGAGTGAGCGCCTGTTACTCGTCCCAGCTTCTGCCAACCTAGCAGTTCGAAAGCACGTAAAAATGCAAGTAGAAAAATAGGGACCACCACGGTGGGAAGGTAACAGCGTTCCGTGCGCCTTTGGCGTCTAGTCATGCCGGCCACATGACCACGGAGACGTCCTCGGACAAGCGCTGGCTCTTCAGCTTTGAAACAGAGATGAGCACCGGCCCCTAGAGTTGGAAACGACTAGCACACATGTGTGGGGGAACCTTTACCTTTACTTATCGTTTCTAAACTGGGAGCAATTACTTTCAATTTGGAAAATAGATACAGTTTTAATACCCACAGAAGTTTAGAAATAGCCAGCCTCATCTTTAGAATGACACCAACATGGGATGAGAGGACGAAGGAACAGTTCTGGATTTCACAAGAATTGATTCATTAGGATCCTGATGGACAGTTAAAACACAATCTTAGTAACGTGTTGGATATTTTGGAATATTTGGAACAACATAAAGAAAAAGAAGGCCAAATTGATTTTCTTAGGTGTGGAGAATGACTTTGACAATTTGAATTGGGCTTTTCTGTTCAAAGTTTTTGAAGATAGGAACTTTGCAGAGAACTTTTTAAAATGGGCAAAATCAATTTATACCTCAGAAAAGGCACAAATAATTGATGCTAATTAATGGAGATTTATCAAGGCCTTGTAAGGTAACAAAAAGAAACAGAACATGCATGCTATCTCTTTTTTTATTTCTTTTGGTACTTAAAATACTGAGTAGAGATTTAAGAATACAGAATAACAGAGTTGGAAGAGTCCTTGGAGGTCTTCTAGTCCAGCCCCTTGCTAAAGCAGAGACGAAGATGAGATAATTGTGGAAGCAAAAATAAAAAAGAAAGTGATAAGGATTTTTGCAAATGATTTGGTGCTGATTTTGAAAGATCCTTTAAAGTGATCTTTAAAGAATCATTTAAGGGGAAATGTTAATGGGAAAACTAAAAGAATATGGTGCACCAGCAGGTTTCAAGATCAACAAAAAGAAGATTAAAGATGTTAACAAAAATATGAAAATAGAAGATCAAAAAGAACTGATGAATAAAGTGGGTTTTAAGATTAAGAAGAGAGTAAAATATCTGGGTTTCACTAAGACAAATAAGAATTGTATGTTATTTTAAATACTATGCTAACACATGGAATTAAGTTAAAAAGACGTGTTAAGATGGGAGGAACTACAATTGTCATTGCTGGGGAGAATTTCTGTGATAAAATTGAATGCCTTACCTAGAATGATGTTTTTGTTAGAGACAATACCTGTTTTGACAACTGATGAATCATTTAAACAGTGACAAAAAGATATATCTAAATTTGTGCGGCAGGGAAAGGAGCCATGAGATAAATATAAGGTGTTACATAATGCAAAGAGAAGAGGAGGTTTGGGTCTACCTGATCTGAAATTGTATTTTGCTGCTTGCTATTTGATTTGGATGGAAGAGTGGATGTTGCCGAGAAGTAAAAGGCTTTGGGACTCAAAAGCACATGACCTGAGATTTGGGTGGCATAGATATTTGTGCTATGACAAAGTCAAGGTTAATGTAGATTTTTAAAATCATTATATTATACATGCCATGTTGAAAATATGGAATAGGTACAAACCCAAGTTGTGTCTGAAAACAATACTGTGAATAACAATATTATTAATAATAGAGACAATGCAAGGCTGTTCTTCCTGGTGGTTGACCAACCCTGGAAAGCACTGTTTCACCACTAGCCATCTCACCTGAAAGGATTAAAATACGACCAACTGATCTTCCATAATTTATTGACCACCTATTGATTCTCAGCAATTTATTGATCCCTTGGGGGTCAATATTGTCTACTTTGAGGAACTTTGGCCTAAATTATCTAAATATTAGGCATTAATAATCTTTATTTGGAAACATCATCAAAACAATCAGTATCTGGACAGGTTCCATTACGCAATATATAGCAGGAACAGCTACCGGACCAAGATGGAGCTTGATAATTTGAATTGGAAAACAAGAAAACAAATAGAACAGAACAGAACAGAATACTTTATTTGGTCAGGTGTGATTACACAAGGAATTTGTCTCTGGTGCAGAAGCTCTCAGTATACATGCAAAGCAACAGAGTAATAATAATCATAATAATGATACAATAAAAGCGGGTAGTATCGAAGATGAAAAGGATAACAATAATACTAGAGATATACAACACTGATGAATATACTTAGACATAAGACAGTACTGTGAGGATTAGGTGTTCAGCAGAGTGATGGCATGTGCCTGTGTCTAGTTGTTTTGGTATGTAATGCCCTATAGCCTTGGTGGAGCAGTGGGCTAATGCCTCCTTAAGTAACACCAGCTGCCTGCAATTAGTGCAAGTTCAAATCCCACCAGGCTCAAGGTTGACTCAGCCTTCCATCCTTCCGAGTTAGGTAAAATGAGGACCCAGATTGTTGGGGGCAATTAAGCTGATTTTGTAATAATGCTGCTTGGGGTGTGTGTGAAAGCCCTAATAAGCAGGCATATACATAGAATGAAGGCTACTGCTAAGCTTGTAAGCCGCCCTGAGTCTTCGGAGAAGGGCGGGATATAAATGGAATTAAAATAAAAAAATAAAATAAATAAAATATAGTGGTGTCCCTCTAATAACAATATATAATGACAATATTCCATACTCCACAGTCAAAAGCAATATCGATAGTCCATATATGCCAAGAGCAGGAGGAGGCAGAGGACTCCTATAGGTGAAACAAACTGTGAAGGAAGAAAAAAAAACATGACTTGAATGATTATATGAACAAAAGTGAAGAACCCTTTTTGCAAGAAGTCAATCAAGGAATCCTTTGGAAAACAGTAAAGGTAAAGGCTGAGCATAGAAAAGAAAACTATTGAAAACCAATTGTTAATTGGAAGAAGAGACCAATGCATGGTCAATACTTGAAGGTTATAGAAGATAAAGCCAAATTAAACCCCTCACATGGAGCTGGTTAATATCAGGAGTGTTAAGCAAAAGAAACAGAAGGGTTGGTTTTAGCGGTTTAAGAACAAGCTTTGCTGACTAATTACATGAAAGTGAAAATTCGTCATATAACAAACAGCAGTAAACGTCATCTTTGTAGTGAAAAGGAAGGGACAATTGACCATCTGATTGACCACCTGCAACAAAATTTCACAAACTGACTATAAGTAGCATCATGACCAAGAGGCCAACATTCACTGAAATTTTTTGTCAGAGATTTGGATTTTAATGTAGGAAGTGATACTGGGACAATTGATTTGAGAAAGCTTTGGAAAATGAGCAGGTCAAGATCTTAAGGGACTTTAAACTGGAAATGGTCATGATGCACCTTATTCATAACAGGCCTGATACAACAGTCATTGAAAAGAAGCGAAGTCTGGCTCACTGACAATCCAAAAAGATTACAAAAAATACCTGGACTTGCAGGTCAAAGTTGAAAAAGAAATCTGCTGTTATACTAAACATGACTGGAACAAAATCTAAAGGACTCCCTCAATATTGGGAAATTTTGAATTGGACCTAAACACTCTACATTTAGAAAAAGTACTGTGCTTGAAACTGCCTATATCCTCAATGTTACTTTCATAATTCTTAGGTCCTTGGTTAGGGGCTGAATTATTAAGTTTTCACCAGTCTTTGACTTAGAGTCTAATTGCATTTTTTTTCCTTCTGTTTAGTCATGCGAAGACAAGTCCCTGCAAATTTCTTGGGAAGGTTTTTCAGAGGTGGTATGCCATTACCTCTTTCTTATGACTGAGAGACAGCAACTGGCCCAAGGTCAGCCCAAGCTGGCTTTGTACCTAAGGCAGGACTAGGATTCATGGTTTCCTGGTTTCTAGCCCGATGCATTAACCAGTGCATCAAACTGGCTCTCATAATTATACATTACTCAAATAATGTGTCAATACCAGGGAATAATAGAACAGAAGAAAAAGAATTGGAGATGACCACAAAATAGGAACTTTGAATTTGAAAGATTATGGCATAAACCAGCTGTAGTGGTCCCAGTGGTTTCGGCAGAATGGGTGCCATACCAGAAAATCCTGGATGGCACTTAGAAAATCTTCACGTTGACAAAATTTCCATTTGTCAACTGCAAAAGTCACGCTGCTTGGACCCACACATATACTGTGCTGATACATTGCAAAATCCTAGGGTCTTGGGAAGAACTTCCTGAATATGAAGGCCAAGATCAGCTAAAGAACAGGAAGCTGTGACTTCATATTGTTGTATATATAATAATAATAGTTAGCTGCTGCAAGAAGATCAAACAGCCTACAAACAAAAGCATGATAAAGCAGCAACAATGGTGCATTGAAATTGTTAGGCATATGGTGTTAGCCTACAATGTTGGGTTGAAAATATATTAACCATAATGCTATGTCTTTAAGAAGTTAATTGGCCAATGGGTGTGTAAGTGTTCTCATGGCCATAAGAGGAAGCTAGGAACGTAGCTTCTCTCTCTCTCCGAATTCACTGATCTCTACTGTTACTGTTTTTGCTCTGCTGTTAGTTTACTACTATTGTAACCTAAACTGTGTATTGACCTCTGGACCGGTAAGAAGACTTTGTATTTGGATTACTCTTTGGACTGTTGCTATTGTTTATGACCTTGGACTGTTTATTTTTTGACTGTGCATTTTTGTTCTTATACCACCTCAAAAGTAAACTACTTTTTACTTTTATAACTCAGTGTATTCTTGTGTGACTTTTTACTACTCTCAGTACCATTCCTTGTCTGTGCAACTCTTTGGTAGCACAAGGAGACCTCTGCACAACAAATTCCTTAACACTGGTTATGGGCCCAGGCCTGTACTGAGAGTTAGTTCACACAGTATTCCTAGCTGAGTTTGTGTTAGCTATTTGGTGTAAAATGGCACAAGAACAGTTGTCAGGCATCTCCTGGATAACCCAGTTGGATGGGACAAACTATGTTTCCTGGTCCACGAAATGCTGCTTGCTTTTGCGCAAGGAAGGACTATGGACTGTTGTAAATAACCCACCAGATACTACTGCTTGGGATCCAGATGATGAAGAGGATGTAAAGAAGATAGACGACTTTAAATGTAACAATGAGAAAGCTCTTTGCATTATTGGACTAACACTGAATGATCAGCAGCTTGTCCATATTCGTGGTGAGGAGTCTGCTGCTAGGTGTTGGGATGTTTTGCGAAGGCTTTATGTTCGAGATAGTGTGGGTGCACATATACACCTTACACGTAAGCTGTTTAGGGCTCGTCTGCAGAAGAATTGAGATATGCTGACCCATTTAAATTATATGAAGGCAACTTTTCAAGAGCTTCATGAAAAGGAGCTGATTTTTTCAGAGTTGCATCAGGTCTACATTATTCTGTCATCTTTGGATGAGAGTTATGATGAGTATGTTTCTTCTTTGGAAGTCCTGACCAGAGAGGAACTGACATTGACTAACATTACTGGGAGACTGCTGGAAGAGTCCAGAAGGAGGCGTGACAGAGACCAGCTGAGAGAGACACAGCCACAAGAGGAGCAGCCATTTACCACTGCTTACAATGTCAAGAAATGTTATTCTTGTGGGGCTAGAGGGCATATAGCCAAATTCTGTAGGAAGGGTAAAAAACAGAATGTGAATAGCAGTGGGAAGGCTAAGAAGGGCATTGGTTTGGCTGTTTCTGGTGAACCAACATCCAGAAATAATGAATTGTGGGTTGTTGATAGTGGGGCTTCACAATGCATTACTAAAGTGAAAAAGAGGTTTATTAATATGAAAAACAGCAACCAATATGTTTCACTAGCCAACGGTTGGAAGATGAAGGCCTATGGTGAAGGTAATTCCTATTGTCCATGCATTGATGAACAGTTACCTATGTTATATATACCTAAACTAAGATTCAACCTGTTATCTGTAAGGGAATTGGTTAAAGTTGGGTTTGTGGTAACATTCAGAGGGGAGCAATGCACTATTGAGAGGAATGGAACTTGTGTAACTGCTAATTTGAAAAATGGTTTATTCATTCTCACAAGTAACCAGGTTAGTACAGTTAAAGCTAACTCGATATGTGAGAACAAGAAGCCACATGATGAGTGTATACATTTATTGCATAGGCGGTTATGGCATGTAAACTTTAAATCACTACGTAAAACAGTTGAATTAGTAGAGGGAGTTAAACTGAAGCCATGTAGTAAGTATTTGAATTGCAATGCCTGTAATCAGGAAAAGAGTAAGGCAAGTCCGGCAACAGGATAAACGGCTTCAAAACAACTGTTCCTTTGGAAGTTGTGTTTGCTGACTTAATTGGACCCATGAAACCAAGTTTAGGAGGATCATGTTATATTTTAAGTATCCTTGACCACTACTCTCGTTATGGTTTTTGTTATCTGCTTAAGTCAAAGGCAGACACTTTTCAACAATTTGCAAACTGGCTGAAGTTCGTGGAGAGAAAAACAAAGAGAAAGGTTCAGTGTATAATTACTGATAATGGTACTGAATTTACAAATAAGCGTTTTGTTGATATGCTAGAATCTGCTGGCATTGAGCATAAACGTTCAGCGCCTTATAGGCCTCAACATAATGCTTTTGTTGAGAGACGTGGGCAAACGTTACAAGCCATGATGAGAACCATGTTAAGAGATTCTGGCTTAACAGATAGACTGTGGGGGGAGGCAGCAAAATGTGCAAACCATGTTCTGAATATAGTTGTTAATACTTCTACTGGTAAAATACCATATACTATATGGCATGGTAGAAGACCAAACCTTGATTACCTGCACACATTTGGCACCCCAGCTTGGGTCCACATTCCTGCACAACTCAGGAGTAAAGGCCAACATAGGGCTAGGCAATTATACTTCGTAGGTTATGAAGCTAACCATAGATCCTATCGTTTCTGGGAACGAGGCACAACTAATGTATATAACAGTGCGAATGCAAAATTCCTTGAGCACGTTGGTTGGGATAGGTTAGAGCAAGAAACTGTTAATACTGATCCTCTAGTGTTTGAGGACTCCCATGATAACGTAACTAGTAATGATAATACATCTCCTGTAAATATAAAAGATGAAGAAGAGATAGGGGAGATAATAAATGAATCAGAGGAAGGAGAGGAGTCAGGAATTCAAAGCCCTGTAGTTCCTTGGCGTTCAACGCGCATCAGACATCCACCTGATCGCTATGAAGCTAGTATAGTATGTCAAGTTAATGTAGAGCCATCTAACTATGATGAGATCAGGATGTATCCTGAAAAGGAACAAGCATCATGGAAAGCTGCAATGAACAGAGAGTTGAAGTCTTTGCAGGATCTTAAAGTTTATGTGAAAGCAAAACTGCCACCTGGTGAGCAAGCTATAGGTTGCAAATGGATATATAAGATAAAGAAGGGTGTAGATGGAACTATAACCCATAAGGCACGTTTGGTTGCACAAGGTTTTGCCCAAACTACTGAGGATTATGACGAAGTGTTTGCACCCAGTCTAAGGGCAACTACTTTAAGAGCAGCTTTAGTATGGGCGGCTAAAAACCAATATATGGTTAACCATGTAGATGTTGAAACTGCATATCTACATGCTCCATTGCAACATACTATTTATTTAAGATTACCACCAGGATTGACCAGTGATAGAGACCATGATTGTTGGGAATTAAAGAAAAGCCTCTATGGATTGAAACAATCAGGCTATGAGTGGAACAAATGTTTAGTTAATGAGTTAAGTGCATTAGGTTTTGTAGCCAGTAATGCTGATCCTTGTTTGTTAAGAAGAGAACACAATGGAGTGTTATCTTTTCTTTTATTATTCACAGATGATATTGCAATAATAACAAAAACTGAGTTAGAAGCACAAACCATCATTTCAAGATTGGAAAATAAATTCACAATTAGAAATCTTGGGAAAATTAGCCACTATTTGGGGTTAGATATCGTGAAAACAAATAGGGGCTTTAAGATTTCGCAAGCCAGTAAAATATCTCAGTTATTAAAGAGATACAATATGGAAATGTGTAAACCAGCTAAAACTCCGATGGCTATGGATTTTAAGGACACTAATGTTGAGAGTCCTGTATTTGATAAGACTATGTACCAATCTTTGATAGGAAGTCTTATGTATCTGAGTAATTGGACTAGACCTGATATTTCTTACTGTGTAAACCAATTAGCTAGGTACAACAATGAACCAACTGTTAGACACTGGCAATCAGCTAAACGAATATTAAGGTATTTGAAGCAAACTATTCACTACTCGTTATATCTAGAGCCAAATCGTGAGTTAATCCTCACAGCATATGCAGATGCGAGTTTTGCCTCTGATACAAACACTCGTAAATCTACTTCAGGGTTGGCTATAATGTTGGGTGATTCTTTGATTGGATGGAAGTCTATTAGACAAAAGCACATAAGCTTGTCTACAATGGAGGCTGAATTTTCATGTTTATCAGTGTTATGTACAGAACTGCTAGTGTACAAACAATTATTGTTAGATATGGGTTTAAATGTAAATGATCCATTTACTGTGTATGAGGACAATCAAGCTGCAATAAAGATGGCTAATAATGCTGCAGTAAGAACAAGATCTAAACATACTGATCTTCGTTATTTAAATGTCAGACAATGTGTCAAAGATAAATTAATACAGTTAGAGTATTGTTCAACTGATGTAAATATTGCAGACCATTTTACGAAGGTACAAAGTGCTGTGAAACACAATGCTAATTGTGAAAGAATGTGCATAAGATTGTAAGAGTTATATATTATTCTACCCAAAGGGGAGAATGTTAGGCATATGGTGTTAGCCTACAATGTTGGGTTTAAAATATATTAACCATAATGCTATGTCTTTAAGAAGTTAATTGGCCAATGGGTGTGTAAGTGTTCTCATGGCCATAAGAGGAAGCTAGGAACGTAGCTTCTCTCTCTCTCCGAATTCACTGATCTCTACTGTTACTGTTTTTGCTCTGCTGTTAGTTTACTACTGTTGTAACCTAAACTGTGTATTGACCTCTGGACCGGTAAGAAGACTTTGTATTTGGATTACTCTTTGGACTGTTGCTATTGTTTATGACCTTGGACTGTTTATTTTTTGACTGTGCATTTTTGTTCTTACACCACCTCAAAAGTAAACTACTTTTTACTTTTATAACTCAGTGTATTCTTGTGTGACTTTTTACTACTCTCAGTACCATTCCTTGTCTGTGCAACTCTTTGGTAGCACAAGGAGACCTCTGCACAACAAATTCCTTAACAGAAATATTGCAAGAAATACCATTTCCCTGCAAGCCAGAACTGGTGGAACCGCAATATAAAATAATAAAAAATGAAGAAACTAAAGTGCTCTAGGACTTTAGAATTCAAACAGACAAGTACCTGCCACGTAATACCTTTGACTTAACAACTATTGATACAAAATACAAAAAAGTCTGGATGCTAGACTTTGGAGTACCTGAAAACAACAGAAGAGAAATAACTAGAGAAAATTACAAAATACAAAGACCTGCAAATAGAAGTAGAATGACCGTGACAAAAGAAAACAAAGCTAAACAACAGTAATAGGGGTCTTGGGTGCAATCCCAAAACATCTGGAACACCGCTTGAATACCATCAGCTTTGAGAAAAACACCATCAGTCAATTGCAAAAGGCAGATTTACTTGTAACAGCTTACATCCTGCAACAATAGCTTTTACACCATCAAACAACAACATCTGCCTATCTCAGATCCTTGGCCAGGGCTCAATAGATAGGTTAAAATGCCAATTCCTGTCTAAACATCTGGCTGACTATGCGATCAGCAGTGATAATAGATTGTACCATCTTGGTTTTGTATACACTCATATCCTCTGCCCATGGACACCCCAACAATCTCTTTTATGCTTTTCCTTTTTTGTTCAGAAGTCTTCTACATGGCCCATTCATAGCCTAGTGCAAGGACAGCCATCAATGCATTTTACATCTCTCAATTAGATCTTTTATTTTATATTGGTCGAATATAATTGCTAGAAACAGAAGTGTTTTCCAATTATATTCCAGTTGTAAGGAAGGTAAGATGCATCTGAATCCAATTCCCTGCTTATGACATAAAGTTTGGCTCCAGTGAGAACAAAATGCTGGATCAGAAAGGCCTTTGATTAATCCAGAATAGGCTGACCACATATTCCAATTTGACTAGGATTGTCCTAGTTTTCAACTCCAGTCTATACGCCCTGCCCGGTTTACAGAATCAAAGTTTAGGATAGTACAGATCCTAAATAAAGAGACCCCACATTTTTATTGTGTACTCTCCCCCCAGAATCATCTTTTGTTATATGGGCCACAATGTTTGATAAATTGCATTATATTGTAAGCTCTGCAGAGTTGCTGTATTAGTGAGATGAGCAGCCAAGGAACTGAATGAACAAATGAATGAATGAAACAGAGAATGTGGGTTTAAGCATAAGTCAAAACTTGGCTTCGCATGCCACTGGACTCGGATATGCAAAGGGAAAGTGAGTCCATAATCTGCTTTTGTCCAGGGGAACAGAAATTTAACTTTTGATCAAAACTCACTTTCCTGTCAACTTTGTCTGCTGACTATGGCCCTTGCCTTGGTTTAACTGCTTGAAATGAGGTAAACCAGTGTTTCTCAACCTTGGCAACTTAAAGAGGTGTGGACTTGAACCCCAAGAATTTGCAAGCTGGCTGGGGAATTCTGGGAGTTGAAGTCCACACCTCTTCAAGTTGCCAAGGTTGGGAAACACTGAGGTAATCAAGCAGTGTTGAATACTTCCTCATTGCTAAGAAATTACTTGGGAGGTGGAGAGAGAATTTATCATGGAGATGTGTCTAATCATCCTTTAATCTTGTTTTCTTTGCCACATTCTGTCTCACTGTTGAATGGCTACTTTTCCAGCATTAGAAGGACGAAAAAAGGATTTTGATAACAAATGAGGTTATAAATAGTGGTTTGAAGGAGGTGTAAACACTCATTTTTAAAGCAGAAAAGTGGGAGGATACTCTGGAAACCAAAGATTTGGCTCAATATTAGTCATGGTTAGGAAGAACATCAAAAGATAGATTGGACACTAGCTTGGATGTTTCTGTCCCATTCGTTTGTGCAGTGAGTCAGATAACAACACTTATTCAACAATATATTTCCTGAATTAAAACTGGAATACTATTTTTTTCTAAACTATGCTATTAAAATTTACATGCAAAACATCAGCTCTATTGGAAATCAAGGATTAAAATTTGGGAAACCTGCATTTTAAAAACCTGCATCAGAGAAATGTTCGTGTCAAAAGTAAAAGCAAATTGGTTATTGGATAATTTACTTTAACAGTTATAAACACTGTGTCTCATTATGCATGTAAATATGAAGTTTTCTCTGATTTATTAAAAAGTCCATAGGAACTTTTTTTATATATTCAAGTGCACCCTGCTGGAATATTGTCCTACTGAGACAGTAACGTGAATGGAATTTTTAATCATTTGCACATTCTTAATATGGAAAAATGCCTTTGTGACAGTCCTTGGCTGAACTCTTTTTATTTTCTGAGGATTTTGAAAACTAGTTACTGGAATTCCTACTGAATCACCCGCATTTTCCTGACATTTGTGCTGAGATCTCCCATCCAGTAAATGAGAAATCTGTGTTCAGTAAAGTCTTATACCAACCGTTCACTGAATAACAGAATTGGAAGGGACCTTGGAAGTCTTTTAGTCCAATCCCCTGCTCATATGTGGATCATGTATGTTGACTAGTTGTAATGCAAAAAAGGTCTGTGCCTTTTTATGGCTGCTAATATTAAAAGAAAATAGAAATAATAAGAGAAAGTAAATAATATAAAAAGAAAAGAGTTTAACTGTGCAAGTACAATTGTCTTATTGCAAGAGCATCCAACACTGTCTGTGCATTTCACAGCAAAAAAAAAAAAACACTGCCTAATCAGGCAGCAGAGAAAGAGCGAGGCCATGTGGCAACCTCTTTCTTCCAGCTGCTACACCTAGATACTGCACAGACAGGAACATTAAAAATGTGATTAGGGCAGACGAAGGAGAGAAGAATGGGATAAATCCATTTGTTAATTGGATGTTGCTTTCATTGAAGAAAAACAAGAAGAGAAATGGACAAAAACAAGAGCAAAATTAACATGAGCACAACACCACACTCCATCATATTAGCTTCACATAGTCAAGCCAACAAATATCCAGGAATATTCTTTGTACTGAGCTATGGCTTATGATGGCACTTGCCCTTGTATGTCAAATGTATGCTTGTCACTCTGCAAACATGTAATTCAAGGAAGGCAGCCTCTGTTTCTGGTACATTCTCCTGCAGCTATCTTTCCCTCCTTGGCATCCTCCAGATGGGTTGGACCAGAGCAACAACTCACATTGTCCTCAGCAAGGTGACATAAGATGCGATCTGTAACACACATATTCTGACTGGGAAGAAGAAGATAGAGTGAGAAGTTGTACAGGTTAACCTTATGGAGAAGATTGTTCAAAAGATTGGCCAAAGTTGTTATCATTAAGGAAGATGGTAAATAAGCAGAAGTGGGCACTAAAATATTGATGGCAGTATAATTATCCATAATGTGTTATTCATCACTGATTTATTTAAAAGCTAGCAGCAGTGATGGGAATAATGGTTATCTTGGTGTTGCTGTGAATATGTCCACTTATACCCAGACATAGTACAAAATAATGAAATACAACTTCAAGCAAGTCATCTAGTAATTTACTATAGGCAGTCTCCGTTAATGATCATTTGTTCAACAACTGTTCAAACTTGCAATGGTGCTGAGCAAGAGGCACTTGCAACTGGTCCTTGACTTTAACATCTGTGGACTTCAACTTCCAGACTTCCCAAAACATCATGCAGACTGGGGAATTCTAGGAACTGAGGTCCACATATCTTAAGCTGCTGAGTTTGCAATACTTGATTAGATATTTAGGTTAACAACTCAGACACAAACATGTATTCCAAATAGCTAAGTGTGCACATGGGGAAGTCCAGATGAGCTAACACCAGCCAATAACATGGCATCTTTTGTGGATGCACAGACTGTATAAAACACTAGTATTAAACAAGGGATAATTACTCCCAAGGGGTAATGTGGGCATATTCTAGGGGGTAAATGGAGCAGATTGCTTGCTTGTGAATCATTTAGCACTGGCCGTGCTGAGATGCTTGTGTAAAACAACAGAGGCCAAATTATTTATGCAAATAATGACATTACCTGAGAGCAGGAAAAAGGGTAATTGGGTCAAATAATTTAAGAATCTATGGTATAGAGCAGGGTTGTCAAACTGCTGGCTTGTGGGCCAGATGCATCATAACAAAACCACGCCCAGCCCATTGCCAGCAATGGCAAAAAAAGTCAGAATACATCGTTACACATCACGTGACATTGCAAGTTTGACACCCCTGGCAATAGAGACTGGCAATAGAGTTTTTAGGAGTTTGCATAGCATATATACTGTATATTCAAAACACAGTTCAAAGCTCTGCTGAGTATAGGGAACCTCCCTATAAAGATAAGTATGTTTATAAAGATAAAGATTGAAGGTTCAAGTTGTCCAGATAGAAAGTCCTTCTGAACCACAAAAGTGACATGGATGCTGTTATGTATCCAGGTGAAGAGAACACATACCCACTTACATAGCAGTCACCACCAGGGGGCGTTGAACTGTAACTGTTTTGGCGGGAAGCCAGTTTCTGCGGGAAACAGAGGTTCAAACTGATTGGCCGGCTGCTCACCTGGCCAGGTATAAAAGGAGGGCAGGTAACCCCTATTCCCCAGTACAGTTACTTCCACCTAATAAAGATCTGCCATGCTGTACTCATCGTCTCGGCGTCCTTCCTGCTCTCCAGAACCCACTACGCAACAGATGTATTTGGGCAATTCCCTCCTAGACATCCTACCCCACAGGGATATTGAGAAGAATTGGAGGAAGGAATGCTATATAAGCAACCTTGGGTTTCTGGAAGAAATGAATAATTCACTACAAAGCAAAGAAATGCAAGCTCATGGTAGAATTTAGGAAGTTATTGTGAGTCAGATCAAGATGTTGTTTTAGATGGCAAGCAAGGTAAGGCCAGATCTTCATATGAAAACAAACAAATACCTGAATAATCTTTTAAACCCTTTCAGTTCCAGGCTTGCAAGATATGAATTAGAAATCACTGTCTTTTGCTTGCAGTTCACATTTTAACTCAGTTTCAGCAGCCAATCTGCAACCCACCTCTCTGGTCAATAGTCACAAAGCTGCCCCCCTTTTAAAGCAGCACTCTTGATTTTGGCTCAAGACCACTCACAGAGGTATCTTTGTCATACATTGTTCTGTTCCAAGTGTAGGTTTTTATGGGACTCTGCTTTTAGACCTCCACCATTCAAAAGCCAATGCAGATCACAGTGGTATTATGGCACACAATAGCATTTGGAAGTCTTTCTAGTCTTATTTATTGCAAGTCTTTCTGTTCCACAAAACATCCATTTGCTACAAGTGAAGCAAATTGCTATGCTATTGTTACTTTGCAAGCTTTCCATTCTCTCAAAGGGTGATCTTTGGATTCTTTACAAGGTACTGTTAAATCAGCACCAATGCCTGTAAAATGGAATGTACAGACAACTTACAGACAGGAGTCAAAATACAGCTTTCTAGTCCCTATTGAAAGAGGAAAGAATGAAAGAAAAAACCCTGGGGTGGGGAAAGATAATCTGGTAAAATAGGACAGAAACTTCATAGTTTGAGTGTCCTCTTAAAATAAAATATTTCCTAGGTGAATATTTCTAATTTTGCTGCCTGGTAACTTTGTTGTTGAGAATTGGACAGAAGTCTACATCTCATCTAAAAATATTGTCTTTGTTTAAAAACATTTTTAAGTAACAGGAGAGAAGTCCATGGGTCATACATGGGGCTCAATTACTTTCTTTCTAGTCCTTGCAAATTTTCAAATGACTCACCTCTGCATTCCTGACAGCACTCATAATTTATAAATCATGAGTTATAAATAAACAAATTGTGGAAATTGGTTTTTTTCTTAAAGAGAAAAATTATGCAAGAAAAAGTTGGATAAGAATTACCATATTTTTTATGTTGGGCAATAATATTTTTTCCTTCTGGTCTTTAGAATGAGAGGAGAATTTCTTTTCTAGACTGTCCGCTCATCAGCCTAATGATTGATGGAGTGCAACAGATTGCAGTTTCCATGTTGCAATCAGCCACAAAGAAACAGCAATTGGGAGCAGCAGGGTGGACAAGCTAGACTATCCCTCCCTGTGAATTTCCTGAGGATCATTGCTTCTCTGCTTCCATTAGCAGTGAAGAAGCAATAATCAGGAGTAGGAGTGTTAACAAGCTTTTTTCCCCAGTTACTTAAAGGTGAATTAATGCCCCCCATGTGCATCTGTGGTCAGGGAGTGTTAAGCTCTGTCCTGCAGTGACATCACTGTGCAAGCCCCTTTTTAAAAATTTATATGCCAGCATTGTAATGTTAGAATGGAGTGGGGCTTGGGTAGAAAATGATTACCAGCCAATTACCAGCCAAGAGCAGATGGCCCTGCTGTTGGTCTGCTAGCAAGGAATATTAAAGTGCCATTTCTTTATTAATATATATTCCATTCCTGCTTGAGTTTCTAAAAAAATAGGATTCAAGTTATGTTTATTTAATTTTCCTTATAATAGTACCCATGTCCCTGATGGTACAATTTATCAATGGAACAGCTTGGCTTCAGAAATTGTGGGTACTCATCACTGGAGGTTTTCAAAAAGAGACTGGACAACCATTTATCTGAAATGATATTGGGCAGGGGTGTCAAACTGCCAGGCTGCGGGCTGGTTGTATCATGCGTAGGCCACACCCACCCCAGGTCTAGCAATGTGAAAGTCATGATCACATCACGTGACATGGCGGGTTTGACACCCGTGATATAGGGTCTCCTGCTTGAGCAGGAGGTTGGACTATAAGACCTTCGAGGGCCCTTCCAACTCTATTATTCTATGTTCTATATTTTTCAGGACAAAGGTATAACTCTTGAAGACAGTAGGGTTGTTCATCAGTTCTCTAAAACAGGGGTGGGGAATGATGACTTGTAGACTTCAATTCCCAGAATTGCTGAACCAGCCATGATGCC
>NC_139516.1:17627178-17777451 GCF_947247035.1 Vipera ursinii
TAGATCTTGTAGTTCCTCACCCATTGTGACTGTCTTAGCTAATGTTGAGCAGTTTTCAGGTAGGAGACTGGGGGAGGCTTCATCCAGGAGATTAACTGGTAATTGTTTTAGGTCTGACATAAACATGTCTGACATAAACATTTTATTTCCAAAGTTCATTGTCACACCATATTCTAAAGTAGTATAGAAGCTAACACAGGCACCTGCTGGAAAAGCCAGGGACAGATCAATATTGAAATGTGATATCACAACACAAACCTGTGATTTTCATATTTGCATTGGGATAGAAATATAAAAGTGAATTTTAATTAGTGATGTCATGATGTCTGCTGCTATTTTTTTCACCATCATAGTTGCTTACACAAATTGAAAAGGAGAACGAGTTATAATTAACATGTTTCAGAATTCAGCTCTCTTGGGCCTCAACTGCACTAAGCAATATGAAATCTGTATCTTCATGATGCAAAGATAAACAAAGCATATTATATCCTAGCGAGCCTCGGGAGTTTGTTACAAATTGCACAAGCAAAACATTTTGCACCATTTTTTTTTCTACCAGTTCTCATTCAGTTTGATAAAAGAATCCACTTTAAAAATATTTGAAAGAAGAAAATTCCACTAAAAGAATAACTTCTTGCATGTTTATTACTTGATTGCTGTCCTGTGTTTCTGACCATAATTTAATTATAAGCTATGTGAGAGATGTTGTGAAATGACCTCTCTTTCATTGAATAATTTTCTTTCCAGCTGTTTGCAGCTCTAACTTCTCATTTTGCCATTAAATTTCAAAAGAAAGCCTTATAAGGGAAGTTCTCCCATGGTGCAAATGCTATTGTACTTGTTAATTTTTTTCTATCCTGAGAAAATTTGGAGAAATCACCCATTGCTCACAAGAGAGAGAATTCTAGAAGGCCACTTGTACCCTTTTCTAGTTACCAGCTCACAAAAGTATTTTGTTGCAAAATTTTAGGGCTACACATTTTGGAGGACTTTGAGGTATGTAGAAAAATTTCCAGCTCACACTTTCAACCTCTGCTCTAGCATAAAACACTCTATGATAATATCGGGTCTATTTCACTTTCCTTATCTTTGCTCATGAATGTGTGGTTAGCAGGAGGCTGCTCAGACCAGGGTTTCTGACCCTGGCAACTTTAAGACCTGTGGACTTCAACTCCCAGGATTCCCCAGCCAGCCATGATGGCTGGGGAATTCTGGGAGATGAAGTTCACAAGACTTAAAGTTGCCATGGTTGGACATCCTTGGCTTAGACTTTTAGTGTCAGAATTCTTCAGGCAGCAGCTGAAGGATTTTCAGATGAGGGAGTGGAGAGGGAGTGAAGGATTTTTGTATAGACCCTACAGAGGAAAAAAATAGTGTGAAAAAATGCTTAATGTTTTGAATATCCCATTCATCCATTAACTCAATTTCTTCTTTAATTGGCAGCAAATGTAGGGAAAGGTCATTTTCAGTTTATTTTAGTTCTGAGCTTTTTAAAAAGAAACTACTGCACAAAGGATGCTCTCTTTCTAAAAGTTGGGTCAATGGCAAGCTCCCAGTTTGAGGTAACTGAGCAGACAAAGGGACTCGAGTTATAATTACCTAATGATTGAGCTCAAACATTGCACTAAGCCATGGTTCCTAATAAACCACAACTGACTAGGTTCATTCAACATACTAAGTCAAGCCCAAACAAAGTTATTACCATATGACTTACTCCACTTCTTGAACCATCCCTGTATTAATCATTCCACTTAACAATTAATATGCTCATAAAGCACTAGGATAAATTGCTTTTTAAATGTCCAACCCCAATATCCAATTAAAATCTATACTTTGTACTATGTTACCATTTAAAGCTTTACACTAGATGTATATCAAATGTGATATACATCTCTGAATTCTATGTTCACATAAGTATATTCATTAGAGCTGAGCATATTTACATGTAAATAAATGTAGGTCTGCAGGTTTGTTTAAATCATCATCATATAATTTCATTTGCAGTTAAGATATGCAATTAGAATTGAAAAGATCTATGAGGTTAATAAAATAATGACCAATAAGAAAATTACATCTTATTTTACAGAGCTGACCTACAAGATAAAATGCTTGCACGTATTTTTGTTTTTATACAGGAATTCTAATCACAAGGAAACATACTAAATATTTTGAATTGGGAAGAAGATGGAGAGCCAGGGTTCCATCTATTTAAAGCCTTCTAGCTTCTCTTGACTTGACAGACTGATTTGGTGTAGTCTCCAGATAGAGTGGGGTGAGGAATGAAGAGGAATGAATTGTAGAGTCCTTATAGGCCCAGAAGCAAAGCAGGCCTCACCTCCAGTACCATATCATAAAAATAGTACCATAAAAAACAGATTAGAAACACAAGTTAAGATAGGCAAGAAAATAGTAAGTGAGCACCTGTCCACCCTAGATGAGTTCAAATCACCAGGACCAGATGGATTACACCCCAAGGTTCAGAAGGAACTGGCAGATGTGATCTCAGAATCACTGAACTATATCTTTCAAAGATCCTGGAGCACTTGAGAACTACAAGAGGACTGGAAAAATGCTGATGTAGTTCCCATATTTAGAAAAGGGGAAAAATGGGTCCAGGAAACTATAGACCTATCATCCTGACCTCAATACCTGGAAGATTCTGGAAAAGATAAGCAACGAATCAGTAAACACCTAGAGGCAAACAAAGTCATTACCAAAAGCTAACATGGCTTTGTCAAAAACAGATCATGCCAGACAAATCTTATTGCATTCTTTGACCAAGTGACAAAATTAGTGGACCAGAGGAATGCTGTGGATATAATTTACTTGGACTTCAGTAAGGCATTTGATAAAGTATACCACAACCTACTACTTGATAAGATAGAAAAATATGGGTTAGACAGCATGACCACTGCATGTGGTCCTCAATGGAATTGCATCTACATGGAGGGAAGTATGTAGTGGGGTGCCCCAGGGCTCTTTCTGGACCCGGAGCTCTTCAACATCTTCATCAATGATTTTGATGAGGGGATAGATGGGGAACTCACCAAATGTCCAGATGACACCAATCTGGCAATAATAGCCAACAATCCAGAAGATAGGCTTAAAATTTACAGAAGAATCTTGACAAAGTTGAACACTAGGCGCTATCTAACAAAATGAAATTCAATGGTGAAAAAAGTAAGGTTCTACATTTAGGAAAGAAAAACCAAATGCACAGGTATAGTATAGGTGGTACCTTGCTCAACAGTAGTAACTGTGAGAGAGATCTTGGAGTCCTAGTGGACAATCACTTAAATATGACCTAGCAGTGTGCTGAAGCTGCCAAAAAAGCCAACACAGTGCTAGGCTGCATTAACAGAGGAATAGAATCAAGATCACATGAAGTATTAATACCACTTTACAATGCCTTGGTAAGGCCACACTTGGAATACTGCATCCAGTTTTGGTCACCACGATGTAAAAAAGATGTTGAGACTCTGGAAAGAGTACAGAGAAGAGCAACAAAGATGATTAAGGGATTAGAAGCTAAAATATCTAAGAAACGGTTACTGGAATCGGATATGTCTAGTTTAATGAAGAGAAGGACAAGGGGTGACATGATAGCAGTGTTCCACTATCTCAGGAGTTGCCCCAAAGAAGAGGGAGACAAGCTATTCTCCAAAGCACCTGAAGGCAGGACAAGAAGCAACAGATGGAAACTAACCAAAGAGAGAAGCAACCTAGAACTAAGGAGAAACTTCCTGACAGTTAGAACAATTAATCAGTGGAAAAACCTGCCTCCAGAAGCTGTGAATGCTCCAGCACTGGAAGTTTTTAAGAAGAGACTGGACAGCCATTTGCCTGAAATGGTATAGGGTTTCCTGCCTGAGCAGCAGGTTGCACTAGATGATGTCTAAGGACCCTTCCAACTATTATTATTATTATTACTATTATTATTATTATTATTATTATTATTATTATTATTATTATTATTATATGAATTACATACATATATGATTTATGTCAATATACATGCACATAAGGGACGCGGTGGCTCAGTGGGTTGGGACGCTGAGCTTGTCGATCAGAAGGTTGGCAGTTTGGCGGGTCGAATCCCGAGTGCCGCGTAGCAGAGTGAGCGCCTGTTACTCATCCCAGCTTCTGCCAACCTAGCAGTTCGAAAGCACGTAAAAATGCAAGTAGAAAAATAGGGACCACTACGGTGGGAAGGTAACAGCGTTCCGTGCACCTTTGGCGTCTAGTCATGCTGGCCACATGACCACGGAGACGTCCTCGGACAAGCACTGGCTCTTCGGCTTTGAAACGGAGATGAGCACCGGCCCCTAGAGTTGGAAACGACTAGCACGCATGTGCGGGGGAACCTTTACCTTTACCTTTACATGCACATACACTAATATACATAAAACAACACATCTATGGTCAATCAAAGGTCTACTATATATGGGATGCTAAGTTCTAAATCAGATATATATTATCACTTACAATTTTGGGGAGGAGAGGAGCATATACTGATTCATGGAATGATAGGATTTAATTGCTTAACTTTTCACTGAAAATTTCTGCAATGGGAAGAATTCTTTTAGAAAGTCCTATTGAAACTGAGAGTTTCAAATGCAAGAAAATAAGCTGGGCACAATTAAAAGAGTAAGATTTTTAAAATGTTTGTCTAAGTGAAAAAAAAGCCTCCTCTAATTAGGCAATTAAGACTTAACAAAGTAGATGTTATTATCCTGTAAAGGTCATTTCAAATGAAGAAAAGATGCTCAACAATGTTGTTAGGGCTTACAAATTATCCTGCAGGAGATGATAGCTGCTTGTTTGGAATGATCTGTGAGGGTTACTCAATGTTATGGTTAAAAATGCCTTAAAGAAATTCTAACATGAGAGGAAAGCCTAGTCTGTAGCTACCTGAAGAGCAAAATTATCACAATGAAGCCAACAAGGAATCATCCTGAATAGATATTAACAAAATGAAGGTGTTTAAGAATGGCAAGGTGGAAAGAAAATAAAAGAAGTATCTTTTCTTTCCTCTGAGAGCTCTAGTGCAGGGGTGTCAAACTGGCAGCCCGCAAGCCAGATGCATCACGTGCAGGCCATGCCCACCCCAGCTCCGCAAAGGCACAAACCATCACGATACATCACGATATGTCATATGATGCGATTGAGTTTGACACCCATGCTCTAGTGATTTCTCTTCCTCAACCATCAATCTTTTAGTTTAGGAGAGGGGAACAATGGCCCTTTTATGACTTACAGACTTCAATTCCAAGAATTCCTCAGCAAGCCTGCAAGTTTTCAAAGGGCACTAGTTGCCCACCTCTGCTTTAGATGGTAAGGCTGGACCTCCATATCTTCCCTCTCCTTTGGAGAAGAACACCATGAAAGAGTTGACAATGAAGAATTATCTGGTACTAAACAATTCCTGATCAGCTGGGTCATTGTTTCAGAGATATTTCCTTGCCAGATTCCTTTATCAATGAAAGAGCTTTTAATGAACTGCCATCACAGAGCTATTCAGAGATGCATCTGCCCTAAAAATAGTCCATATTTTGTGATAACTTTGTCATAAAATATTTTACAAAATTTGTCAAATTTCATGGGTCCTGGATTTTGGATGCATTCAAGTTAGCCCATTTGAGGTACCTTGTTTTAAAAATTGTCCTATATATGTTGTTTCACCCAATTAAAGTTTACAGAAATGAGAGTATTGGTAATCTATAGATTATGCTCATCTGGACTAGATATAACTTACTTCCTAGAACAGGGGTCTTCAAACTCGGCCCTTTTATGACTCATGGACTTCAGCTCCCAGAATTCCTCAGCCAGCATGCCTGGCTGAGGAATTCTGGGAACTGAAGTCCATGAATCATAAAAGGGCCGAGTTTGAAGACAGGAACACTTACAGGATTGGGTCAACTCTTCGCATGATACCTAATTGTAGGGAGAATCATCAATCAGTGCTTCTTGATTCAATAGGTTAAAATCCATCAGCATAAGTTGGTATAAGAGGAATGGTGCTACATGGTAGAACTGTGGAATATGCTGAAATCAGACATGAATTCTAATGTTTATTCTGCCTAAAATCTGCAATTTTAATTTTTGTTTTTTTTTGCAGCAGCAGTCCAAACTGCAGAAATGATATGCATTGTAGAATATGGGGCTGCAAACAATATTGCACTGAAGGCACATGTGTACAGATTTAAACAAGCTTGATGTGGTAATTAATGTCTGCTGAGCAACTTTGGAAAGGGAGACGAGCAGGGTAGAAACAATTTCCATCTTTGTTTTAAGCTCTTTTGACAGTTAACTTTTTTATATTGTGCTGCTTGTGGTTTCAGTAATGAGTTTGGGCCCTGCATAGCAGGAAGTGGAATTAACTTTGTTTACATAAAATGACACTATCAACTTGAAAAATCACATTTCCATTTGCAAGCACAGAATCCCTAAGGTTATCCTAAGTAAAAACGACAACACAGAAATACTGAAAAGCACAATGGTTTCATTCTCCCTTAGTCCTGGTCTCATCCAATCCTGTTTACCTATAAAAACCAGTGCCATTCATTCTATAGAAAGTTGATGCTGTATAGTGAATTGGGTACAGGTGTCATATCTACTGTGGACCTACCAAGAAAATTTTAGGTACTCCTAGTTTTCTCTTGGATGGCTATCATGCCTCAATTTGAATACTTCCAATGAAGCAAATCCTCTATTTGTATGAGTGATTAGTTTTATTATAAAATAAGTCCTTTAGTATGCCTATAAAATGTTTCATGGGTTTGAAATAGTAAATGTACTGCCAACTATTACAGAACATGAAGGAAGGAAGGAAGGAAGGAAGGAAGGAAGGAAGGAAGGAAGGAAGGAAGGAAGGAAGGGCGATGGCAAATAATGTTTGAATTGTTATTTAAAAAGCTGCAGGACCTCAGTCAAACTATTACAAAAACATGCCATGGGCACCGGCCCACCTCCCTCCTCTAAAGGAAAAAACCTAAGGGGATTTTTGTTTACTCAAATTCTGTTTCTGGTTCTGATATATATGTGTGTGTGTAAATTTTTGGATTGCTAACAAAGAATTAAAGGGAGACTAATATGGCCATTTCAAACTCATTTGTTCTCATCAGTCAGCCATACCCTTCTGAGATTCGAACCTGGGCCGATTGCACATTAGGCAATTGTTCTAACCCCTAGGCCACAGGCTCTTTCTCACTTTGTTAGCTGAGAGGCAAGGGAGATATGTGCTAAGTGTTAAGTATTTTTAGAATAAGATTTGTCCCGTGTTGGGGCCTAGCAAGGTACTCTAAAAATACTTAACAAACACTATATATATATATATATATATATATATATATATATATATATATATATATATATATATATATATATATATATATATATGGGACGCAGTGGCTCAGTGGGTTAGGACGCTGAGCTTGTCGATCAGAAGGTTGGCAGTTTGGCGGGTTGAATCCCGAGTGCCACGTAACAGAGTGAGCGCCTGTTACTCGTCCCAGCTTCTGCCCACCTAGCAGTTCGAAAGCACGTAAAAATGCAAGTAGAAAAATAGGTACCACTACGGTGGGAAGGTAACAGCGTTCCGTGCGCCTTTGGCGTCTAGTCATGCCAGCCACATGACCACGGAGACGTCCTCGGACAAGCGCTGGCTCTTCGGCTTTGAAACGGAGATGAGCACCGGCCCCTAGAGTCGGAAACGACTAGCACGCATGTGCGGGGGAACCTTTACCTTTACCTTTACTATATATATATATATATATATATATATATATATATATATATATATATATATATATATATATATATATATGTGTGTGTGTGTGTGTGTGTGTGTGTGTGTGTGTGTGTGTGTGTGTGTACACATACACATACACACACACATATACATACATACATATATATATAAACCTACAAAATTAGCTTTCAAGCTGATCACATGCATCTGATCACATGCAGAAGGGTAAATGATTGTTGTTAGTGTTATTTTGTGTCTGTATTTAAATGTTAAACTATCAACATTTTGCCTTCCAAGAGAGAAATAATTTTTGGCATTCATGAAAACAGTTGCAATTAATGCATTTAAAAGGCTTATTTAGGAAGTAAATCCTGCAGTAAATGTGTAGATTATTCCCTCACCAGTACAGTTTAATGCCTTCTCTAACTCTTGCAAGATGTTGATGTTGATGATTTGAGGAGAAACTTAATGCAAGGCAGCAGCTGAGATTTCTGTTATTTTGGAAGAAGGGTGAGATAGAAAAGTACCTGATTTTTTTCCCCAAGAGCTGGTCAGAAAGATTATTGTCTTCCATTATTTCAGTTAATCCCATCAACTCAAAGGGGACCTTTGAATAGATTGGTGGAAGTCATAAACCATATTTCATTTATCTTAAGGATGAAGAGATCCTTAAGAGGTGTATGCCTGCGTCTACAGTCAAGATTTCCTAACAGTGAGGTGAATGAATATGGCAGTAAATACTAGGGTGTTTTATTTTACTTGCCAGTTCAGACATTTTATGTGTGGTATTCATTTCACTTGCCAGGTCAGACATATATTGTTTTCTTCATGAAACAGAATCTCCTGGGAAGTTCACACCACTCTGTGTGGAGCAATTTATCAATATTTGAACCAGGCCTAAAGCTACTTATCAGTTTCACTCATCCCTGTATATATTTGAAATAGGGCTTCAGATATTTTCTCACTACTGCTATCCATAAATTCTGATTTTTTTGCTTCTTGTGTTGCAAATGAAAAATTGTCAAATGCTGAGGGTACCTTAGTAACAGAGCTTTATATACTTAGAAAGCTTCAGATTCTAATTGTAGGGTTTTGGGAAGTTTTGAGAAAGATCAAATCAATTAAGGAGAGAACCAACCCAGAACTATGGAGATATTTCCTGATAGTTAGAACAATTAATCAGTGAAATGACTTGCCTCCAGAAGCTGTGGGTGCTCCAACACTGGAGGTTAGTAAGAAGAGATTGAACAACCATTTGTCTGAAATGGTTGGATTAGCAGATCTCCTTGGACCCTTCCCTTCCAACTCTGTAATTTTGTTATTCTGTTATTATTTTAAAAATCCTTTATACTGTTATCTGTGGTAGAAATATTCCTAGTTTAGAAGAATGTCTGGTGCAACTAAAGGCAGGAAAGGTTGAGAACCAGTCATGTAAAATCACTAAAACATGCCTGTTTAAAGTGACACAAGGACACAGTGTTGTCCATTGTCCTTGAGCCAGCAGAAAAGTGTGTCTTAATTGCTGAGCCATACCCTGCCCTACTACCAAGGTACTGGTGGTTGCTGTCTTTACTGCTTTAATTAAGGATAAATTAAGAAAGGCAACTGATGGAGTCACCCAACTTCATTTCTCTTCCTACCAAGCATTGCCTGACAGAGAGAAAACAATCACCAATCATTTCCCCTAATGTGGGGGTGAAGTGGGGTTGTAGGAAGTGTACGAAGGTGCTAGCATTGTCAAGTTTTCCAATAGGCAGCAAAACTCTGTGCCACTGACCCATGTTGGGCTATTTCTGTTTTGCCCTGGGAGTTAGATTTAGCTGCAACACAGGCTGCTTCATGCGCGTGCGCGCGCACACACACACACACACACACCACACCTCGCTATTTCTCCTGGGATCTCTGCACCTCGCCAAAGTGTGCAGAGATCCCTGAACTGCTCAGCAAAACCTCTGTAGGTAGAAGCAGCAGAAACACAAGGTGACAGAACAAATGACACAGAGGAGACAAACCCTGTTTTTCCAGTTAAATTGTCCTTCTGTGCAGAAATTGTCCTGTCTTTAGAAGCATAGGTTGAGCACTCTTTCAAAGGAGGCTGACTAAGTCTTGAGAAGTACTGCAGAAAATGCCATTCATGTGTTACACAAGCAGATCCCTCTGTGAAAGTGTGATGTCCAATCTCTCCTGCAGCCCTAGCCAATATGGGTATAGCATGCAATGCCTACTGCCAGAAGGAAGAGGTCCTGCCTTCAGCAGCTACACATGGCCAATAGGAGCTGGACAAATCTATCTTCTCACTTACATCAACGACCACATCATCCATGAAATGTGCCAATTTAAGAAAAGAAGGAAAATACTTCTTTAAAATGGAACAGCTAAAGACAACTTGAAGCTGGATCAGCAATGGGCCAAGGACGAGGTGAAGACCAAGTATGAGGATATGGCATTAAGAGCAATTGCTAGACATGTTCACATTGTGGTTAGGGAGATATGAGGATAAGCCAATGAGCAGGCTGGTAAAAATATATTCCTAAATTAATAGTTCCTCTAGGTCAGGGGTAGGCAACCTCGGCTCTTTTATGACTCATGGACTTCAACTCCCAGAATTCCTCAGTCAGCATAGTCATGAGTCATAAAAGAGCCGAGGTTGCCTACCCCTGCTCTAGGTCTGTTGTCTATTCAGGCAGTGACCTTCCAAAAGTCCAGATTATTCTTACCAGCTTCTATATCTTCCTCAAAACTGCCAATATCTATCACTGAGCATGAAAAACAATTGTTTCTCAATGAATTGCACCTATTTCCAGAAAAAAATACTTTCATTTTGGCCCTTGTCTCTGGTAAACTATCATCTGAGTTTCCTTGTCTTTCCTTCACATTTTTGGGAGAAATTATTAAACTTTAGTGAATTAATTGCTTGACGTGCTATTGATGCCAACTAATTCTGCAGATTTTATCCTCTTGTTACTTAGATATTTCATATTACAGAAAGTGTTGTCTGAGATGACATGGCTGGGGAGAGGATTTACAAAGAAAACACATGGATATACACATAAGTAAATGAATATGAGTTAAGGTGTCAGATGGTATAGACCATCTCGTTTCTCATGCAGAATAGGACAGTTTTGATAATAGATTTCAAAATATGTTTTCCCCAGCAATTTTTTAAGCTACAATTATTTTAGACTGATAAAGGATTGCAGGACAAGTGATAGAAGAAACACTGATGTAATATGCAGCAAAGGAATTAGAGAAAAAATGAGCTATTGTCGCTCTCACATGCCCTCTGGAATGATATCTGCCCTAGTTCTGGATGGCTGTCATCCCGAACATTTTCAGGAAGCCAATAAATCCTGGATTTTCTCCCAGGCTTTGGGGCAATGTGATGGTTGAGAGCCCTCTTAGCCGGGTATTTATTTACGTTTTTATCTTTGGACCATTATGATTTCTTTCCCTATTTTTGCACTGTTCTAATTTTTTTTAACAGAATAAGGGAGTTGGAAGGGATCTTGGAGGTCTTCTAGTCCAGCCCCCTGTTCAGGCAGGAAACCCAACACCATTTCAGACAAATAGTTGTCCAGTCTCTTCTTAAAAACATCCAGTGTCGGAGCACCCACAACTTCTGGAGAAAAGTCATAAATTATAAGTCACCCAGAGTTGAGCACCTTGTAAATTCTATAAACAAAAACATTTTAAATTTGAGTAATTGACCCAGCATGGCAAATCATAGAGACCAATATCTTGAGCTACAGGCTCTCTATATCTAGATCAGAACCTTGTTTATATGATTAAAAGCAGCAGTGGGAAGATATTATGAATAAGGTCTACACTTACATATATAAGGCTTGATTTCAATAAAATGTACACCCAGGAGCAATGTCAAAGATGGAATAATATATGTACTTCTGGCTTCTTTCCATAATAGTATATCATATGAATAATAATAATTCAAATGCCCTGCCTTAGTGGAAGCTGTCTCTTATTTCTTGAATTGCTTTTAGAATATGAGTGTGTTTCCATCTCAGTAATACTATGTGTTTTTTGTTGTTTTTATTCTTGTTTTCTCTCTGTATGTCTATGGAGATTCTCATTTTATCCAGGCCTTGGTTGTCCCAAAGGTGCCTTTTCTAAAGGCAACTGGACTTCCTTTGTTTTTCCTTGAAGATATTTCACTTCTCACCCAAGAAGCTTCTTCAGTCCTGAAGAAGAAAGTCCAGTTAATTGCCTTTTGAAAAAGCACCTTTGGGTTTCTCTCTATATGTTTTAACCTATCTCAGCCACCCGGAGTAGCAGTTGCAAATTCAGCAGCCTTATAAATTGCTAAATGAATGACAAGAGAGAAGGAGATGGTGATATATTTCCTCTCCATTCTGCTATCCTTGAATGGTAAGTCTCATTTTTAAAATTTTATTTTATGCTCAGCAGATTATTAATGAACCTGGGTTCCACTCTGGTGGGAACCAGATGTTTGCTTTATCTGAAAAGAACATCTGTATATTTGCAGGCATTCAGATTTGTGATTTATAGCAAGTTTTATGAAACTCTGTGCCTGTCTGCCAGCGTATTTGGATGAGAAATTGTAATGTGCTTATGCAACGTGCAGGATTTTCATAAAATTTTAATCTGTTGATTTATTTTTCTCCCAACTCCCAGTTTGTGTATCTGTCCTAGCCCCTAGAAAGGAATAGATACAACAACAGGGATCTAAGATGGTAATCTGGTACAAATTAAATTGAACAGGAACTGTAGTCTTTCCGTTCTCATTTTGTGTGATGAAAACTTCTCAGAAACCTGAACACTTGAAATTATAGTACTTTTCAACTTCCAGTTGATTTACAAAAGGAGTATTTCAACAGAGACTTTTGCTTCCTTTCCTTTCCTCTGCATTGTCAGCCATTTGTTTTTATGTTAATAGTAGCCAAATGATGGAGCTAAATCAGACGTCTGGAAGCGGCGTCCACACAGAGAACTGGTTGTTCACATATTTGAATCCCACCACTGGATGGAAAGCTGAGTCAACCTTGAGCTGGTCAAAATCTAACTCCTGAAGTGAGTAAAATTAGCCTGCATTCTAACCACTGCGTTACCATGGGTCTTATATATAATAACCAGACAACCCTAACCTTACTTTTTAAAAGAAAAAAGAAAAAAACGAAGAAGGAGCAAACATAAGATAGTTATCCATATAAACAGCAGAAAGAGAAAACTCTTACTTCTATTCTTTTTTCCCTGTTACTTCCACAAATTTCTTTTTCTTTTTCTTTTGGATATCTGGACATATAAGAAAAACCATTCTTGGAAGAGGTTGGAAAGTGAGGCTAAGCTAAGCTCTTGTCAAGTTATCTTTGTTGGTGTTGAGGAGCCATTAGTGTTCTAGCAGAGGGTAAAGGCAGTTGGAGAAGGGCTTGATCCAGTACACAGCTTCATCTAGTGCTTGTGAAGCTGCTCCTGTAAGGAGCAACCTATGAGAAGAAGCAGCGACTGCTATCAAGAAGCTATGTAGAAGGCAAAGGAGGTCTGAGCAGAAAAAATGTTGGTGCGGTTAGGCAGATGGGGGTGTTTCTGAAAGGGTCTAGGATAACTTGGCATGGCCAACTTGTCACAGCCACATCACTGTGGGGCAACTCGCTATAGGACAAGAGTTACATTAATATTGAAGAAATGGTGGAATAGAATCATTAAAGAAAGGATGCATAAGGAGGGACAAAATGAAATGTGAATGACAATATATACTGCTCAAAAAAATAAAGGGAACACAAGATAAGACATCCTACTATTAAATATAGTACATTGTGTTGTTTAAGTGTTCCCTTTATTTTTTTGAGCAATATATATATATACAAGTACAAGTGTAGGCCTTCTAATGCATTAAGACCTGGCATAGCACATAAGAGCTGGTCCATGTATTATTGTGTAGCAGCTAGCCTTCCCATTCCTTTCTTGCAATGGAATGCTTTGTCTTGCACTACCCTTGGTTATTCTTGAGATGGCTACATTCTAACAAAGATGATCAAGGGACTGGAGGCTAAACCATACAAGAAACGGTTGCTAGAATTGGGTATGTCTAGTTTAATGAAGAGAAGGATGAGGGGGGATATGAAAGGAGTGTTCCAATATGTCAGGGGCTGCCACAAAGAAGAGGGAGACAAGCTATTCTCCAAAGCACCTGAAGGCAGGACAAGAAGCAGCTGATGGAAACTAACCAAAGAGAGAAGCAACCTAGAACTAAGGAGAAACTTCCTGACAGTTAGAACAATTGACCAGTGCAACAATCTGCCTGCAGAAGCTGTGAATGCTCCAACACTGGAAGTTTTTAAGAAGAGACTGAACAGCCATTTGTCTGAAATGGTATAGGTTTTCCTGCCTGAGCAGGGGGTTGGACTAGATGACTTCCAAGGTACCTTCTGAATGAATGAATGAATGAATTAATGAATGAACCTTTATTGTCAAAGTACAACCATGTATACATTGAGATTGGCTGAGCCTCCCTTCATGCCCCCACCCCCCAAGTCACAGTGACAACAAACCCTCCATCCTATTACACCATGTGAACTAATTGCACAACACACCGGCCTCACAAGTCAATTCTGCATAAAGTTTATAAAAATTATTTCCCATTCAAAAGCCTAACAGCCCATGGATAAAAGCTGTTTTTCAGCCTGTTGGTGAACTTCTAACATTATTATTATTATTATTATTATTATTATTATTATTATTATTATTATTATTATTATTATTATTATTATTATTATTATTCCAACATGTACTTGTACAGCTCTGTTTCAGATACTTCTCTGGTGTTTAGATCTATTTCATTCTTTTTTCCCTTTATAGGGAAAAGCATTTCTAGATATATATATATTTGTCACTTAACCTGATGCAGGGCTTTTTTTAACAACTCAGAACTCCAGCAACACTTTTTTGTTGTTGTTGTAATTGCCAAGAATGCCTGCAACCCACCTAAACTGTTGTGTAGTACCATCAGCTGAAAAACACTTCTCTTACTTAAGTCAGATTCACATACAGAAGACTGAGATGGAGATGAGTTGCGAAATTCTGAAAGATCAGAGTAGACTTCATATTCTCAAGTCATTTATCTGCATTTTAAAAAGAAAAATTGATAAAAGAAGCACACTTATACATAGAAGATGAAATACAGCAAGAAATTGGGAAAAGCAAAAACATTCCTCTCTGCCTGTGCTTATTTTTTATATATAATAAGGAAATTTTGGACAGAGGAACATTCAAAACAGCTTTTTCACCTGCTTTTAGAATTCTCATCCATTTTACTTTCTAGGATTTAAATCCCTGCATTTCTCTCATTTTTTCCTGATTCTACTCTAGACCAGTGTTTCTCAGCTAGCTGGGGAATTCTGGGAATTGAAGTGCACACATTATAAAGTTGACAAGGTTGAGAAACTGTAGGAGGTGACCTGGCTAAGCCTGAGGGAGGGGTCAAATGTATCATCAGTTGTGAATCCCTTCACACCCACAGGAAATCAAAGTCCAGACCAACTTGAATTCCTTCTACTCTTATCGTCTGCTAATTTCCATTGGCCATTAGTAGTTCAAATTCTTAAAAGAGGGCTCAAGCTTATAATAAATCTTTATACTCATTTGAACTTTCTGGATCTCCTGATTTTCCTGGTGCTTGACAGAAACACTGCTATAGGTTGATTTTTGCAATTCCCCTTCTCCCATCTTCCTTGGCCTGAAAATGTAGGCACAGCTTCAGACATGGATAATTCCTGTACTATATGTTCTTTTATTACATAAAGGAATTTATGGAATCACATCTTGACCAAATATTTCCATGAAAAGAGGTATGATTATTTTTAAGTGGTTGGGTCAGTTGTTTCCCTATTTCTTGAGCAGAAATCAAGAGTTGTGTGCAGTGGGGGGATTCAAATATGTGAACAACTGGTTCTCTGTGTGGGTGCCACTTCCAGAAGTTCATTCTGGGCCTGGGCAACAAAAGATTAGCTACTGGTTCTGCTGAAGTGGTGTGAACTGGCTGAATCCCACCACTGGTTGTGTGTGGCTGCATGTGGTCTAGTGGCTGAATTTCTAGGATGATAATTTATTTAATAGGACCACCACTACACAGGCCAGCATTTTGAATCTTAAATCAGCTCAGGCTCAAATGTGTGGAGCAAAGAAAAAAAAAAGCATACGGTACCATTACAAGGGCCGCTGACTGTCATTTTTTTTTAAATCGAGCTTAATACATATGGTGAAAGCATATTGACAAATTACTTGTCATTTCCAAATTCTGAATGTGCTCCAAAGCTGCATGAAAGGCAGATTGAAATATGGTTTCAAGAGTCAGTCTTTAGGGAGGCAGGAGTGAGAGGAACAACAGCAGAAGCTTATCATGCCAGATCCCACAGCTTCTCTCCCCCCACCCTTCCCCATTCCTTGCTGCTAATCAGTATAACAGCACTTAATGATCACATCGTGGGCAAATAAATGTCCTAGGTTTAAAAGAATGTTAAGCAATGGCTCTGCTGATGGTAAAGGATCTGAGGAAGGCTGAACAAATGCTCGCCATCCTTCAATAACTACCAGATACTTTCATGCTTACAAAATGATATCCCTTTCCATTCTACTTGAGTCATTCTGTACATATGGCCTGAAAAACCCATTTTATCCATGACCTTGTGCTCTTCCTAAGGATCACAGGATTATGAGACATTAGTTCATTTTCCAATTGCTCATTTAAAAGAATAACCTGTTATCATAAAGTTGGGAAGGGGCTGCTGAGTCCAACCTCATGCTCAGTGCCGGGGATTAGATTAAAACTTTACCAGCAAATGGCTGTTAGACTAACATCTCCAAGAACCCAACATTTCTTTAGGTGATTGATTCCATTGTCAAATCATTCCATAATGGAGCATTGCCACCCCACCTGTTAGTGGTAGGGTAGGGTGAAGCCTGTTCTGATATTACATTAAAAATATGACTTTCAATATGTTTAAGGAATTCATCTCTTCTAAAAGGCACTTCTAATAAAGGAGAATATTTGTAGGTCAGGGTTGAAATGTGAGGGGTCCTTGGTGCTCTCTGAGCTTGGCTGTTTTCTTGCAGATGTTTCATTACCCAAACTAGGTAACTTCATCAGTGCTCATCAGTGATGATGCCACCTACTTTGGGCAATGAAACGTCTCCAAGAAAACAATCAAGCTCAGAGAGCACCAAGGACCTCTCTGTTGTGATTCCTCGCCAGCCAGTGGATCCGACAGCTGAGTCTGAAGAATCAGATGAGGAGGAGGGACCTGGACTGACATTAGACTCAGAGGAAGGCTCTGAGGAGCTCCAGCAATTACAGCCAGATGGGAGCCTGGCCCCTCTACTCATGCTCAGGCTGAGACACAACTGTGCTGGGAGCCTGTTGGACAGTGATGAAGAACAG
The DNA here is from genome assembly GCF_947247035.1 of Vipera ursinii. Taxonomy (NCBI): domain Eukaryota; kingdom Metazoa; phylum Chordata; class Lepidosauria; order Squamata; family Viperidae; genus Vipera; species Vipera ursinii. Next base: position 17,644,338 of record NC_139516.1, read on the forward strand.
TTGGGAAAAATCCAGAGTGCACAAAAGCACAGGCAAGAGAAGGGAGTAGGACAGAGGAATGCAATGGGGTGGCTCCAAAGGCAAAGGAGAAGGCATTAGGAAACCACGTCTTGGCTGAATTATGAAAGGGAAGGTGTGGGAGGTGCTGGTTGCTCAAGGCAACCGTTCATGTTGAGGATCCAGTTTCTGTGGACTGTGTTTGTTTGCCTTGGACATTGACTCAGGTCTGTGAGAATAAAAGGGGCTGGCTTTTTCTTGCAGTTCCTGCCTGTTTCTTGGAAGAGGGGTTTCTCCTTGTGAGCATAACAAGGACTCACGTAGGCTGGGACAGAACACTCTCAGAGACACTTTTGTTATTCTACCTTTTTGTCAAGATATTTGAGATTATCTTTTGACCTTGTGTTGGTAGTGTTTTTAAGTTGTTGGAGAGGGCAAAGAGTGCTACCACATCTTTTTGCCATTCTACAGCCTCTCTGGCTGCTTTTTGTGTTTGAAAAAAGGTAGGAAAATTTGTCATAGGATCTTCTTTTGAAATTTAATGAAAAAATGGGACATCAGGGAAGCTTCCAGTCTCCTGGGAAATGATTACACAAAGATAACACATTCACACACATTCCTTGGCTACGTCATAGCTAATAAGTATTAGCACACACTTATCCAATATTCTTTTCCCATTTGAAAGACATTTCAAATGCAAATTGGTTTTTTTGGCACATTGGATTATGAATATTGAAATGATTAACTTAAGTGACTAGATAATTACTTGATGGATAGAGACAACCACTACATAATCACTTATTATTGTATAGCAATGCCCTTCTTAGCACATGACAATACTATTGAAGATGGATTAAAAATGGAAGGCAGAGAGTAGAAATACTGAATTGTACTCACAAGGGTGTGCTACTTCTAAGGGTTTGTATTGGGGTTGGCATTTTTTAAACTTGTTTATCAATACTATGAAGTTTGGCAATACTAGTGAAGTAGCCAAGGGTTGTAAGTGCATGACTGGGAAAAGATGAAATCAGTTGCATTAGTTGCAAGAACAGAGATGTAGAAACAATAAATAATCATAAGGTCATTTTGGTAACAATGCAGGTGTGTAAAACACAAAATGGATGCTTAGAAACCATTAAGGAAAAAAACCACATATGAAATGCTATCACTATTATAATACCTGCATTGAATAAAACTAAAGTGCTACCATGGTTCATCCATTTATCTATCATCCCAGTCTATCTGCCTGCCTGCCTGCCTGCCTGCCTGCCTGCCTGCCTGTCTACCTACCTACCTACCTACCTACCTATCTATCTATCTGTCTATCTATCTATCTATCTATCTATCTATCTATCTATCTATCTATCTATCTATCTATCTATCTATCTATCTATCTATCTATCTTCTAATTCCACAGGACTTGAGTTAAGATGTGCACTAAGGTTCTGTGGAATTCTTTTTGATTAAGCACTTGGGTATTCAGTTTGGATTTTTTTATAATTTTTACAGTTCTATTATTTAGTATTTTTGACCCCGTAGAGTTCTCATTGAAACTTAACATTAAGAAAACCAAGATCAACAAAAGTGCGTATAGTCAAGGCTATGGTCTTCCCAGTTGCAATGTATGGCTGTGAAAGTTGGACCATAAGAAAGGCTGAGCGGCAAAGAATTGAGGCCTTTGAACTATGGTGCTGGAGAAGATTCCTGCAAGTCCCTTGGACTGCAAGGCGATCAAACCAGTCAGTCCTAGAGGAGATCAACCCTGACTGCTCTTTACAAGGCCAGATCCTGAAGTTGAAACTCAAATAGTTTGGTCACCTAATGAGAAGGAAAGACTCACTGGAGAAGAGCCTAATGCTGGGAAAGGTTGAGGGCAATAGAAGAAGGGGACGACAGAGAATGAGGTGGCTGGATGGAGTCACTGAAGCAGTAGGCGTGAGCTTAAATGGACTCCAGAAGATGGTAGAGGACAGGAAGGCCTGGAGGAATGTTGTCCATGGGGTTGCGATGGGTTGGACATGACTTCACAACTAACAACAACAACAAGAGTTCTCAAATCTTTATGGAATAATACAGTCTCAAAAACTCACAAACAAATAATTCAATAATATATCCCAAAGGTGTGGGTTTTTTTTTAAAAAAAAGAATACTGGACTTTGTTTTTCCTTGAAGATGTTTTGCTTCTCATCCAAGAAGCTTCTTTAGTTCTGAGAAGAAGCTTCTTGGATGAGAAGCAGAGTGTCTTCAAGTCCAGTTGCCTTAAAAAAAAAGCATTTTTGGAACAACCGAGACCTGGATGACTAAGAATCTCCATAGACATCAATAAATACATTTTCTTAATTTGGTTAGTATATTGTTCCCCAATGATTTATTTCATAATCTCCCACAAGTCTGGGGACTCAAAGCAGTACCTAAAGTCTTGGAGACAGGATGTAATTTGGAACTTTAGGGTTTGCATCTATGATATAATCCCACTCACACAGAGATTCTGCTTCCAGGGTACAAATAGCAACACTTGTTTTAGTATATGTTTTAGTACGTATTTGGTGAACTACTTCTCAATCATTTATCATCAAAATATATGGTGTTAGGATTCCTATAGTACCTTTTTTAATCACCAAGAAGAAGTTGACAGCTTTATGCTTTTCTTTTGGACTACAACCACCTCTATTCCTTGCTTTAGGCATGCTGGTTAGCAGTTGTGGAGATTGATATTCACATCTAGAAGACACTAATCATTTTATCTTCCTCCAACCATTAAGTTAGGATTCAAAAGGCTTCCATAACCTGAAATTATTTCTTCATTTGCCTTTCACATCATTGATCTGAAATGATCACTGATATAAAAAAGTTTGGCCTAAGGAGGGAAGACCAGCGCATTAAAATGACAGATAATTGTCAGTGCAGAATTGCTGATATCAAAAGGGAAGAGTGATTTTTATCCTGCCCCCAACTCCCCACTACAACAAATTTCTTTAAGCCTATTGCCAATATGCTACAGTTAGCCTGGCTTAAAGGAAAATGAATGAAATACTACTAATAATAATTCATGGTTTGCTAATTAAAAGTAATATGTTTTCCCATTTTTTGGCAATTTGATAACATAAAACACTTAGTTGGGGGCCACAGGGGGAAACTAGCTTAGATGGATAAAAAATGTTTTGTGTTCACCCAAGCAAGACTATGTTAATGCATATTATCCCATTAATGCACATCAACATCGGGAATAAGCGTACCAATGCAAGCAAGAAGCATACACTTATCATCATTTGATAACATGTTTAATGACAGATTGACGGTTGATTTGCAAATGTGAACTGGCATCAATGTTGCTAACTTCAGCTTCTGCCGCCTCCTCTGCTATGCCAGCATATTTATGTGCATAATTTGATTTTGCAGCCGCGCTGTTAGTACATTTTTAATATTAACTATGCAAGAACAGACAGCCGAACTTAAGTTGCACTGATGGTTTGAGTTCATTAGATTGAAAAAGATGGGCTCGCAATGACAAAGATGGAGATGGTTGGGAAACATCAGATAGGCAACACTAAAACGCACTCTGTCGCAAACAAACCCAATGAACACATTTCATATTATTGGCTGCAACTGGAATCCTCACACAGAATTGGAAATTTCATATATATCATTGCTGCGTTTGTGTTTCTTGTTCTGGACATATTGATAGCAGCCAAAAAAGAACAAATTTTTGGCCACACAGCTCTAAATTCTTTTTGATGGATGGCTTGAAGAGACAGAAATATATTGCAGTGCACAAAATTCAAAAATTAGAATGAAGAAAGATTTTTTTCCCTCCCTCTCTGTCATGTGCATAGATTGCTTTCCATCTGGATTGGCATGTTTTCTCATAAATTTATCCAATTTTCTTTTTATATTAAATTTAAAAAAATCCGAAGATAAATAAATAAATATACAAATACATATTTTCCACAATTAAAATAAAAATATTATAAATATGTGATGTCATCCCTAATATATTACAAAATATGCATTTTAAAAGCATACTTTGGCAGCTTTGGTGAGCTGAGAAATACATGACAAAATTAGAGAAATGGAAGATCAGGATATTTATATTCAGTTCTTTGTATCCAAAATAGAATATTCTAATTTCTCAAACTTCACCATTATTTTGCACTCAGATACCATTGGCCCATCTCTAGTTCATCAATTTAAGTTGCTTTTGTAAGGATTATTTTGTTTATGTGCAGGATTGTACAGACTGGCTTGTATTTTGCATGGTCATGTGTCTTTTGAAGATGTGTGTTCAATAATAGTATGTTTGCACACAGTGTGAAACTATATTTAGTAGTAAGGTAAAATCCCCCTTGAGCCAAGCTTGATGCTTGGAGACTTCATGGGCATGGCCATACAATTTCCTTGATAATAGTATCAATACAGTATGAAAATAGTTTCCTCCTCCTCCTCCTCCTCCTCCTCCTCCTCCTCCCAGTCTAGTCTCCATCCCTAGAATGTTCTTGAAGTTTTCCATCCAACTACTACGAGTATAATATATCTGAAGGGCCCCAAGCTTAAGAAAGTAAGCTCATTACATTAATTAGTTTATTATATATGTACAATGCTGTCTATAATGTTTTCAGTATACATAGATTAAAACATCTTGTCTTTGAACATTGCCTCCTTTTTACGTTACCTTTTGGAATATCTTGTTAATTTTTTAAGTATTAATTTGAAGGATGCCAGTTTCCACATGAGATCTCTAGAATCTCTGAATTTGGAGGAGGTGCCTCCCATTTTTCTAGTGTCTATTCAAATCAATGTCTGGACACAAATATTAAATTTTGCAAAATGTGATCCTAATTTTTCATGCTTATTGAGAAGAGTCAATAAGCCTAAGAATGTTGGGGCAGCTGCCTCACAGAGAGCACATTGTAGTAGTGCAAATGAGCAGTGACTAAGGCATAAGTGCCTATGGCAGGACCTAGGAATTGATTTACAATACAATTGGTTTATAGGATCTTGCAAATCATCAGGATGAGGCCAGGTCATCCTGATAGGCTACTTTGAACTGAGGAATCTCAACGAAGTGCAATTACTTCCATAGGATGGTTCAATAGAGTTGCCTTCAAACTGATTGAGCCCTTAGAAGCTTCACACACCCTTAATACTGATTGTGCTATAAATATAAATGAGAGGCTGGAGCTTTAAGAAACAAGCACATCACTTTTCAAAGTCATTATCTCATTTTTTAAAAAATTCTTTCAACCAATAAATATTTGGATCTGCTCTCTGATTTATGTATACATTGCTGCACTCTGTTTAACCCCGTATTACTTAAGCATGGAGTTCTTGCATTTATAGATTTCAAATTTATTGGCACTTGACACTGGTATGGGCTTTCACCTGACCAACAGGAGGCTCAACCCCCAATGGGAATAATTACGGAGGATTTCAACAGCCATGGGAATGGCTAGAACTGTCATTAAATCATATTGGAAAAACAATGTGCTCATACATTCTAGTCTTGCCAGTAAATTTTCCACTTGAGGCCTAGACCACCTAGTGGGGATATTCAAAGGCAGGAGAGACAGAAAGAATGAAAGATATGAATTAAAGTTAAAATGAGCAATGCAAGTTCAGCACAGTGGGATCTCTTTGAATCCAAAAAAGACAAAACATAGGTCAACTGTATTGGGGTTAAATCCTCCACCAAATATGCATAGCTTGATTTATAAGTACCACAAGGGAAAGAATATATATGTAGAGCCAAATCATCCCATCCCATTTGTACGTGGGAGGTGGAAAATTTAAGGAACATATGGAACAATTTTTTATTTTCCAAGTTGTGCTTTTAGACAAATTTTCACTCTGCTAATTGATCATGTTGACTTTTTTCTTCCTTGATTTCAGGCATGAAATATAGATCCACTAACTTTTCACTCTTATGTTTTTACATTTTTCTTTTCTGAGAGTTTATTTTAGCTTCTCTTTTTAAAGAATTCAGTCTTAGATTCTGGAAGTACAAGAGAGATGTGCAGCTTGGTATAAGTTTGATTCATTTTACCATTTACGCTACAGCAACGTTATGTCTGAATTTGTCATTTTTCATCTCACTATAAATATACTAATTCATTTAGGGGAAAATGTGTTGCATTTTAAAAAATATATGAGATAGGCCTCTTGACCTCTTCTGTCTTATCCCACCCAAAAATGTCCTGCATACTGATAACAACGGAAGGATCGTATGTAAGCGGCTGCTTTTCTGCAGCCAATCTTAGAAACTCTATGCCTGGAAGCGGTTCGGGTCTGGATGGGGAGGAACAGGCTTCAACTCAACCCTGACAAGACTGAGTGGCTGTGCGTACCGGCATCTCGGGATATTCAGAACATTCCATCTCTTTCTATGGGGGGTGAGTTATTACCCCCCCCCCCGTAGATAGGGCTCGCAACTTGGGAGTCCTCCTAGATTCACAGCTTTTTTTGGAAGACCACATAATTGCTGTGACTAGGGGGGCCTTCGCCCAGGTTCGCCTGGTGCGCCAGTTGCGGCCCTATCTAGATTGGGATGCCCTGCGTACGGTCACTCATGTGCTCATGACCTCTCGTTTAGACTACTGCAATGCTCTCTACATGGGGCTGCCCTTGAGGACCACTCGGAGGCTCCAACTGGTACAGAATGCAGCCGTGAGAGTTGTGTTGGGAGTCTCCCGATACTCCCATGTTACACCTCTGCTCCGTGAGCTGCATTGGCTCCCAGTTGTCTTCTGAGTGAGATTCAAGGTTCTGGTAATGGTTTTCAAAGCCCTACATGGCATGGGTCCGGAGTACCTTAGGGATCACCTGCTGCCGGCGTCAACTTCCCTCTGCCCAGTGCGCTCCCACAGAGAGGGCCTCCTCACGGCGCCACCGGTCAGAGAATGTCATCTGGTGGCCCCCAGGGGGAGGTCCTTCTCTGTGGGCGCCCCGGATTTATGGAATCATTTGCCGGTTGAGCTCCGGATGGCACCCGACCTTCGCTCCTTCCGATGTGATCTGAAGACTTATTTGTTTGAACAAGCCGGCCTGGCCTGATGGGGGATGGGTTTAGGTTTTATTGCTATTTTAAATGTATTTTAATCTACTGTTTTAACTTGGGCATCTTATTTAATTCTTTTTTAGTTTTTGTATTCCTGTACTTTTATATGTTTGCCCTGTTCACTGCCCTGAGTCCTTCGGGAGAAGGGCAGTATACAAATAAAATTATTATTATTATTATTATTATTATTATTATTATTATTATTATTATTATTATTATTATTATTATTATTATTATTATTATTATGTGATTAAACACATAGTATCATGGAATGCTATGCTTCCATGGTATTCCAAAAAATATCCAGGACTTTGTTTTGGGTTCTTGTTTTTTTTTTTTTTTGCAGTGAAAAAGATGCCAAACTGTCTCACCTATTTTCAGAAGTGAATGTATTGATTGATTGATTGCTTTTCCAGCAGAAGAATGTTAACCAGATTTTATTGCTAGTTTATTCCTCTTACCTCACCATGGATCTGCTAGAAAAAACAAACATGCCATCAAAAAATTGGGACTGTAAGCACATTCTTGTACATCACAAGAAATAGCTATACTGTAGTGAGATTAGTTGTAGCAAAAGATAGCCAATCTGAAGAGTTCACTTGTGGCATCATTTTAAAAAGTTGAACCTCTAATATTGTACAGACCGTGTCCTTGAAAATGCCAACTGAAACCTTCCTTGTCTTTCTTTTTCTCCAGTCATTACTGGTGTTTATCATTGTCCCCTCTCCCTCAGTGATATGGGAGAACAGATGCTTGGAAACAATCATATATCATTTGGCAATCTCTGTCCATCCCTACTGCCTCAAGGGTTGTCATATAAAAAGTACAATTCACATTAATAATGAAGTACATTTCCCAAAGAAACAGCTCTGTATCTTAAGGTGAGAACAAAAAGAAGCATTTATTCATATTTCCTATTTAGGAACAAAGTCCCATGAATCTGATGGAGCAGTTCTCATAAGGGTTAGGGACTCTGGGAGGTCCCTGAGACCTTTTCAGGGCCCCACAAAATCAAATAAATATTTTAAGATTTCTCAGCTCTTAATTTTTAATACAGTAAATATAGGCAGATATAATTCACACAAATCAATGCTCTTTGGAGTCCTCAATCATTTTTCAAAACATAAAGGAGCCCAGATACCAAAATGTTTGAAAACTGCTGATCTAATGTATGGCTGAGGAACAGGTGAGGTCACAATTTCCTTAATGGAAACTTTTTACAATGTATATAATGTCTATTGTGGAGTTGAATGGAATCACATTCCGACTTTTTCCAATGTCTTCTTCCAATGTGCAGGAAATCCAATTAAAATGTTCATCAGATGTGGTTGCCCAGCCACTTCTAAAAAATTCTAGAGATGGGGAGCCCACTATTTCAATAGGTTGTTTCATTGTTGGTTTAAAACATCAGTTCTGCAGGAAGCACAGTGGCGTAGCGTGGGTTGTCAGCACCCGGGGCAAGGCAAGGAATTTGCGCCCCCTAACCCGTGGATTTTAGCACTCGAGTCTCTTCCACTAGATTAGTTAAAGAAACCCTTACCCCCCTAAGCACATGTATTGTTTGTTATGAAAATACTGATGTAATTAAAGTAAAATGCATCTAATGCGCCCCCCCTAGATGTTGCACCCGGTGCGGCCGGCCCCCCCTGCACCCCCCACGCTACGCCACTGAGGAAGCAGCAGTCAAAATGGTCACAATAGAACTCATGGCATTTTAATCGAAGCCCTGACACTTTCTACATGTATGCGACAACTTCCTTTTAGATGACCCCAAGATAACTATTTCAGATTCTTAGCTATGAAGATAATTTAGCTTTACACAGAGATCCAAAAAAATAGGGTTCTGTTTTGCTGTTATTATTTGAGGGGAAAATTTGGAACCAGTACTTGGCTTTGTTGGCCAGCTCTTCCTGTTCTAAATATTAGCTGATGAAAGAAAGGTGGAATATTAGCTCGATGCAATAAAAGGCCAAATGAAGTATAATTAAATCCATTCATCTCTGTTCATGCATCACAAAAAAGTCTGGAAATGTGAAGAAAAACCAAATGATTAGGAAAACAGTGTTTTCTACAAGGAAAGACTACAAGGATTGGAGTGGGGGGTTAAGCAAAGTTGAGTAAAGAGCAACATGGTCAAGATATGTTAAATCATGAAAGAGGACAGAGATTTTTTTTCCTTTGGGTCATCCATTACAATTAACAGAGGGGGAAAAACCCACACTGTCCTTCTTGACACAATTCATAGTTAAACTATAGATTTCACTGCTACCAAGCGTGGTGACGATAAAGCACCAAGGTTTTAAAAAGACCAGACAAACCCAGGTAAGATAATCTTCTAAACAAAAAAGGTAGAATAGTTTTAATGACAGTCTTTAAGGAGCAGAATGAAAAAGCTTAACATTTCTGTCAGAGAATAACTAAGGTTAAAACTAGCCTGCTCACTTTGTGAGAATGCAACAAGCAGAGTTTTAACTAGTTTGAACAGAGCCTGACTGTGGGATTAGATGGACTTTTGGCATGATTACAAAGTCTGTATTTAAGTCTCCCCCCTCTTCCCCCCACCCCGTGTGTGTGTGTGTGTGTGTGTGTGTGTGGTGTATAAAGTTATTTCATAACCCTCCTTCCCTTCTCCAATTCACACACTGAGGGAGAGGTCCCACCATAGCACAAGAATTTCTGAAAAACATTGCAGTAAATCATTATAAATAATCTATCAGCATAATGCCAGAAAGCATATGCATTTATCTTGTACTTGCGGGGGAAGGGAAGGGAGAAAATGTGTATTTTCTCTTAATTCAAACTGTGTCTAGTTAAACATAGCAGTCAATTGCCTAATTTATCTAAGAAGCTTTTACATCCTGCAGATTGTCATGCGATAGGGTTTGCTGGCAGAGGTATTATTGGAAATTAAAGTGTGGGAGGAAGGAAGCAGAAGTAACAGCCCTTTTCACCTTCTCTTGCTTTGCTACAATGGCCCAGCTGTTTGAGAAAATCTGGAGGTGGGTGCTTTCATTTCCTTACTCTCATCCTCAGCTTGTCCCTCAGTTCTTTGCCAGCAGTCTCAAAGTTCAGCACAAACTACTAAGAGGTGGAAGTAAAGAGAAAGGAAGGCAACCCCCATAAAAAAGGAGGATATTCCTTTGGAATTCCCCAGGCTTATAGTCCTGGGTGACTTCAACCTGTCATCACTGGGAGGGTCATCGGAGTTAGATGTGGTGGCGCATCAGCTTCCTCTGTTCCTGGAGGAAACTGATTATCTGGACCTGTACCAATCGGGTTTCAGACCCGGACACAGCACGGAGACGGCATTGGTAGCGCTGGTGAATGATCTCTGGAGGGCAAGGGACAGGGGTTGCTCCTCTGTCCTGGTCCTATTAGATCTCTCAGCAGCTTTCGATACCATCGACCATGGTATCCTGCTGCGGCGTCTCAGGGGGTTGGGAGTGGGAGGCACCATTTTACGGTGGTTCTCCTCCTACCTCCAGGGCCGCTCGCAGTCGGTGTTGACGGGAGGGCAGAGATCCGCCCCGAGGCCTCTCATTTGTGGAGTCCCTCAGGGGTCGGTTCTCTCGCCTCTCCTGTTCAACATCTATATGAAGCCGCTGGGCAAGATCATTCGTGGTTTCGGGGTGGGGTATCATCAGTACGCTGATGATACCCAACTTTTTCTTTCCACCCCGAACCAACCCAGTGATGCCCTCGCCGTGATGTCCCGGTGCCTGGAGGCGGTTCAGGTCTGGATGGGGAGAAACAGGCTTCGTCTCAATCCCGCCAAGACTGAGTGGCTGTGCATATCGGCATCTCGGGCTAACCAGACTATTCCACCTCTAACGATGGGGGGTGAGGTGTTACCCCCCGTTGATAGGGCTCGCAACTTGGGCGTCCTCCTGGATTCATGACTCAATTTTGAAGACCACATAGGAGCCGTGACCAGGGGGGCTTTTGCACAGGTTCGCCTGGTGCACCAGTTGCGTCCCTATCTGGACCGAGACGCCCTACGCACAGTTACTCATGCACTCGTGACCTCCTGTTTGGACTACTGTAACGCTCTCTACATGGGGCTGCCCTTGAAGACCACTCGGAGGCTTCAACTGGTGCAGAATGCAGCCGCGCGAGTTGTAATGGGGGTCTCCCGATACTCCCATGTAACACCTCTACTCCGCGAGCTGCATTGGCTTCCGGTTGCTCTCCGGGTGAAATTCAAGGTGCTGGTTATCACCTATAAAGCCCTACATGGCCTGGGTCCGGGGTATTTGAGGGAACACCTGTTGCCGGCATCAAATGCCCTTCACCCAGTGCGCTCCCACAGGGAGGGTCTTCTCAGGGTACCACCGGTAAGAGATTGCCGGCGGGTGACACCCAGGGATAGGGCCTTCTCAGTGGGGGCGCCTGCCCTCTGGAACCAGCTGCCAGTGGAGCTGAGGACTGCCCCCGACCTCCGGTCATTCTGCCGGGGCCTGAAGACCTGGCTCTTCAAGCTCTCGGGCCCAGGCTGAGGAGTAATTTATTTTAATCGGGGTTTTAATTGCACAGGGTTAGTTTAATCTTTTTTAAATTGGTTTTAACTTTTGTATTGCTGGTTTTTTAACTCCCTGTAAACCGCCCTGAGTCCTCAGGGAAAGGGCGGTATATAAATGTAATAAAATAAAATAAAATAAATAAATCAAGTGGTGGTGACCCAACAGGTGGTGGCAAAGAAAGAGGATTATGTCATCAGTAGATGGTGACAATAAAGCTGATAGCATTTATTTTAGTACTAAGCAAATAAATTCCTCTGGAATTTGATGGGAAATGTTAAGTTGTGGGCTCTGGTGAGCAGGAATGAAGACACACAGCTCGGTACAGAGAAACTCATTCTTTTATTCAAGCTGGAACTGTACTAGGACTTGGGGCACACCCGCCACAATATATAGCCAAACCCTATGGTAGCAACCAATCAGATTGAACCTGTGCTTGCTGCCTGAGGTTGACCAATTGCAGGACCGGAGATGTCCTGTCTGGGTTGCTGGGGAGCCGTTAGCTCTCCAGCAACACACGTGGTGTGGTACCAAAAGCCCAGTACATAACAGGAAATACCATCAAATCTAAGAAGAGCACATTGAAGACATGTTCCTAAGATCGGCAATTAACACAGAGCAGACTTGTTAGTTCCAAGATATGCATATTCATCTTTCCAGAAGTCTGCAACCTCCCTTGTCTTCTTTGCTTGTATTAAATGCCCAGGAAAGACATGAGGAGGATTTCCTTCCTGGTGGCTTTTTATAGAAGTACTGCTGTGACCACAAAGATGGACTCTTCACTTAAGAAATTGAAGAATTTTCTATCCCTAGAGAAATTCAGAGGAATTGTCTGTCCATTTTCTGCACCCACAAATTTAGTGATGAGCATTGAAAGGAAATCCATTGTGCAGAATGTATTGGAATGGTCATGCTGGCTAGTGCTACAGGAATGGAAGTTTTTTCTATATGTGGAAGTTCAGAGAGTTCTCTATTCTTGATTTATCTAGTAAGAACATTGATGAAACTTTTAATCTTAATTGTTTCAATATGGTACTGGCTAAACCTGGACCTTCTTCATGCAAACTATGAGCTACAATATTACCATTATTTTATTTTCTTCATTTTCTAGAAGCAAAGTTCTGTTATGTTTAGTGTTAATGTATTTCTGATTATCAGATTCTGGGGACAAACAATAGGGGAAGATTATCTTAATGGCTTGCTTGTGACCTTCTCAAAGGTTCTGATTATCTAATGTTGAAATAAGATGATATATTGAAAGATTTCTCCTGGGCTTCCGGTTTGATGTCATGATGAGACGGGTGAAAGAAACTGCAGGTCCGGCTTCCTAGCCCGATTTTGCTCTGTCTGGAGATCGCAAGGGGTCAGAAAATTTTCCTGGAGAGGCGATGAAGAAGAAGGGAAGCCTTGGGAACTTGGACCAGATGGTGGTGGGCCCAAACAAACCCAGGAACCTCTTCAAATGGATGGAAGAAAGTCTGTCTGTAATGCACAGGCAGCCCAAGTAATAGACAACTGGGAAAAAAAAAGAAACGATGCATGCCGCCAAACAGCTGATTGTCAACAATGTGCTGAGAACTGGGTGAGACTGGTTTTTTTTATTCCTCTTCCCTATGGACCTGGAAATAGAGATCCCATGATTGGATAAAATTTCCAAAGCAAAGAACCCAGGAAGATTTGGGAAGAAGGGAGTTAAAAGCAGCGAAAAATTTTAAATGGGAGAAAAAAATTAAGGAGTACAAAAGAATATATAAAAATGGAATTGGGACCAATTTAAAGAAAATTTGGTTAACTCTTACGGCTTTGAAAAAATTCTCTTATCTAATTTCTGTGAGAAAGCAACTTAAAAAGAATTTTTTAAAATCTGAATATAGACAGACAATAGAGTAAATAAGAACATCTAGTGGTGAAAGGAGATACTACAACAATAGTAAAATACTAAAAGAACCAGAGAATCTCCTGACCTTGAAATAACACCTGTTGTAAACAAAAGAATTTTATGTGACTCTAAGCTAGAAAAGACTCTCTACAACAGGGGTGTCAAACTCACAACATCATGTGACGTGTTGCGATGTATTGTGACTTTTTCTTCATTGCTGCAATGGTTTCAATGTGACACATCTGGCTTGTGGGCCGGCAGTTTGACACCCCTGCTGTATAATCCTATCTTCTGACCCTGACCCTGAACTACAATAGAAACTATTTGGAAACAGAGGGTTTTTTTACATCTTTAAACTAACTGGAACATTTGGATTAGCCTAAAGCAGTTGGCTTGTTTCATGGTAGTATTATAGACTAAGACAGTTGACTGATATTATTACTAAATGTAGACTATAAAATTTTTGCTTCAATAATAGCGGAGAGACTGAAAAGATTTCTAACTGAATTTAGACATCCAGATCAAAATGGTTTTCTACCAAAGAGACAAATAAAAAATGACTTAAGAGTTATAATGGACATATCTCAGGGGCTGCCACAAAGAAGAGGGAGTCAAGCTATTCTCCAAAGCAACTGAAAGCAGGACAAGAAGCAACAGATGGAAACTAGTCAAGGAGAGGAGCAACCTAGAACTAAGGAGAAACTTCCTGGCAGTTAGAACAATTAACCAGTGGAACAACCTGCCTCCAGAAGTGGTGAATGCTCCAACACTGGAGGTTTTTAAGAAGAGACTGGACAGCCATTTGTCTGAAATGGTATAGGGTTTCCTGCCTGAGCAGGGTGTTGGACTAGATGACCTCCAAGGTCCCTTCCAACTTCTTCTTCTTCTTCTTCTTCTTCTTCTTCTTCTTCTTCTTCTTCTTCTTCTTCTTCTTCTTCTTCTTCTTCTTCTTCATCATCATCATCATTATTATTATTATTATTATTATTATTATTATTATTATTATTATTATTATTATTATTATTATATTGTAATATTATGAAATGCATCCAGGGAAACAATTGGCATTAGTATTTCTAGATGCTCAAAAGGCATTTGATAATGTTTCCTGGCAATTTATCACTCAACAACTAAAAACAATGGACTTTGGACAAAACTTTATAAATATAATTGAAACAATATACCACAAACAAACAGCAAAAGTGATTGTAAATGGAGATTATACAGAGAACTTTGATATAAGAAAAGGTACAAGACAAGGATGTCCACTATATCCATTGTTATTTATCCTAACTTTGGAAGTTTTAAATAGAAATATTAGACAAGACACAGAAATTAAAGGACTAGAAATATAAAGTGAAACTTATGAACTGCAAGCATTTTCAGATGACTTAGTATTCATCCTAGAGGAACCTTAGAAATGATCCCTAAATTGTTGGAAAAGATAGAACAGTTTGGAGAGATAGCAGGACTGAAAATAAACAGAAAAAACTAAAGCAATAGTTAAAAATCTTACAGATAAACAAAAAAACCCAAATGTCAGAAAAAATAGAATTACAAATAGTCAAAAAGATTAAATACTTGGGAATATATCTAACAGCAAGATGTTCAACGATAAAAGATAACTATACAAAATTAATGAATAAAATAAAACTGGACCTGGAAAAATGGAAAAACTTGCAACTGTCAATGTTAGGAAGAATTGCTACAGCGAAAATGAATATATTACCAAAAATATTGTTTTTATTCCAAACGATACCTATAAAATTGGAGGAATTTTTTTTGAAGACTTAAATTCACTAATTTTGACATTTATTTGGCAAGGAAAGAAAGCTAAAAACAAACTGAAAATATTACAAGAAGCTAAGGAAAATGGAGGTTTTGGCTTGCCATAGTGGGTTTTATATTATCAAGGATCTGTACTAACATGGGTAAAAGAATGGATAATTCTTAGAAATAAAAGGTTGTTGTATTTGGAGGGACATAATTTACAACTTGGTTGGCACATTTTCTTATGGTATGGGAAAAATAAAATTCCTAAGTATTTCCAAAACCACTATATTAGAAATGCATTATTACTGACATGGGAAAAATAAAATGTAAAATATACTTGAAAATTCCAGGATGGCTTTCAACAATGGAAACATTTGTACTTTCAACTTTAGTCAGTTTTGAGAAAATATGGACATATAAAGATATTCTAAATTCTGAAGGGAATTTAAAATCTAAACAAGAGGTAGAAAATCAGGGTAATGATCTTACAGATGCAAGTTAGATATGATAAAGGGCATACTTACAGATGCAAGTTAGATATGATAAAGATGTTAAATTATACAGATTTTATAAAGAGCAGACCTTGTTTGATCAGACATTATTAATCTCTGATGAGAAATAAATTAAGAAAATGTATAACTTTTTAATGAATTTGAAAATGGAAAATGAACAGGTTAAAGAAACAATGATAACATGGGCAAATAATTTTGGATATAATATAGAAGATTAGCAAGATTAACAAAAAATGTTTAAAAATATGTCAGATAGATGTTGGAAATGTAAACACAAGTCAGGTTCTTATTATCATGTATGGTGAACATGTGTTAAAACAAAGATATATTGGACAAAAATATATACTTGGCTAGAAAAGATGTTGGGAAAACATGTAGATATAATGCCAGAAAAGATTGATAAATGAAGTATATACTTGATTCTACATGTGATAACAGCGGCAAGAATCATATTCACACAATATTGGAAAAATGAAGAAATACCACCAGAGGAAGAAAAAATAATAAAAAAATACTAGAATGTACGGAAATGGACAGACCTACTTTGGAGTTGAAAGAAAAAGAAGAAGAAACAGAATACTATCAAATTCGGGACTTATTTTATTGATGACTGGAGAAAAGAATAAAGAATTAGGAATTAAATCTATATTAGTGAATGATAAATTCAGACAACACGTTTGTTGAACAAGTGCTTCTGAATTGTACAAAAAAGTCAATAAAAACTTTTTTTATTAAAAAAAAGATTTCTGCTGCAGTTCATTAGAGTTCACCTTGTGCTTTAATAGACCTGTGTGAGTGATGGTTTGGTAGAAGACACACAAGGCAGAATTCTTGCTCAGAATGTCCAAAGTATTACAGTTCTTTGGAGTCCTTGGTGATCTCTGAGCTTGGTTGTTTGCTTGTTTCATTAGCCAATGAGGAACATCTTCAGTGCTCCCTGTTTATATCCATCACCTTGCCCTGCCAATATTGTAGGGATGTAGTATCCTACTTGGTAGTTCCTTGATTAGGGTATTGTTTTCTGCTGTTTTCTCAGACAGCTCCAAGGATTCCACAGTTCAATCCTGAGCTACATATATTCTCTTCACTTAGAGCAGGCGTGTCAAACTCACAACGTCACGTGGCGTTGCATGACATATCGCGACTTTTTCCCCATTGCCGGCAATGGGGTGGACGTGGTTTCAATATGATGCATCCAGCCCGCAGGCCAGCAGTTTGACATGCCTGACTCAGAGCATTACAGTTCATTTCTTTATAAGAGCCGTTTTGACAGACCTAACCATATCCAAACGTGCATGAAAATTTAACAACAAACATTACTATTTTCTAGCCCTCTACCTAGCATTCCTCCTGCATTTCTCTATCTTCCTTCAGCCCCCATAAGAAAAGAAAATGTTCTCTTTTTAATCAAAGGAGAAACACCATTTTGGAAAGACTTCTATGCATGGGATGTAGACTCCTTGAAATGAGATGTCTATGAGAATGTCTTCCCTTTTATTGAGTTTGAAATCCTCATAACAGCTTTCCTGACTTTCAGTATTTTGATTACATCTCACAAGAAGTTGTTAAAGAACTATCTGATCCAGTGATGGCAATAGAGACAATATTAAATGATTTATAAAAGTGCTATCAAAAAGCCAGTAACATCCTCACAATAATAAAATAATTACAAGACCCTATCTTAGGACACTCCAAAACCTAACGACCACAACTCTTTTATGTCCTAAACTCTTAGAATAATTGAAGGAAAACTGAATTGGCATTGGATGCCAAATGGTTAAGAGTCAGCTATCAGAGATGCTGGCAACATCTTATAACTCTTGGTGTGGTAGATCTCCAGATGGAGACCATGTGGTATACTGGTGTCAGACCAGCACTGGAAAAAATATAGGTTAGAATCTCTATACAGACATTATACTCTATAGTTGTCTTTGCAACAGTCATTCCAAATTAATCTCATCTATTTCAAGATTTATTCCAGAGTAAAGTGGGTGTCATTGGAAAACAATGTATGCTATCTTGAACTCCTTAGAAGAAATCTTTCTGATTTATTAAATGTAATAAATTTGTGGCTCTTCAGAGATTGCTGTAACCTAGTGAATATCCAGCTCCCAAAATCCAGCACGACCAATGACTGACAATGTCAACAGTTGTAGTTCAATAACAGCTGAGCAGGGACATCATTCTCTAATCCTATAAAAAAGGCCAAGGACGCCATTCTATTTCTTAGCAATGGCTCTAGGAATGGAGACTTTTAATAACAAGACAGGCCAGTGAGAAATCATTTAATAATAAAAGGGGAACTCAGGCACAAAACAGGTTGTGTAGAAAGTAAACACAGGGTCAGTCAAAAATTACTCAAATGTTAAACATCAATGCACAGAGTATGAGGAATAAATAGGGTGAATTAGAAATTCAAATAAATGAGGGCAGATATGATATTGTTGCCATTATGGAAACTTGATGGAATGAAACCCACAAATCCCACCTAGAGGGATTTAAATTGTTTAAAAGAAACAGGCCAAATAAAAGAGTAAGTGGAGTCACAATATATATCACAAATAACTGCATTTCTATAGAAATAGAGCACAACAATGATGAAAACTGTCTTGAATGCATTTGGGTCAATATAAAAGGGGAAGAAATAACATTGCCATAGGTGTATACTATAGGCTACCCAACTAAACAGAGGAAATACATGAACTTTTTGCTAGTCAGTTAGGTATGTACGAAGCACATCACAATAGCAGCGGGTAACAACTACCGTGACATCAACTGGGAGACAAACTCTGCACCAAGTAGAAGATCAAAGGTCTTAGGCCCAGTACTCTTCAATATTTTCATAAATGACTTAGATGAGGGAATTGAACGGGAACTCATCAAATTCGCAGATGATACCAAACTGGCAGGAGTATCCAACACCCCAGAATACAAACTCAGGATCCAAAAAGATCTTGACAAACTTGAACAATGGGCCCTATCCAACAAAATGAGTTTCAGTGTGGAGAGAAGCAAAGTTTTACATTTAGGCAGGAAAAACCAAAGGTACAAGAACAGATTAGGTGACACCTGGATTAAAAACAGTAATTGTGAAAGGGACCTTGGAGTACTAATGGATGATCACTTAAACATGAGCCAGCAGTATGCAGCAGCAGCCGAAAAAGCTAATACAATCCTGGGTTGTATAAACAGAGACATAGAATCAAGATCACCTGAAGTATTAGTACTGCTTTATAAAACCCTAGTAAGACCACACCTGGAATACTGCAGCCAATTTTGGTCACCATATCACAAAAAAGATGTTGAGAGTCTGGGGAAAAAATCCAGAGAAGAGCAACTAAGATGATCAAAGGCCTGGAGACTAAAACATACGAAGAATGGCTGCAGGACTTGGGTTTGGCTAGTCTAACGAAAAGAAGAAATAGGGGTGACATGATAGCAGTATTCCAGTATCTGAGGGGCTGCCACAAAGAAGAGGGGGTCAGGTTATTCACCAAAGCACCAGAGGACAGGACCTCTACCATAAAACAATGGTTGGAAACTGATCAAAGAGAGAAGAAAAGTGAGATTATAAAAGCCCAGTCTAGCACAATAAAAGTGAAGAAGAAAAATAACAGCTCTCAAAAGAAACCAGCATGGCTTCAAAAAAACCTCCCTGATAAATTGAAAGAAAAAAAAGGATACGTATAAACAGTAGAAAGACATATAACTAAGGCAGAATATCAGCAAATAGCCTGAGCCTGCAAACATGAAGTGAGGAAAACTAAGGCTCAAAATGAACTAAATGAACAAAAGTTAAAAATAACAAGAAAAAGCTTCTTTCAAAATGTAAAAAAACAAGAAAAAAGCCAAGGAAACGAGTGGTCCATTAATGGGAGAAAATAGCAAGAAGGTGACAAGCAAAAGGGAGTAAACACAACTGCTTAACTTGTTTTTTTCATCAGTCTTTACACAAAAGGAAAAAAAAACAGTCCAACATATCAAAAACAGTACTGTAAAAAACAGATTAAGAATACAAGTTAAAATAGGCAAGAAAATAGTAAGTGAGTACCTGTTCATCCTAGATGAGTTCAAATCACCAGGACCAGATGGATTACATCCCAAGATTCTGAAGGAACTGGCAGACATGATCTCAGATCCACTGAATTATATCTTTCAAAGATCCTGGAGCACCAGGGAACTACCAGAGCACTGGAAGAGAGCTGATGTAGTTCCCATTTTCAAAAAAGGAAAAAATTAGATCCAGGAAACTACTGACCTATCAGCCTGACCTCAATATCTGGGAAGATTCTGGAAAAGATAATCAAGCAACAAATCAGCAAACGTCTAGAGGCAAACAAAGTTGTAACCCAAAGCCAACATGGGTTTGTCAAAAACAGATCATGCCAGCAAACCTTATCACATTCTTTGACAAAGTGACAAAATTAGTGGACCAGAGTAATGCTGTAGATATAATTTACTTGGACTTCAATAAGGCATTTGATAAAGTAGACCACAATCTTTTACTTGATAAGATAGAAAAATGTGGGTTAGACAGCATCACCACCAGATGGATTCATAACTGGCTGACCAACCACACTCAATGTGTAGTCCTCAATGGAACTGCATCCATATGGAGGGAAGTAGGTACCCCAAGGCTCCATTTTAGGCCAGTACTCTTCAACAACTTCATCAGTGATTTGGATGAGGGGACAGATGGGAACTCATCAAATTTGCAGATGACATCAAGCTGGCAGGAATAGCCAACACTCCAGAAGATAGTCTTAAGATTCAGAAGGATCTCCACAGACTTGAACATTGGGTGCTATGTAACAAAGTGAAATTCAATGATGAAAAATTAAAGTTCTACATTTAGGCAAGAAAAAAACAAATGCACAGGTATATTATAGGTGGTACCTGGCTCAATAGTAGTAACTGTGAGAGGGATCTTGGAGTTCTAGTGGACAGTCACTTAAATATGACCCAGCAGTGTGCTGCAGCTGCCAAAAAAGCCAATATAGTTCTAGGCTGCATTAACAGGGGAATAGAATCAAGATCACGTGAAGTGTTAATATCACTTTATACTGCCTAGGTAAGGCCACACTTGGAATACTGCATCCAGTTTGGTTGCTATGATGTAAAAAAGATGTTGAGACTCTGGAAAGAGTACAGAGAAGAGAAACAAATATGATTAGTGAACTGGAGGCTAAGACATATAAGGAACAGTTACTGGAATTGGATACATCTAGCTTAATGAAGAGAAGGACAAGGGGTGACATGATAGCAGTGTTCCAATATCTCAGGGGTTTCCACAAAGAAGAGGGAGTCAAGCTATTCTCCAAAGCACCTGAGGGCCGGACAAGAAGCAATGGATGGAGACTAATGAAGGAGAGAAACAACTTAGAACTAA
Organism: Vipera ursinii; assembly: GCF_947247035.1. Taxonomy (NCBI): domain Eukaryota; kingdom Metazoa; phylum Chordata; class Lepidosauria; order Squamata; family Viperidae; genus Vipera; species Vipera ursinii. Next base: position 17,665,456 of record NC_139516.1, read on the forward strand.
GGATAAATTTTGTGACAGTTACAACAATTAATCCGTGCCTCCAGAAGTTGTGAATGCTCCAACAGTAGAAGTTTTTAAGAATAGATTGGAGAACCATTTGTCTGAAATGGTGTTGGGTTTCCTGTCCTTTCCAATTCTGTTATTCTGTTTTTCTCTTATTCTAGTCTGTTAAAAGGGTGAACATATGTTATTTCTTATAAAAGTTGTCAGATCAATTTTGCGTGGTCATCTGAGTAATAAGACTTTCTCACTTTCCCTTCCTTTGAAAATATGAGTATTATTTCTATAAGATAAAATATTATTTAATATGCTATGTAGCCAGAAATATCCCCTACTTCTCCAATATAATAACTCTGAGCATGGAGGGGAGGGAGAGTCAGTAAAAGAGTCACAAAATGGATTGCATCCAACTGGATCTTAGAGAGGAAGATCTCTCCAAGGGCAATGGTGGGAACACTAGGTCCCAGATAGCTTAGAATGTTGGCAACAGCTCCATTCTAGCCCTTGGTCATGTGACCCATCTGGTCATGTGATGCAGAGGGAAACCTCCCTTGTGCTTCTGAGCATACACAAATGCAATTGGAGGGGAGAGGGGGGGAAAACCTGATCTCCTCTGGCCATTGTAAAGCACCAGCCTTCAGCATTATCTTGTTTTCCTGAGTCTTAGAAATTCAACAAGATAGTGTCTTGTTCAGAAGTGAGCCCACCTGCTCTAGAGGAGATAACATAATGTAGAAACAACTTCACTAATTAGTCTTCTAGGAAAGGGGTATATTGTTATTGTTCCACTTGTGGCAGCCATTGTGGAAATATGCTAGTCACCAAAAGCTAAGTTAGTTACAATCCTCTCTCTATAACCCTTCAATTTGCCTCATCTCCTGACTTAATTACAATGAGCACTTCCTTAGCTTCCCTTCATCAAAGTTGTGTTGTTAGCAGGCCTTTGTCATATTCACTTCTGCCCACCTTCTCACCCACATTCTTCAGGGTAAAGGAAGTACATTAAAAAAAATATAGCTAGGAAAACAGCAGCAGGCATGGTGAATCAAAACACCAACCACCGTTTCCTTCAAAGTCCTGCCTTTTGAAGAATTCGGGTATACTTAACTCAAGCAGCTATCTGGGTGTCCTATAGATCATTTAACAAATTGCTCTGCCATCCTTCCAGGGTGTGGTATAAATGACTGATTTAAACCCTCTGCATTGTTCAAGCCACATTGTTCTTCATCAAGTCGAGTCATTTTTATGTGAAGTGTCAAGCTCTTCTAACAAATAACTGCTGCCAGACAAATCAAGTTCCTCATCTTAAAGCTATGGCTAAATAGTTTATAGCTTTAATCTGCTCAGTGAGGTGTGCAGTCTATGACAGTAATTATAAATGCAAGGAGAAATTATAGCTGAATGCTTTAACTGCATTAGGAGTCATTTGATGAACATTCATGATTGCCTGCTCATTTTCAACAATAGAGGGCACGTTAGTGTCAATGCATTAGAGGATTTTTAGTTCTGCTCGGCTCTTTCTTCCATTTACCACAGAGTTGTCAGTTGTCTTCTATAAACGGGAATTGTGGGGGGTGGTAGGAGAGATGAACCATTGAATCTTTAAACTTGATGGGTTGAAAAAGGAAAAAAAAGAGAGGAAAGACAAAGGAAAAATGGGTGGGTGGGGGGAACACCCCTGTTTATCATTATGCTTTTTTTCTTTCTTTCCTTTTCTGGTATCTGTATTTTCAAATGGATTCTTTTCAGAGAGCTGCCTGTTTACTTACCAAAAGAAAGCTTTAGGAAAAATACTTGGCTTTGAACAGTGTAGAATCTGCATTTATATTCAGCTCCAGAACCTTTGTTTGAATGGCTGGTCTTAGCTGCAATATGGGAAATAAGAGTATTGGAGAGCATATGCAAAGCGTGTTCGGTCACTAGAAAGGTCAGTTTTGAATAATATAGTTGGAATTCACTGACAAGAAGGATTTTCCTGGTCAGCGATTCTCATTTTTTGAGGCAGACTTGAGTCCTCATACTTATAAATGTCGGTAATATTTAGACTGACAGTTATTAAATTGTAAGAATGCAGAAGAAGAAAGCTATCTTGGATCTTTTTTTTTTTAAAAACCCAATACAGAATCAAAGTATGATTACAACTATCCAACAATGGCTGTGTTACACAACTGGTATTTTTGCCCATTCAAATTTTGCCAAGATTTTCAAAAAGTTTATTTCTCTGCAAATTTAACTTTCAAGCTACCTTTTTATTCCTGAAAAGTTGCCTTTGACTAGCTCTGCACTTTCCACAAACAGCAATATGTTTTGTTTTCTTTTAAAAAGGGTCTAGGCAAGTATCAGATTTGGTATTTCTGCCATATTCACAGACTCAATAGTGAATTACAGTTAAAATATTGAGTCTCCTGGTGTGCGTATATATATTTTCATCACAAAGACGAAGTGTAAATTCTTCTGTCAATTAGAATGAGAGAAAAATACATTTAAATATTAAACAATTGAATGATACAATGAATTCTTTATAAACAATTGAACACTAAAAGGAATTCATTATCATATCCTCATTCTGATGTTTAGAGTTTTCTAGATTGAAAAAATATACTCCCACCAAACTTGGTTTAGTTAAAAGTAAGAATAAATTACTACTGCATTGGACAATGGAAATGCCCCTGAGAAAAGAAAACTTATCCAGCATTATCTTAAGACTGTTTCAATATATCGTTAGAAAAGTCCAAATTTGCCCATATTAATTTTAGCAAGTAAGTTTTAAAATATTCTTTAAAATGTGGATTTTTATTTTCAGAATCTCAAATGTGCTGTTAAAGGCTTTTTAAAAAATTATACATAGAATACTATATACTTTTAAATGTCTTAGGTTTATTCAAGATTAATTTGTTAATTGTGATTCTGCCACAAAATGAGTGCATTTGAAAAAAAGGTTTGTAACTAGAATATTTGCTAGCATATTTTGTTACCTTTTGCAAAAAAAACCTTGAATTTACTAAAAGATAGGAATGATTTTTTAAAATTTATTTATTTTGTATATGCATCTATAGTTCATTGTTGACTACTGGCAACTTCCTGGATAGTCCCTGCAATTTTCTTGGGAAGATTACAGAAATAGAAAATAAATTCCCTTGTCGTCTTCTTCCAAGGACTGAGAGAGACGAATTGGTCCAAGGTCAAGCAGCTGACTCCAGGCCTAAGGTGGAACTAAAACTCACTATCTCCTGGTTTCTAGCTTGGTGCCTTAATCATCACTAAACCAAACTGGCTCTCATAGAAGTGATATGTTTATTGGACTTTCAGGTGGGGAAAATAGTGGACTGGCATATTCTATTCTATTCTATTCTATTCTATTCTATTCTATTCTATTCTATTCTATTCTATTCTATTCTATTCTACTCTACTCTACTCTACTCTACTCTACTCTACTCTATTCTACTACTCTACTCTACTCTACTCTACTCTACTCTACTCTACTCTACTCTACTCTACTCTACTCCACTCCACTCCACACCCTTCCACTCCACTATTCTATTCTATTCTATTCTATTCTATTCTATTCTATTCTATTCTATTCTATTCTATTCTATTCTATTCTATTCTATTCTACTCTACTCTACTCTACTCTACTCTACTCTATTCTACTACTCTACTCTACTCTACTCTACTCTACTCTACTCCACTCCACTCCACTCCACTCCACTACACTCCCTTCCACTCCACTATTCTATTCTATTCTATTCTATTCTATTCTATTCTATTCTATTCTATTCTATTCTATTCTATTCTATTCTATTCTATTCTATTCTACTCTACTCTACTCTATTCTACTACTCTACTCTACTCTACTCTACTCTACTCTACTCTACTCTACTCTACTCTACTCTACTCCACTCCACTCCACTCCACTTCCTTTCACTCCACTATTCTATTCTATTCTATTCTATTCTATTCTATTCTATTCTATTCTATTCTATTCCATTCCATTCCATTCCATTCCACTCCACTCCACTCCACTCCACTCCACTCCACTCCACTCTACTCTACTCTACTCTACTCCACTCCACTCCACTCCACTCCACTCCCTTCCACTCCACTATTCTATTCTATTCTATTCTATTCTATTCTATTCTATTCTATTCTATTCTATTCTATTCTATTCTATTCTATTCTATTCTATTCTATTCTATTCTATTCCATTCCATTCCATTCCATTCCATTCCATTCCATTCCATTCCATTCTATTCTATTCTATTCTATTCTATTCTATTCTATTCTATTCTATTCTATTCTATTCTATTCTATTCTATTCTATTCTATTCTATTCTATTCTATTCTATTCATAACAGGGATGATGGCAGAGCAAAGACTGGTAGTTGGGTGGTGAGTGCAGGCCAGCAGAATCTCTCCAAATGAGAAATTGTGAGATCACTCACTTACGCTTCAGAAGGCCGCTCCTCATGAGTAAACTCACAGGACCTGGGGGAGAAGTGTGGAGTGTTGAAAGGGACTTCGGAGTTAAAGATGAACTGGATTTTCTGTTTAATCTTGTAAAATGTGGAATTTGAAGAAATTTTTTATTAAATGGATAAAATTGATAATACTTTACAAATGGCATAAATTATAATTATGGTGACAAAACCCTGTTCAGTATAGAAAGGAATAAGACAGAGATGCCCACTTTTATCATTGCCATTCATTTTTGTTCATAAAGTTTTGAATAGAGCCGTAAGACAAGATGAGAGGATAGTTGAAGGTTAAAAAAATAAAATAAACGAAGAACATTTGTGGATGACTAGGTTTTAATTTTGGAAAATCCTATGGAAGGAATAGACACATTACTGGAAAAATTAAAGGAATTTGTATTAGCTGGATTTAAAATTAACAATGAGAAAAAAAGAGGCTAATAAAAATATGAGAATGGAAGATTAAAAAGAATTGATTGCAAAAGCTGGTTTACATATTGAGAAAAAAGTGAAACACTTTTTTAGTTTGTTATAGTATAACAGTATAACTAATATGCATTGTATGCTATTTCAAAATAATTATGTCAAGGTACAGAGTGACATGAAGAAAGATTCATTAAGATGAGAAAAAAATATAATTATCACTGGAAGAATTTTTATGGTAAAAATAGAGAGAATGATATTTGTATGTCTGATAATACCTGTTTTGAAAAATGATGTAACTTTTAACCAACGGCAAAAAGATATATCTGTATTTATATGGGGTTCATAAAGGGATTTTTGTAGTACAATAAAGTTAAAATCAATGTAGATTTTAAAAGTCACTAGGTAAGAAGTGCCATATTAAGGATATGGAATAAATACAAACCCAGTCATTCTTTAATTTTCTTTTTCTTTTTTCCACTTGTATATTCTTCCTTCTAGCTTTTCTTTCTGTTTTCATATTTATCTTTTACTAATGTGTGTATATGTAGGTCTCTCTCTCTCTCTCTCTCTCTCTCTCTCTCTCTCTCTCTCTCTCTCTCTCTCTCTCTCACACACACACACACACACACACACACACACACACAAACCAGAAGTTCAGAACTGCCTATTAGTTATTTCCAATTTTCAAGGAAAGGCAAAAAACAAAACATGGGAGCCTGATTTCCCCTTAATGTGAACTTTAGCTTAAAGAAAGTTATAAATTCCACAGTTCAAAATAGTTCATCAGTCCACAATGAAATTACAATTTTCAGTTTCCATATAACTTAAACTTTTTTCTGCAAAGATATTAAAAGAGGGACATCATGTAGATATAGAATACCATAAATTGGGGAATCATTTTTTTCCATTTTTTTAAATTCATTGAGAAGATAATTTTGATACTTAAGAAATGAACAAATTTATTTGGGAGGGGGAGTATATTATGTATGTTATCCAAAAGCATAATTCTGCAATCTTGCATTTAAATCACTAAAAAAATAGAGCCCGTGTAAAAAGTCTCAATGCTTTATGAGCCTGTGCATAACTTTGGTGTATTTCTTTCTGAATGCACAAAAAATGGGCTATCTTATTAAGCTTCAGTCATAGTTCAACTATTAGGAATCAATACAATACAATAACAGAGTTGGAAGAGACCTTGGAGGTCTTCTAGTCCAACCCCCTGCTCAGGCAGGAAACCAGAATCAAGCTGCTCTGAAATTACTATGATCAGCTGCAACCTTAATGATAAATGTAAACCAGTAAGTCTGCTAGAATAGTAATAGACTACTCTATGTGTTTAAAAAAACTTGATATAATGCAGAAAAAAACTGTTCTAAAATCTTTATCCAGAAATGAAATGTTTTAATGAATCTGATTTATGTTTCTTATTGTTTTACATTCTCCCCTCCCTAATTTCTTGTTTTACTGGCTAAATATCTAAAGACAACACCATAGCTTTGCATACAGCAACCTTCAGTCAATTGATACTGTATATTAGATACTCTTAGTCAGTTTATTGCTTTAAACTACTGTGAGTTTATCTCATTGGATAAATGTGTACCATCTAGGGAGGGGAAATTTTTTTCTTTGCATGATTATGTTTCAAGTGAAGTTGTCAATTCTTTTATCCCCTCCTTTCATGCTTTTATTAGGAAGCTTTGACAGCAATGATTCTCATGTCCATACTGTGAGAAATTTACATATTGATTTTACTCTAAAAGAGTAGGAGCAGGAAATATTATTTTCTAATCAGTGTTAATTCTACTCTTGGGCTGTGGTACCCATTCCCACAATTGGGATTCTACGCAGATTTCCAGGAACAACTTGGAACATAGTGTCATTGTCATATTTTTTTTAAAAAAAATGTACGGAACTAGTTTGTGATTTCCAAGGATCTTGGATAGAAAACAAAAACAAAGCAGCACAATTCTCAGAAGAGGCTACAAGTGTGTTTTTGTACACATTGACTTTTCTCATTTTATGTATTGTAATGGTTTTCTGCCTTCAAACCGGTGGAAGGCGATTCTTCTTGCTTACCTTGTTTTGTGCGCATACATTGGATAATTCACTGACACAAAGATGAAACTGAGCTAGCAAACTTGTTCACCCAACAGCGTTCCTGAATTTTTGTATTTCACCTTCTGGTTTCAGTGTACATGACCTTTTATATGCTTGACATTAAATCCAGACAAAATGTTTCGTAACTGTGAAATTTAATAGGGCAAAAAAATGTCTCTTCCCCTCCTCCCCCCTCCCCCCCACATACTGTGAACAGGATTTCGCAACAAATGCATCCCTTGTAGAACATTTACCTAATGCTGCTGTTTACACATTTGCTGACACTGAGTTCCAATCCTAATATTCCTGGGAGTGATTTGCATGAAATCCAGCCTGAGTGGCTGCATCTAAATGCCACAGAATTTTGCATAGTTTATTTTGAAATGATCATGCAAAATTTATTTGAACATTCAGAGGGTTTGCTTGTACTTAATTTACAAACATCAAATGACAGGTTTTGGAACTAAGTAGGCTTTATTAAGTATGCACCAAACTATTCATATATAAATGAAAGAAGGAGATGTATATAAGCAGTAGATAGTGTATTTTGGAGTTACTTGCTCTCTGTTTCAGCACTGAAACTTTGCAACCTCTATCAGGCTATAAAAATTGTATTATTTTTATTTTCAAAAAGTCATGGAATGAAAAAGCTGGGTATCAGTTGCATATGTATTATATCTACATACACACAAACATACATATAAGGAAGTGATACTCAGCTATACATAGAGAAATGATGCATATATAAATGATGCATATATAGAAGTGAGCCTGTAATCCTCAATTCAGGATAGAGTTGGGATATAGAAAGGTGTGGTGGCCTAGTGGTGAAGATGCTCACCTCCCACTCAGAAGGTTGAGAGTTTGATAGCCTAAGGGTGCAAAGAGAAAATATATGCTGTGACTCCCTGTAGGAATCAAATAGGGCAGTAAATGCTCAGCTCCATCCAGTCGTCCCAACTCTACCCTGAATTACACTCCAGATTGCTATTTAAAAACACGCTGATTTTTTTCTTCCTGTTATAAAGAAAGAAAGAAGCTTCGAAGGGCGTTCAGATCAGGCAAAATAATTAAAGAGGGAGACTTCTGTGTGCATTTGTATGTGACAAAGAAATTTATTATTACACAAATGGATCTATGAAGCCATATATTTATCTAGAAGAATCACTAAATAACCAAGCTTTTTGTAATGCAGACTTTCCGCGTATAACATAAACTTTGGTCTACTTGATAGATTCAGCTTTCCTTCAGAGAGAATTTAAGTTTTGAAAAATTACGGCTATCAAATTGAAAATTATGAAAGACCTCTGTATTTTTTCCCCTCTCCCTGAATGTGAAGAGCAGCATAGGTGGCAAACATCAAACAAACATGCAAGGGAAATAAAGGATTTGTTCATGTTCTCAGTTGCATTTGGGAATTTAGGCAACTGATGAGAACTCACACTCTTTCCAAAGCCTGCAGAAGCCATAGTAGGAGAGTCTATGGGCACATTACAGATAGTCCTTGACTTATGACTGCAATTGAGACTGGAACTTCCAATGCTAAGCCATGCAGTTGTTAAGTGAGCCCAATTTTATGACCTTTTTTGCAACGGTCGTTAATTCCGCTTCTTCTATCGACTTTTTTTGTGGAGGAAGCCCCCTGGGAAAGTCACGAATGCTATGTGAGTCCACTCCACACTGCAACCATTGCAGATACATGCCAGTTGCCAAATGCCTGAATTTTGACAACAGTTATAAGTTATAAGGACCAGTTGTAAATCATTCTTTCGGTATTTTTGTAATATCAAGTGGTCATTAAATAAATGATCCTAAGTCGAGGACTATCTGTACAGTTTAGTGAAGTCACATAGGAGGAGGAAGTATATTATTTTGTATTTTCTCTCTTTGTACTTCCAGGTTTTATACAAAGAGGGAAATAATATGCATCTCTCCCTGGAGAACAATACCAAAATTGCAAGAAATTGACATTCAAGTTTTTTTTATTATTATTACAGTATTTTCCTGTTGGTTTTTATTTTATGCTAAAGCATAACAGACATACAGAAGGGCTAAAAATGTAACAAATATTAGGCCTGTCAAATCAGTTCAAACAATACGATCAATCCAATCTGAATTGTTGAATGAGTCTGAACAATGCTGTGGAGTTTCAAGTCTGAAAGGATGAATCGGGTCAGTTTGATCCAGAAATCTGATTGTTCATGTGCAGAAAACTTTTTTATCCCCAAAATCAAATTGGATTATTGGATTCAATCTGAATGAAGTTCATACACGGAATCCCAAAAAGTTTGCTAATTTGAATTGATGAAATGAAAATTTGGACAGTCTTAATAAATACAACAACTCACGTTGCTTTTCTCTGTACTTTTTACCAGACTGAAGACTTATACTACTTTGCAAATCAACTTAGCACCAATTGCTTACTATTAAATCAGGATAATCAGTGCGTTCAGGTAGTTGTCAACTTACAACAGGTCATTTAGTGACCGTCCAAAGTTACACTGGGACTGAAAAAAAGTGACTTATGACCGTTTTTCACACTTATGACCATTGCAACATCCCCAAAGTCATGTGATCAAAATTTGGATGCTTAGCAACTGATTCATATTTATGACGGTCATGGTGTCCTGGGGTCATGTGATCCCTTTTTGCGACCTTCTGACAAGCAAAGTCAGTGGGGAAACCAGACTGAACAACCATGTTACTAACCTAACTACTGCAGTGATTCACTTAACTGTGGCAAGAAAAGTTGTAAAATGGGGCAAAACTCATTTAACAACTGTCTTGCTTAACAACAGAAATTTTGGGCTCAATTGTGGTCATAAGTCAAAGACTACCTGTACTTCTGGATACTGACATGGCTACAATTGCATCTCTTGCTCCCTGTTAAGCTGCCTATTTCATTTGATTCCCTCCCCCACTTTAAAAAAAGGCATACTTTAATAAAAAAAATTAATAGAAGATGAACATGCTGCAAAGCAAAACACCAGCCTCTAGCATAATAATTACTTATAGCAATACCTTTCGATTCAACAAGAACCTAAGTGCTAATTTCCTTCTAGTAAATGGTTACATGGGATTCTCCATCCTTTTCACAGCAGCCATTTTATAGAAAGGTCAAATCTCTCATGGCAGCCATTTTGTGAATGTGCCTACCACATGCTATCACTATTTGCCCCCAGCCCAAAAATGTTTCCTAATCTAATCCTAGATTAGGGGATCTCAAAGTAAAGAAAATGAAAAAGAGAAGAAGAAATATGTTTTAGAATTTAGCCTAATGGTTATAGATTGATTTTTTTTTAGTGTATTGGGGGCATATTTAACCAGTCTTGTGCTAAGGCCTGGTGAAATCTGGAGGTGAAAAAAATTGTGTAAATTTGTTAGACTGGCAACAGCTTTGCAAACACAATTCAGCCTTGCCTGTTGAGAATAACTTTCAAAGAACTATGATCTGATGAGAGACACCGTCTGGAGATAGCAGGGACTAAATGTCACATAAGATATTATATCTATCACTGACTTTTGGACTCTCTTAATAACCTAACATCTCTCCCCCCCACTAAAAAAGGAGAATAAGATTGTTCCTGTTGATCCATAGGCTCTAGACAGCAATCCCCAAAACAGGCTTCATATTTCACCAGCAATGAACAGTGAGGGGTAGGGTGGGAGCAAAAGGCTCTTGAATTCATAAGGTTATTAAAATTAAGCAAGGGAATCCCATTATTGAAAACTGGACACTGAAACACCAGTTTGTAGTGACTCTTGCTGTTGTGCTCAGACAAATGGGGGATATAGTTGCTTCAAATACTATAAGCAAACTCAATTTCATTGGGAATCATTAGAATGAAACATCCCACATGCTTTGCTTTTTCTATTGAAGGCTTTACAGGGCTGTTTGCTAAATAGAAAACATGGTATCAACAGCAAGCAAGAGAACTCTTTGTCTTTAAGAGCACATGACTGGGAAAAATGCAATGTGTAAAGTTTCTTTTTTCATCATGGAAACAGGCTAATGGAAGCAGCTGTCCATGCAAAAATTTGTCCCATCATGCAACAGTTACAGACAGAGAAGTCAAGGTCTGGAAAGGAATTGGCATTTTGGAAGGTAATATTTTCTTTAAATAAAGCAGAAGTGCTTTAAGAGCCCTCCTTTGATCAACATCACATTAAAACACTTTTTCTTTCTCTCTTTTGCAGTTAAGGCATGCATACCTTAGGAGTTATTCTTCATCCACTTCTGCTACAAACTGTGAATGATGTTCTGGTGACTTGCTGTGTGTTTTGCTTAGATGAAGTTTGACAGCATGTTTGCTCACAAATGTCCGAGAGCATAACTTACATTTGAACTTAGAGTCTGTGTCCTCTTCTCCAGCTATTGTTTCAGGAGATCTTTGAACTGAAATTCTGGAAATGTCTTGCTCTACCTTGGTTTGCTGCTCCACAGCCAGCTTGTTCATGTCTTTCATTTGGAAACCTAAATGGGATTCTAAATGGCCGATGTATGTTGATGGGGTTCTAAACTGAGATGCACAGTCACTGCAATAAAAGATGGGGTGTCCCTTATCCATGTTTTTCAAAAACTTTGTCCCCCCAGTTTTTCTGAGCTGGTACTTGACATTTGCCAGCCAATGGCTGATGGTAGTCATGGACAACCCAGTAAACTTGGAAATCTGCATACGTTCTTGAGGGCCCAGATCTGATAACAAATATTTGCCCTCCGACGTTTGGAAGAGACTGGATGCAAACTGGGCCTGCAGGATCAGGAGATGCTGAGGATTCCAGTTGGACTGCCTTCCTTTTCTTTTATGCAAAGTGGAGACTTCGGTTGAGACATCTTCGAAACGCCGAACGTCCATTTCCAGTTTCATTGATGGGATTCTGGAGGATGCAGCAGGTTTTGGAGTTGTTGCTTTGGGAAGGACTTTGACCATGTCTGCAATGTCAGACAGAGCATGCTTCTGAGGTGGGGAAGTACAAGACTGAGCCTGGACAGAGTCCCCTTTCTTATGCTTTGATTTTGTCAGGTCAATTGGTTGATCGTTGCTCTCAAACACATAATGCCTCGATGTAACATTGGCAGGTTTTGCTGGCGTTGATGCAGGAGACAGAACAGGCTTCTCTTTTATATTTAAATTTGGTTTGTGGAACAAAGACGTTGAACTTGAACTGGGGCTGGAGTTTGACTGAGGTCGCAAAGGCTCGTTTGCTTTGCCCAGATGGTTGTTCAGCACAGACTGCAGGGCACTGAGCGGATTTAAACCAGGCAGCTCTGAAGTGTGGTTCCCAGTAGGGCATCCATTGCTGAGAGATGATGTCACAGAATCCTTTGTTTTTATTTTTTCCTCCTCTTCCTTTGTCTTGTGTTCCTCCTTCAAAGGACTTAGCTCTGACTTTTTGGACTCTACACACATCTCAGCCTGAGGAGGAGAGTCTCCTTCATTCTGATATGGAGGAACCACGTCTGTCTTTTTGCCATCTTTAATGTAGTCCTTATGAGCTTCCTTCTTGTGGTCTCCTTCTTTTTTCAACTGACTGCACTGGACTAGATTAGCTGTCATGGGTACTATAGGCATGACTTTCCATTTTGGAGCAATGGGCCTCAGTTTATTACTGACCGTTGGTCGAACTTGCAAAACTTGGGATCCCACCGGCAAGGAAGGCTTTGTTCCCTCAGAGAGCTGGTATGCTGCATGGATGCTGGGATACGCACTCCAGCTGGGTGCTCCATTCTGAGCTTTATTGATGGCTGTGGTGACAGTGTTTTCCAAAGACTTCAAAATGTCTCCACCACCTTTTGAAGCATCTTCTAAATCTTCCTCCCGGAGATACTGATATTTCATTGTTGGGTCCAGTGGTTTTTGAAGAGCATCTTCGTAGTCTTCATTTTTTACCACTTTTTCATCTTTGTTTGCTTCCTCAGATTTATTTTGCTTACTTTCCTTTTTTAGCTCTGAAGCCGGAGCTGTAGAATCAGTTGATGAATTACTGGAGGGTTTCGAATGCTGGCTGTCAGTGGCTGACGCATCAGAAAGCGACTGCATTTTTTCCACAGCCAAGGGATCCAAAACAAGTTGTTTCCCTTTCTTAGAAGCTGAGCTTGTGACTTTCAAGAAGTGACCCGTGACCATCATGTGGGTTGTGAGTTGCTGCAAAGTATCGTGGGAGCTCCCACATTCCATGCACTTGAGAATCTGTGATTTGCAAGCTTCAAACTGCCACGTGTAGCTGGCACCATTCTGGTAGCCATAACGATTGTTAGATGATAGCTGGAGATTGGCATTCTTATGAGAAGAAAATGTGTCGGCAAACGATCCAGTGGTCGAATCTGGAGAGCAAGGCCTATTAATGTCGAACACACGTTTCTTATTTGGAGTTACCATCTTGGAAGATATGGTAGGTACCGGCTCCTTCAAAGGCACTTTTTGGTAATGTTTTGTTTTGATCATATGAACACTTAGGTCTTGAAGAGAGTCAAAAGAGTCACCACAGAACATACATTTCAGAACTTTCTGAGCATCTTCTTTATCCATGTCCTGAAAGGCCCTTTTCCGGGGCTTGGAATAGCTGGTAGATCTGTGCTTGTCTTTTTTATGGTTGTCATCTTGGTAATGGCCACTTTCGTTCATATGGACAGTAAGTTCCACTAAGGTATCATAGGCAGCGCTGCACTGCCTACACCGAAACCTGCTAGCACCTGTGAATACAGTTCCACACATTTTGCTGCTTTGCCTGTACAGCTGAACTGAGCTGAAAAGGTTCGGCTTGGAGAGTGGCCGGACTGGTAAACTCTGCTGCAAGCTTTTGGTCAAGGCATCCTGATGCCAATCAAAGTCACTTTTGCTTGCTCCATTTCTATTATCACATCCCCTCTTATCAGAACTGGACAGCTTGAGCCCCAGTCCCAAGCCTGTCCAGTAAGAATCTGAAAGGATATTAGCATAGACAGCTGTCATTTTATCCATGCAGCTATGTGCTTCTGTTGGATGTTTGGGATGGATATTGCCTTTGGAGTCTGATGCCTCCTTGGAGCAGAGGCTTTTAATGTCTGCCACCTGGTCGCTAGCATCACTGAGCAAGGATTCGTTTTCTGCATCCTGATTGGAGATATGACTCCCTGGGGAATCCTGGTAGTTGAAGCTTCCTCTTGGATCAGGGCCCACCTCATGTTCTTCATCTGTTCCTGGGTCGTTGCTACCCTGGAGATGAGCCGTGGAATTGCTCTCATCATCATCCTCTTCCTCTTCTTTTATGTCTTCCTCATCTTTCAGATCATCTTCTTGGACGTAACCTGAAAAAGTATATAAACATCTGTGAAATAAGTCAAATAAAAACAATGAACATTTATTTTTCTAGTTGCTTCCACTACTAGAGTTTGGTTAATCTTCTATTTTTATGGACTGTTAGCACAAGATGTGAAAAATCCGGCAAGACTACTTGGTTTTATTAGCAGATAATCATTATTCTTTATATCTTATAGACATTTGGAGTTAATAATAGTAGTCAAATTTTAACCACCTCTTAATGGAACAGTCAGAAAAATTATTATCTGAGATCCTATTAAGCCCATTAAAATTACATGATCATATGGATATTAGCTCACTTGAGAAAATTTCAACTGGCCAAATAAAAGTATTCCTGCTTCTTAGTTGTATTTTCAGGTACAACAATATTGTCAACATGATAGCCATTCAGAATGCTTGAGATGACAGAACAAATGAATGCTACACAGAATTGCACACAATAAACACATTTGGTAAATTGCTGTTTTTTTTCTTCATAAGAATGTACTCAAAACTTTTTTAAAATTAGAAAAACATCTTTTCAATGAAAAGGTACTTTTCTCCATAGCTTCTACTCTGAAAATTTTGTATGATCTAATAGTTTATCCCTAAATTGTAAGACGTATTCCAAAGAAGGGTGTGCTTCATTCTCATATGAATACTATATGATTTTCATTCGGCTTATAAAGGATGAAATTGTTATAATTCTGTATCTCATCCTGAATGGAGATGGCCATGGGTTCATCAAATAATCATGGCATTTGAATGCCCTTTGGTCCTGGATGAAGCGGATTATCTAGACCCGTACCAATCGGGTTTCAGGCCCGGGTACAGCACGGAGACGGCATTGGTCGCGCTGGTGAATGATCTCTGGAGGGCTCGGGACAGGGGGCATTCCTCTGTCCTAGTCCTATTAGACCTCTCGGCGGCTTTCGATACCATCGACCATGGTATCTTGCTGCGGCGTCTCAGGGGATTGGGAGTGGGAGGCACAGTTTTACAGTGGTTCTCCTCCTATCTCTTGGGACGTTCGCAGTCGGTGTTGGCAGGGGGGCAGAGGTCGACCGCGAGGTCTCTCATTTGTGGAGTTCCTCAGGGGTCGGTCCTCTCGCCTCTCCTGTTCAACATCTACATGAAGCCGCTGGGTGAGATCATTCGTGGCTTTGGAGTTGGGTACCATCAGTACGCTGATGATACCCAACTTTTCTTTTCGACCCCAAACCACCCCAGTGATGCCCTCAACGTGATGTCCCGTTGCCTGGAGGCGGTTCGGGTCTGGATGGGGAGGAACAGACTCCAGCTCAACCCCGACAAGACTGAGTGGCTTTGCATACCTTCGTCCCGGGTTTATTCGGACATTCCACCTCTAGTTATGGGGGGTGAACTATTACCCCCCGTAGATAGGGCTCGCAACTTGGGGGTCCTCCTAGATTCACGGCTCACTTTGGAAGACCATATAGGAGCCGTGACTAGGGGGGCCTTCGCACAGGTTCGCCTGGTGCGTCAGTTGCGGCCCTATCTTAGCCGGGACGATTTATGCACGGTCACTCATGCGCTCGTGTCCTCTCGTCTGGACTACTGCAACGCTCTCTACATGGGGCTGCCCTTGAGGACTACTCGGAAGCTCCAACTGGTACAGAATGCAGCCGCGAGAGTGGTGTTGGGAGTCTCCCGATACTCCCACGTTACGCCTCTGCTCCGTGAGCTGCATTGGTTGCCAGTTGTCTTCCGGGTGAGATTCAAGGTACTGGTAACGGTATTTAAAGCACTCCATGGCATGGGGCCGGAGTACCTCAGGGAACATCTGCTGCCGGCATCAAGCTCCCTGCGCCCTGTGCGTTCCCACAGAGAGGGCCTCCTCAGGGTGCCACCGATCAGAGAATGTCGATTGGTGGCCCCCAGGGGGAGATCCTTCTCTGTGGGCGCTCCGGAGCTGTGGAATCAGCTACCGGTTGAGCTCCGGATGGCGCCCGATCTTCGCTCCTTTCGTCGCGATCTTAAGACATTTCTGTTTGTACAAGCTGGCCTAGCCTGAGGGGGAGTGTTGGGGTTATTTTATTTTTGTTTTTTTTAACTTTTCTGGGGGTTTTTAGTGTTGTATTTATACTGTTTTAATTAGGGCAATTTGTTTAATCTTTTTTAATGTTTGTATTCACTATTTTATTCTGCCCTGTGAACCGCCCTGAGTCCTCAGGGAGAAGGGCGGTATATAAATGTTATTAAATTAAATTAAATTAAATTAAATTAAATGATGGTAATTGCATGGAAAATTAGATGGAAATCCCGTAGAGTTCCTCTATGAATTTAGCTGCATATGTCACATATGGATCTGCTGAATATTGGGTTAAATCCATCTTATCTTAGTTGCATACAGTTCACACTGAAATCAATGGGGCATTAGTTAAATCATCATTACTTTGGTCCATTAATTTCAGTGGGTCTCAAATTAAACTAATTTAATCTGGATTCAGTCCACAAGCCAAACTGCTGTGTCAAGCTCAATACTGCCAATTCTAAATGGCTGTCATGTTCTAGCAATTTCTATTTGGGACTTGTTAAGATTAGAATAAGCTGAAATCCCACTCTGCCAATACAAACTGCCCAATTTTAACTATTAGAAGCCATCCTATTATCCTCAACGTGTGAGTTAGGAAATTAGCTTCTTAACTTGTCAGGCTAATTTTATCTGTAATTTCAGCTTCATCATCAGTCTAATCTAAAAGTTTACCAAAATTAAGACTGTTTTTATTACTTGGGATTGTTCCTGAGACATTACCTTAGGATGATCTAAAATCTAACTTATCTCCTTTACTTTTATGAAAACTTCAATTGTGCCTAAATTTTCCCTTGCTAAGTAAGACATTTGTTAAGTGAATTTTGCCCCATTTTATGACCTCTCTTGCCACAGTTGTTAAGTGAATTACTGCAGCTGTTAAGTTAGTAATATGGTACTTAAGCAAATCTGGCTTCCTTATTGACTTTATATATTTATATATTTATTACATTTTTATACCGCCCTTCTCCCAAAGGACTCAGGGCGGTGTACAGGGCAATAAATATCGAAATATACATACAAAAGTTAAAAAAGAATTAAATAATTATGCCCAATATAATACAATAATTAAAACAATGTTAAAACCAAATCCAAACCCCAAACCCATCAGACCAGGCCGGATTGTTCAAATAGATAGGTTTTTAGATCGCGTCGGAAGGAGCGAAGGTCGGGGGCCGTCCGGAGCTCAACCGGCAAGCGGTTCCATAGGTCTGGCACGCCCACAGAGAACGCCCTCCCCCTGGGTGCCCTCCCCCTGGGCCCTCCCCCTTTGCTTGTCAGAAGGCCACAAAAGGGGACCCCATGATCCTGGGACACTGCAACCATCATAAATATGAGCCCGTTGCCGAGCATCTGAATTTTGATCATTGGACCATGGGGATGCTGCAATGGTTGTGTGAAAAGCAGTCATGTCACTTTTTTCAGTGCTGTTGTAACTTCGAACAGTGACTAAATGAACAGTTGTAAGTTGAGCACTACCTGTGGGTACATTTCTCTTGCCGTTTTGTACTATTCTTTCCTGATGGTATAGTGAACCAGTAAAGAAAAAAAGCAAATGTGATAGACAATGTTAACTACTACTTCACAATACGGGGGGGGGAACCACCCTTTTTAACTAGGTTTTTACCTTTACAAAGCAGGAACTGAGAGATTTGTTGTTTTAAAAACTCCTTGTGTGTTAGCAATGAACACACAACATGAACTAAAGATTGGAAGGCTCCATCAAAAATGCCATCAAACAACTGAATTAGATTAGAATGCAAATAATTTTTAATTTATAAAGAAAGGAAGGAAGGAAATACATGATTGTATATTTACATATATATTTTAAGACACTCTTTCCCTCTCCCCCCCCTAAAAATATTCATTTGCTTTGGTATTTTAAGGCAGCCTTTAAAATACAGATGCTCGCAGTAGTTAATGAATGTGCAGAGAGCCCTCCAAATGATTTCCTTAAGGTTCCACCATATGGAAATTGTCACATAAATTGAAATGCAGGAGATTAATTCATCAGAATGCTTGATTAGTAAAACAGCTTCTGATAGAACAACTTTCATCCTTCATTTTTTTTCAAAAAAAAAAACACATAGTTGCAACCCTTTCAGTACACAAATTAAGGCCATTTTGTGCAATCAGTTTATTCGCACAAAATATATATTTCTTGAACAAGGGCAATCTAGATATAGAATTTTTTTCCCCCAATATTGGGGTCATTCTTTACAAAATGCTAGTTGCCCTTTGACATTCCAGAACATTTAAAAGGATTCATCATGAAAGCTTGCTCAATCTGAGGTAATGCTGTGTTAAAAATATTGTGTTAAAAAAAAGTAGATCATAGTATGTTTGATTTGTAAGGAGATGCGAGACATCTATAAATACCATATTTAATTTCACACTAGAAAACCAAATATACCATATTGAATCAAGCAGTATCTCAATATCACTGAGATCGTTGATCTATCCAGCCCCATTATTTTTAATTCAAGAGCTCAGCTATTCTGTTTTCCAATTCTACAAAGATTCTTATGTTTGAATATTCTGTGATCTGGTTCATATTAAGTGGTGATCTACCATCTCTGTCTCCATTGGAGTAGTATGCCTAAACTCCAAAATGTGGATTGTGCCAGTCCAAAGAAGGGGATGTTATATCACAGTTCTTTAACGTAGTACCAGTCAACTTTATGGCAGCAGGTTTTAAAACAAATTAACATCCATGAATGCTACTCAAGGGCAAACCAATATTATGCCTGTAATACTGATTTACCTTGTCTGTGGAGATTCTCATATCATAGTTGTCTCACAGTCTCCTTTTTCTTCAAAAGGCAACTGGACTGTATTTTTCCTTGAGGAAGAAGAAAGAAAATGTTTTGCTTCTCATCCAAAAAGCTTCATCATATTCGAATCAAAACTGATGAAGCTTCTTGGATGAGAAGGGAAATGTTTTCTTCTTCTTCCTGAAGGGAAAAAAAAACAGTCCAGTTGCTTTCTGAAGAAAAAAGCAGCTTTGAGACCAATTTACCTTGGATATCAGCACTGCGTTTATGACATAACTTAATCTAAACTGCAGTGTAAAAAAAAAAAAAAACGTTCCCTCTCCCTATTGCTCCCTCTGTCCCTAGTAATATATTTCGTCAGAACATCCAGTCCTCGACTTACAACCATTCATTTGTTGACCATGTGAAGTTATGACAACCCTGAGAAAAATGATTTATGACTGGTTCTCACACTTACAACTGCCTGAAACCACATGTTCAAAATTTCATTTCATTTCATTTCATTTATTGGATTTCTGGACCCTTGGTCACTGGCATGGATTGATGATGGTTGCAGTATCCCAAGTTCATAGGATTGCCATTTGAAACCCTCCCAGGCAGCTTCCAACAAGCAAAGACAATGAGCGAAGCCGGATTCATTTAATAGGAATAGCACCTAGACTTATATACCACCCCATAGTGCTTTACAGCCATTTCTAAGTGGTTTACAGAGTCAGCCTATTGCCCCCCCACACACACATCTGGGTCCTCATTTTACTGACCTCAGAAGGCTGGAAGGCTGAGTCAACCTTGAGCCAGTCAGAATCAAACTGCCAAACTGCTGGCAGCCAGCAGCCAGCAGAAGTATCCCGCAGTACTGCATTCTAACCATTGCGCCACCACAGCTTTAATGACTGTGCTTCACTTAATGACCATGGTGATTTATTGACCATGGCAAAAAGGTCATAAAACCAGGCATAACTTACTTAACAACTGCCTCGCTTAGCAATAGAAGTTCTGATCCTGACTGTGGTCATAACTTGAGCACTATATAGTGAGGCTGCACAAATACCCCTAGTGCAGCAGTCCACAACCATGGTGGCTTTACGGCCTGGCTGGGGTGGTGGTGGAGAGGAGAACTGGGCCGTGTGAATGGCAGGCTGGTATGTGCATATGTACACATGCAGCTCTTGTGCAAGTGGCAGGCCAGCATGCATGTGCAAAACTTAACTTGTGTGAGCAGTGGGCTGGTGTGCACATGCATACGTGCCCACCAGGCGGCTGCTCATGTAAGTTGAGCTGCATCTGTGCACATGCATGCTCCAGCCAGCCACTCACATGGCCCATTTCCAAAGAGGTAATGGCCTGGTAATTGGCCGTGGGGACCCCTGCCCTAGTGGTACAGCCAGTTTGGTCTACTTCTTAAGACACCAGGCTAGAAACCAGGAAACTGGCCAGTCACTCTCTCTCAGCCCAATTCGCCTCACTGGTTTGTTATTGTGGGAAAAGAAGAGGAGGAAAGGGTACTAGGTAGGTTTGCTACCTTATTTATAAAAAATAAAATAAAATAAAGGCAGGATAAAAAATAAATAAATAGTCCGATTAACAGCAACATATCTGAACTTGAAGAGTTGTGTAGTTAAGCTAAACAAGTTGGTTGAACTAAATTGCATAGTGTTTCATCACATAATTTTAGTAAGGCCTATTTTTTAAAAAAAAAACAAAACAAAACACATGCATTTCTTCATTGGGCTTTCAATTAGTATTTTCAGTACGACAAACATTGTTTTTCTATACATAGCAGGAAAGAGACTGCATTTTTGTCCTCCAAAATAACACCATTAATCCCTGCAATCCCGACAAAGCCCAAATTCCATCTGCATATTTTCATTCACAGAGACCCATTTCCCTGAAGACAGAGGCCCCGAACCATTTGGGTACCAGGGACTCATTCCGTGGAGAGAGGTTTTTCCATGGATTGGAGGGGGCGTGGTTTCATGTACTGCCTGCATCTCCTGGATGTGGCTTTGCTTCTTTGTGCAGACCAGTTTCTGGCATGCCGCAGCCCGGTACCACTCCACGGACCAAGGATTGGGGACCCCCGCCTTAAGATACAATTATTATGAAAGCAATTGCATAGTGCTTGGCTGTGGTGGGATTCAAATATGTGAACAACTGGTTATCTGTGTGGATGCCTCTTCCAGAAGTTCATTCTGGGCCTGAGCAACAAAAAATTAGCTACCGGTTCTGCTGAAGTAGTGCGAACCAGCTGAATCCCACCACTGGTGCTTGGGCAAGGAGTAGAGCAGTAGGAAACAACAGGTGAGGAAAAAAATTAAAGGAAAATTGTTATTGAGGACTGGTAAGATCCTGCAAAGCCCTTGAATGGGGTTCTTTATAAAGTCTGGGAGCAAAAGCCACACAGTCTCTTTCTTACTTATTAAAGCAGCTGTGTCTTTTGCCAACTATGTGCAGCTGCTGTGAAAGTTGTAATGGGCTGACTCAAGATGCCTGCAGTCCTTGGAGCAGCTTTTGAAGCAGTCACAGGTAGTCCTCAACTTACGACCGCAACTGAGCTCAAAATTTCTGTTGCTAAGCAAAACATTTCTGAAGTGAATTTGGCCCTATTTTATGACCTTTCTTGCCTCAGTTGTTAAGTGACTCACTGCGGTTAGTGTTAAGTTAGTGACACTTAAGCGAATCTGGCTTCCCCATTGATTTTGCTTGTCAGAAGGTCACAAAAGGTCATTATGTGACCCCAGGACACTGCGACCGTCATAAATATGAACCAGTTGCCAAGTGTTTGAATTTTGATGATGTGACTGTGGGGATGCTACAACGGTCATAAGCCGATTTTTCAGGGCCATTGTAATTTTGAACACTCACTAAATAAACTTGTAAGTGGAGGAATAGCTGTATAAAGATGGGATAAAAAAATTCTCCCTTCTCCTCCATTTAAAAGCTCAGCTACTCTAAAGATTTGAATAAAGTTACTTCATTCAATGCCACCATGGGTTGCAAAGCGCCACATTGCATGAAGCAGCTTAACTTTTGGCTTCTGTTTAAAACTTTAAACCTTAAACCAGGGGTCTTCAAACTTGGCCCTTTTATGACTTGTGGACTTCAATTCCCAGAATTCCTCAGCCAGCTTTGCTGGCTGAGGAATTCTGGGAGTTGAAGTCCACAAGTCATAAAAGGGCCAAGTTTGAAGACCCCTGCCTTAAACCAACTGGAATCAAACAATCAAGCTGTTCTCCAGCCTAATCGAAATAAAAACAACAACAACAGTGAAATGTTTACAACGGGAAAAGCTTGCACAAAAGTGTTAAAGGAGGGGAGTGGGGGAAAGAATGGGCAAATTTGTCTATTTGAAAGAAATCTGAAACTGTGATGTAAATATGTTTAAAAATATTGCATAGCGATGTGGAAAGAAGGCAGA
Organism: Vipera ursinii; assembly: GCF_947247035.1. NCBI lineage: Eukaryota > Metazoa > Chordata > Lepidosauria > Squamata > Viperidae > Vipera > Vipera ursinii. Next base: position 17,687,976 of record NC_139516.1, read on the forward strand.
ACAACCGGTAGACTGGAAAAATTAGAAACTGACAGATTTGGCTAGCTCTAGTGGGAAACACAATGTACACATTTACATGGTTGCTTTTCTTGCTATAATATAAGGGATTTATGTTCAGAGTAGGGCTGGGGCATTACTTTTTTTTGTATTTTAAGAAAGTATATTTTAGCATAAATATGCATACACTATTGTGAGATGATATGTTTGTTTTGTTTCTGGGTATCCTGACAGAACATTTTGCTGTGTGTGTTTGTGTGTATATTCCTTTTTAATGGTTTATAATAAAAGAAATATTTAAAATTTCAATAAAATATGTACGGTATGCTAGCAATAACTATGAAATTAAAAGTAATTAATTCTGTGTGCCAGAAATGACAATGGCCCTCTGTAATGGGAATTTTTCTAAGAAACATTAAGTAAAGCTGTACAATCTTTTGGATTCAAAGACAAAGGGAAACTTTGAAGGGTGCTGGATACACATGGAACATCTGTCTGCCACTCCTTAAATGAGCTATATACATTTTTTGGGAGCACACAGCAACCCTACATAATTGTGCTGATGAAATTCCAATGCATTTTCTTCAGTCCACATTTGCATGATGTTTGTTTGGGAAATTTGTTGCTTATATTTTATCCATTCAATAATTCTGATGAAAGCACGCTTGCCGAAGAAAGGAAATGCATTCATTACAGATGTGCAGAGCCAATCAGATTAAATCTAAACTGCTGCTTTGATTCCACTCACTGAAAGGTTAAACACGTCCCCCCCCCGCCTGTATCTCTGAACACATTTGGTTCATATCTGATCTGGACAACAAATTAAAACTGGAAAGAAAGCCTTGTTATGCATGCTTAAATGGCCACTGAATCGCGAGATCCATTTAGAGGGAACCAATTCAATTTGATAATTTGATTCAAATCAACCATCTCTCAGCCCTTAGAGGTAATCCAGACAAAAAGTTCCAACACTACTGTCAGGTTACAGGTTACATCCCACCCCTTGACTTTAAAATCCAAGAATCTGGGGAGGGTCCCTTCTGAGACATCTCTCTCTCTCTCTCTCTCTCTCTCTCTCTCTCTCTCTCACACACACACACACACACACACAATTTCTTCTGCAGGTTAACAGGCTTGTTAACTAATTGTTTGGAAGCAAGGTGGCTCTCATGTTTAGGACACTGAGTTGGAGGTTAGCAAACCCACGATTGAGACCCGAATGCTGATGTGGAGCAGGGTGAGCTCCTGCAAGGGACATGAAAGGAACCCCCCATCTGGGTGTGCTCCAGACAACAGTGATGTTACCAGCTAATCCTTTCAACCCGGAAGCGCCTTACTGCTTCTGATATGAGTGCAAAAACTGTTGCCTAATCTACTGTTCCTCCTCGTCTTCCTCCTCCTGACTCAAGGGCATTCTCACAAACTATTACACTATCTGATTTGGAAATGTGATTCAATTCAGCGAATCTGCCTGAGAATCTAATCCTGTCAGGCTCCCCAAACCAGGGAAAACACACAGAATTACTTCCAATTTCCTTGATTGTTCCTCGCCTATAAAGAGAAATCTTGCAAAACGAAAGCAAACTATTTGTATTGCTAAAGATACGCTCTGAGAAATTCTAGGGAGGAGCTACTGTACCTTGACTCTCTTCTTCACGACCAAACTGTCTAAAATAGACTGTCTCTTGGTCCTCTGGAATGCAGCTGCTGCCTCCTGGGAATCTGGATTACATTTTGCCACAAATCCTCAATCTTAACACAGCCTTAATACTCATATGCCGGTCACTTTAAAGAAGCCTATGGAGATTCTCAGTCATCCAGGTCCTGATTGTCTCAAAGGTGCTTTTGGAAAAAGCAGCTGGACTTTCATTGTTATTCCTTGAAGATTTTTTTGCTTCTCACCCAAGAAGCTTCTTCAATTTTTGTAGAAAAACTGAACAAGCTTTTTGGATGAGAACCGGAACATCTTCAAGGAGAAACAAAGTCCAGTTGCCATTTGAAAAAAAGACCTTTGGATCACTTTAAAAAATAACGTGCCATTTGGACACAGCATCATGTCACCCTTTGTGCCCACAGATACCTTCCTTGACGTCCAATGCATTTCTTGCCCATATTATATAATTGTAAAGTTGTTTTAATACAAATACAGTAAATGGAACAATAGCAGGCCAGAAATGAAAGAAATCACCTCTAGCGTCATTTTTATTTACCAGGATTATTCTGGGATCCATTTATGTTCTATACGCATTCGGAATCAATAAAAACATTGGGTGACTGTAATCCAGACCTTTTGTAAACATGCCAAACTGCCTAGAGAGGGAAATAGAGAATATTCAAATAAATTAGAAAAGGTTACTAGTAAGCATCTTTGCTAGCTGGCTTTTGTAAAAACTGGCCTTTGTAAAAGCTATGTTGATTCTTGCTACCCAATGCAATAGAGGTCCATCTTAACCTCTGTAAGTTTGACAAAACAGATGCCAGCTGTGAAAAATTCCAGTGCTATTTTAAGCTGTTCTTTACAACTGTTCTTTTAGTCTTAATCAAATGGATGTAGATTTAATTGATTACAGCTGCTTGTATTTCTGATTTCAGGTACATCCTTGATATACAGCAAAATACATTCAATTACTCCAGAAAATCAAATTCTATTAGGCTCTTGCTTGTCTAGTCCTTTCTAGGAACCAAACTAACATGTATAATTGCAGGGGGGAAAAAACCCAACTAAATAATTTGTTTTTGCGCGTTCCCTCTCAGCCAAAGTGACACATTTCAGTTTGCTCAGAACAGAAGCTTATTTTGTTCATAATGTTGACTGATATAAATTATTCCTATTTTTACTATTGTTAGATGAGGAACTCCATGGTCCCACAGTGCCTTGATATGAAATGGCCCAATCTGTACTCCGTTGTTTTTTTCTTGCATCACAATTCACTTTTTATTATAGGTTGCTAGTGGTACTAATAAAAAGATGCTCAAGGAAGAGACACAAGTGATTTGTCCACAAGGGGGCGCTGCCAGGCAGAAGCAGAGAAATAACAATTGCTATCTCCACTGAAAACATTATGGCTGCCTTCCCCCCCCCTCCAAAAAAAAACACAAAAAACCCCAAAGCTAAAACAGTAGGCAATCAGGGGTAGGGGGTGTGAAAGACATTTCAGTCAGAATTTTGGAATCTGTAATCTCAGTATAAATATTTATTCCCCCCCCCCCAAAAAAAATATAGCATAGAATACCCCAAGAAATTTATCTTCGGCATCCAAGAGTTCTTGGAATAATGTTCTCTATTGTAATTAGTTGCAAGGCCTTTTTTTCAAGTAACCCTGAGCTTATTCTCTTCCAATGAACAGAAGAGTGAACTGTCTTGTAGGAGCAAACTACGGTAAGAGATGCTTCTCGGGCAGTGGTGATAACAGTCTAAGAATGCAGAGGATTGGAAGAGCATCTTCTTTGGCAGGTGGAACCCTGTAAATATGGATATTGTGGGTTTTTTCCACCTCTTTTTCTTTCTGTCTATGTCTTGGTCTCTCTCTGTCTGTCTCTGTCTCTCTTTCTCTCTTACACACATTCTCTTGTTCAAATCACAACTGAGATGGCAACACCTGCGGCTTCAGAGCACACCTGCTCTGTTTGCCTCTGGGGGCAACCTGACACAAGGGTGAATTTATTAGGCTCAGAATGCAAGTTCAGTTTGCCATTCAGATATGCCATGGTTTGGGGCAGTTCACTCTCTGACTCTCCAAGCCAACCTAACGTAGAGTGTGTTGTGTGGAGTGTGTTGTGAAATAAAATGGAGTTAGGGGGAAGGGGCAACAGCAAGGAAAAAAATTACCCTGATTAGGCTCACTTAAGCTTTTGGGATTTAGGAGGAATACCAGTCATTTAAATCCAAAGTGAAAACCAGAAACTCCAAGACCTTATTTTACTGTTCTTGTATGATGACCCTGACCTGAATTCTCAGCTCCGCAAACCATTTAATCCTTAAACTTCTTGAAACCAGGTTGCCGACAGTGTGGCTATATGCAAACTGCAGCAATCTTTCTAGCTCCCCAGGGATGTTGGGGCTAAACCTTTAGCAGGAACAAACTCTTAAGTACTTGTAGTCCTCGACTTACAACCACAATTGAGCCCAAAATTTCCTTTGCTAAGTGAGACATTTGTTGAGTGAGTTTTGCCCCGTTTTGCAGGCTGAACCTACTGCATTTCTTAAGTTAGTACCACGGTCGCTAAGTGAATCTGGCTTCCCCATTGACTTTGCTTATCAGAAGGTCACAAAAGGGGATCACATGAGTATGGGACACTGCTACCGTCATAAGTATGAGTCAGTTGACAAGCGTCTGAATTTTGATCACATGACCATGCGGATGCTGCAAAGGTCGCAACTGTGAAAAATGCTCATAAGTCACTTATTTCATTTCATTTCATTTTATTAAATTTATATGCCACCCTTCTCCCTGAGGACTCAGGGCGGCTCACAACAATAAAAATTAAATTATGAGCTCTTAAGCTTCCTCCTTCCATTATATATTCAAGATGGACAGTATTTAATATTTATTTGTTATGTATATGTAGGGGTGTGAGTCTGTACATATGTTGTATATAGTATGTTTAGGTGTATGTCATGTATGTGTTTCACTTTGAGAGCGGGCAACTAAATTTCATTTTTGATGTGTGCCGTTGTGCCCACAGTAAAAAAATGACAATAAAGCTTATCTTACCTTACCTTACCTTACCTTACCTTATCTTATCTTATCTTATCTTATCTTATCTTATCTTATCTTATCTTATCTTATCTTATCTTATCTTATCTTATCTTATCATCTTATCTTATCTTATCTTATCTTATCTTATCTTATCTTATCTTATCATCTTTTTCCAGTGTCATTATAACTTTGAATGGTCACTAAATGAACTGTCGTAAGTTAAAGACTACCTGTAATGCTCACGTTCTTTTCTGAAGAAAATTTTCAGTGTGGTGGAGGGATTGTTGCACTTTGTGTTCTGTTATTTGGATAAAGTTCTGTAAAATGCCCCAGATCTTCATGCAAAAATGAGATGCTTAGCTGAGATGTTTCTCTTTCTTCAGTGCTTCCTGCAATGACTATGTGGTGAATGGCAATATATGAAAAAGAGCCTTGGTGGAGCAGTGGGCTAATGCCTCCTTAAGTAACACCAGCTGCCTGCAATTAGTGCAGGTTCGCGTCCCACCAGGCTCAAGGTTGACTCAGCCTTCCATCCTTCCGAGGTAGGTAAAATGAGGACCCAGATTGTTGGGGGCAATAAGCTGACTTTGTAATAACGCCGCTTGGGGTGTGTGTGAAAGCCCTAACAAGCAGGCATATACATAGAATGAAGGCTATTGCTAAGCACATTGTGCTTTAGATTGTAAGCTGCCCTGAGTCTTCGGAGAAGGGCGGGATATAAATGCGATTTTAAAAAAAAGGAAAGGAATGTGCATAGCAGACAGGTAACTGGACTAGATTTATTTTGTCAGTTCATTCCTAGTTTCCTCTAGATTTTGACTTTTGATACCTTTAGGCTATGTTACAGCACAGATTATACAAGCTATAAATTTCTTTTCTTTTCTTTTCTTTCTTTCTTTCTTTCTTTCTTTCTTTCTTTCTTTCTTTCTTTCTTTTCTTTCTTTCTTTCTTTCTAATAAAAGAAAAAGTTAAGTGATAAAAATACGAATGTGTCAATACAGAGAAATATATGTGCATGCAAGATGCCATTATATGGTTTAGTTGATATGAACTTTCTTTTTTTTTTAAAGTATTACATGGAAAGGCTTTGAAACTTCAGTTTGTTAAAAAAAAAAGCAACAGTCTAACAGCCTTTGAAGTCGTCGCTATTGATATTGTTCTGAACAGTTTCATTCAAGTCCAACTAACATCAGACAACTGTTTAGTGTATCAGAGGAAGCCACAAAAGCAGGGATTTCATCAATATTTCACAACAGCCTCAGGGAAACTGTAGATTGCAGTGCTGTAGGGCAGCTAATGGAATTACACACAAGGGTTTTGTACATTTAAAATAAGCAGCTACTAAAAAAAATACATTTCAGTTTGATAGAAACTGTATAAAAATTGCAGATGGAAGAAACAAATACCAACCAATTTTTTCCCCCCTCTCATTAGGTTGGTAAAACTTCGAAAAATCAGATCTTCCTTTGACAATATTGTTATTCTATTTATTATTTATTATTATTATTATTATTATTATTATTATTATTATTATTATTATTATTATTTTGTTACCATTTGGCTCTACTGTCAGTAATAATAAAGACTGACAGTCATAGAAACTAACACAAAAATAGTAGAGACGAGTTAATAATTAAAGAGGTTCATGAAATATGGTTTGATATTGTAGAAAATCTCGCTTCCTTGTGGTAAAATGTGCTAGAGTGACAATTGAATATGCTCAACCATTTTGATTTGGCGGAGTGAAAAACTTGAAAGACTGACACCACCACCCCTTCCTTTAAACCAGGGGTGTCAAACTGCCAGCCCATGGACCAGTTGCATCATATGGAGGCTGCGCCCACCCCAGCAATAGCAATGAGAAAAAAATCATGATACGTCGTGACATGTCACATGATGCAGTGAGTTTGACACCCGTGCTTTAAACATTCTTCCCCCAAAATGGAAAATAGTTGATGGAAGGTATTTACAAAGAGCATGGTCTGGGGGAAAGTGAGAGGAAGTTCTCCATCCTATGAAAAAGAAAGTGTATCTATAACACAGTTGTAAGATCAGCATTTCCTCTACAAGACTCTTTATCAGAGTCAAAAATTGTGCATACAGCACAATAGTTCCTATTCTAAAATTAGATTTCTTCCCAACAGTGCATTATTCACCTTAGAAAAATAAGCATTGTTGACCTTCGGCTCAGTTAGATTAAAATGCTTACACATGGCCTATATCAGATGACATCTCTTGGTTACAGCTTCTTTCAAAATGGCTTTTAACTTTATTATCATAATTCATAGCATCATTGATAGTATTCATAAGAATACTATTTTTTAAAAAAAATACTACTTAAATGGTGAAAGAGCTAAGATCTGAGTCCCTTCTCAGATCTTTGCGAACTAGAAGATTCCCAGTTCAAATCTTGTCTTAGCCAAAAACTTTGAAGGTCACTTAAAACAAGGTGCTATTTCCAACATGCCTATCCTGATAAGAAATATATTTAATTTATGCTATTAAACTACTGCAGAAATTTCCAGCATGTTTGAAATATTCTACATGCATGCTTACCGTATTTATTTATGTACCTATTTATCTACATTATCCATACAAGCTTATAATCAAAGATGCATTTGCACATACACACCCTGATGGTAATTGATAAATAATCTACCTACAATAGGTATTATGAAATGTTCACAAAGAGTACACAGGCAGTCCTTGACTTACAACAGTTTGTTTAGTGACCATTCAAAGTGACCGAAAAAGTGACATATGACCATTTCTCACTCTTATAACCTTTGCAGGATCCCCATGGTCACGTGATTTACATTTGGATGCTTGACAAGTGGTTCATATTTATGATGGCTGCACTCTCCCTGAGTCATTTGATCCCCTTTTGCAGCCTTCTGATAAGTAAAGTAAGGCAGAAGCCAGATTCACTTGACCACTGGGTTACTAATTTAATAACTGCAACTGATTCATTTAACAAACATGGCAAGAACATTTGTAAACTGGGACAAAACCCACTTAACAAATTTCTCACTTAGCATCATAAACTTTGGGCTAAGTTGTGGTCAAGGACAAGGTAGTCAAGGACTACCTGTATGTAGCTGCCCAGTCTAAACCTGTTTAACATGGAGTACTAACTGGAGAACAGCAAGGTACACCACTGCATGTTAAGTTTTCAGGTGGAGGTACAAATCTTTATTTCGGGAGCAGATGGCTTAAAGGTTTTGGCACTCTAGGGAGGAGAAAGGAGTGAACTGCAAATAGTAAAAGATAATCCAGGAATGAGGGAGCATCGTCAGGACAGATTTCTTAGAAGAATTCATTTTTGTATAATCTTCTTCAATCTGGGCTCCTGGGAATAAGCCTTCTGAAATAATCAGCCACACCAGTCTAACAAAAATGAAAGAATCCCACAATTTTTGTTTTGGTTTTTGGTGTGAACAGAATAATAGCAGAAGCAGAAACGTGCACGGGAATGAGTTAGAATTTCACAGTTCATTCAAAACTCAAGGAGGAAACACTAAAAGCTGAGGTAAAAATTAAGCATTTTGTTCTCTGCTTATACAGTAGATTGCCATTTTCAGCACCATGATAACATTGACCATTTCTGCTCAATATTTAAGACTGTCTTTAAAAACTGAGTCTTTTCTTTATCTCTGATTTGGGGTCCCCTCCCTTTTTTTTCCTCTTTAGCTCTCTCTGCACATTAAAGCATTTTTTTAAAATTCTGAAAATATTTTGAAGTAATGTTGGTTCATATTTGCAAAAAAACATGTCTGACAATATGACTTGGACTCTTCCTTTTCTTTTCTCTTTTTTATTACTGTACATTAAAACATTTTTTAAAAAGTAATGTTGGTTCATATTTGCACAAACTAAACATATGTAGACATATCCAAGGTCATATATTTGTAAAGTGAAGAACAATGCATTTGCCAAAATGCAAAAGAAACAAATGTTAATGGGAGAAGAATAAATATAGACTACAAATATCTTTTAATAGTCTTAAAAGTAAGGCTGTACAATTGCTTTACATTCAGTTCATTTCATTATATGCAGGACATCCTCATCACAGCAGTTCTGAAGCACTGCACACTCCTAACAGAATAACATATTTAGAGAATGACAGAATGACTAAAGAAGGATAGAAGGTTAAGATGCCTTGAAATTTAGCTTAACTTATAAATTAAAACAATTTCCTTCAACCACAAAAACACTATATCAACAGCTTCAGATCATTGCTGAGCATTGCATAAGATGTCCTTGCCTGGATGGAGGCTTTGTAGCTGGGCTGTCCATACAATATTAGAGCTCTATCACCCATGCTCCTCTTTTACCTGGACAAGCCAGCTACTGGGGTCAAGTTTTGATCTGCAGGGAGCTGTGACAAAATGGTGTGAGAACTTTACTCGGGGGGGGGGGAAGGATCATGCAAATTAATTTATTAATTTACAGGGCCATAACATCACAGCATTTGAGAACCCCTGTACTAATGAATTGATAGGAGTGAATTCTCTGTCTGAATTGTATAATAGTTGGCAGAAATTCTTTATCCAGGATGGGAAGGATACAATTTTCTTGCATATAGCAAATTGCACACAGTTTCTCATTCTGCCTGAAATCCCTGTCTCTGAAAGAGGCCCATTCAAAATTCACAAAGATTATACGAAATAAGTCGCTATTTGTGACAAAAAAAAACCCCCAACAGCCCTGGGAATAGTAGATGGCTACAAGATGGCTTCTCCGATTCCATATGCATATTGATTCATCTTTTATGATGACAAACTTTTTCTTATTTAGAGGGCAATCTTTCATGTAATAAGGCTTACTCTTTTCTGGTATATTTGATTAGGTCAGGTATACTGTGTAGTACTTCTGCCACAGATTCTTTAGCTTGTTCTAGATCTATGAACGTAAAGAATGCTGTGCTTTGAAATCATAATTTCATCTTCTTTGATTTTCTGGAGGCACTGTAGTGGGGAGTTGATAGAATATTTGCTCCTCTCTGTGAGAAGTTTCCAAGCTTTTTTGTAAGTACTTTGGCTATGTCCCAGAGGGGCTTTTTCAAAAGACAACTGGACTTTGTGTTTTCCTTGAAGATGTTTAGCTGCTCATTCAAGAAGCTTCTTCAGTTTTGACCTTCAGTTCTTCAGTCTTTGGGTATGTTTCTTGTTGGGGCCCCTGGTAACGATGCAGTAGGATGATGAGATATGTTGGGATGTGTACTTGGGGGCATTGATGGAAGTGCAACAGAATAGGTTGCTTCTTATGAATTCTTATATTCATGGTGTGATCCACATTTCTGCACACAGAAATTCACAATTTTATTCACAATTTTAGAAACAAGCCCATTAGACAATTGTTATTACTCAATCTCCTTGAAATCTGACGTGTAGGATATTTCTGTGTAGCACTGCAGCGTTTGCTTTTAAATTCCCACAGGTATTATATCTATAGCTATATCCTTCATCTGAATGGATTCTTGGATGGTACACAAAAGCATGAATATATTAATCCCACCAAGGTAAACACATTACACTCAAACATCAATAGCAATTTAAACAAACAAAGGTAAACAAAGGATAGAAACCACAAACAGAGCAGGGGCAAAACTGCTGTTTAAAATGCTTTGGCCAATGAAAATTACAAAAGAATGTCAAATCCAAGCAACAAAAACAAAACCTTTTGGGGGAGAATGTTCTAAAGTCAAGAGACCTTTCCAATGTAGAAGTATTTTGCATCTTCCCCAAGAGGGACTTGGAGAAACTTCTTCATAATATGTGATACGTAAGTCATAGACAGGCAAGTATGAGAACAAAGCTATTCCTTCCAGCTGATTTAGAGTTAGTATCAGCGGCTTGAATTGAGTCTAGAAGTAAATAAGCAACCATAGAAATCTAGACCTTGAAAGCTGCTTTATATTGAATGGGTACATCTTGACTGAGTCAATGGAATATAAGAATATAGGCCAAGTGTGATTGGACACACAAGGAATTTGTCACTGGTGCATAAGCTCTCAGTGTACATACAAACAACAAAATGGTAAGTCATAGCTCATAAATCATAAGATGCAATCATAAATCATGATACAAGCAAGTGATAATGTATAAGATGCCAATAGGAGAAGGTAGTAGAAAAGATAAGAAGATGGGAAAAATGAGAAGATTAGAAGGATAATAGCAATACAGCCCTACTACTTGGGTAAATATCTTCAGGCATAAGACAAAGTTGTGGGAATTAGGTGCTTAGCAGAGGAATGGAGTGGGGGGGAGAAAGTGTTTTTGTGTCTAGTTTTGGCATGCAATGCCCTCTAGCAGCGTCCTGAGGGGAGAAGTTGAAAAAGTTTATGTTCAGAATGTGAGGGGTCTGCAGATATTTTTCCAGCCCTCTTTCTGACTTATGCAGTGTACAGGTCCTCAATAGAAGGCAGGCTGGTTGCAATTGTTTTTTCTGTAGTCCTAACTATCTGTTGAAGGCTGAACTTTGGTTGCAGTGTGAAACCAGATACTTATAGGAGTACAAATAACAGACTCATTAATTCCTCTGTAGAAGTGCAATGTATTATCAACAACAATGGGCAATGATTCCATGTTTTCAAGAAGAGGTTGTAATGCCATGGACTGAGTGCAGAATCTTCCATAGGCAATGCTGTCCTAAGCTGCTTGCCTTCCCAGTTATTTTTCCATTGGAATAATATGAACAAAATTTTGCTGAATAGAATAGAATAGAATAGAATAGAATAGAATAGAATAGAATAGAATAGAATAGAATAGAATAGAATAGAATAGAATAGAATAGAATAGAATAGAATAGAATAGAATAGAATAGAATAGAATAGAATAGAATAGAGCTTGAAGCGACCTTGGAGGTCTTCTAGTCCAGCCCTCTGCTCAAGCAGGAGAATCTATAACATTTCAGACAGGTGACTGTCTAGTCTCTTCTTAAAAATCTTCAGTGATGGAGCGCCCATGATTTCTGGAAGCAAGCTGTTCCACTGGTTAATTGTCCTCACTGTCAGGAAGTTTCTCCTTAATTCTACGTTGCTTCTCTCTTTGATCATTTTCCAACCATTGTTTCTCGTCCTTCCCTCTGGTGATCTGGTGAATAACATGACCCCCTCTTCCTTGTGGCAGCCCCTCAGATACTGGAATACTGCTAGCATGTCACCCCTATTTCTTCTTTTCTTTAGACTAGTCAAACCCAAGTCCCACAGTCGTTCTTCATATGTTTTAGTCTCCAGGCCTTTGATCATCTTAGTTGCTCTTTTCTGAATTTTTTTCAAACTCTCGACATCTTTTTTGTGATACAGTGACCAAAATTGGCTGCAATATTCCAGGTGTGGTCTTACTAGAGTTTTATAAAGCAGTACTAATACTTTGCATGATCTTGATTCTATGCCTCTGTTTATACAACCCAGGATTGCATTAGCTTATTTGGCTGCTGTTGCACACTGCTGACTCATAGTTAGTGTTTTTAAGCCAAGTGTCACCTAATCGGTACATGTAACCTTTGACTTTTCCTGCCTAAGTGTAAAACTTTGCTTTTCTCCACATTGAAACTCATTTTGTTGGATAGGGCCCACTGTTCAAATTTGTCAAGATTTTTTTTGGATCCTGAGTTTATCTATGGGGGTGTTGGCTACTCCTGCCAGTTTGGCATCATCTGCAAATTTGATGAGTTCCCCTTCAATTCCCTCATCTAAGTCATTTATGAAGATATTGAAGAGTACTGGGCCAAAGATGGAACCTTGTAGTACTCCACTGCTTACTTCTCTCCATGTGGATGTAGTGCCTTTTAGGAATACCCATTGAGTACGGTTTGTCAGCCAGCTACAGATCTATCTGGTGGTGATGTTGTCTGTTCCACCTTTTTCTAGCTTACCAAGGACTAGGTTGTGGTCTACTTTATCAAATGCCTTACTGAAATCTAAATATACTACGTCTATAGCCCTTCGTTGGTCTACTAGTTTAGTCACTTTATCGAAGAATGAAATAAGATTGGTTTGGCATGATCTGTTATTAACAAACCCGTGCTGGCTACTAGTGATGCCTTTGTTTGCTTCAAGTTATTTGCAGATCTGTTTTTTGATTATCTTTTCTAGAATCTTCCTAGGTATTGATGTTAAACTGCTTGGTCTGTAGTTTCCTGGGTCTGTTTTTTCCCCTTTCTTGAAGATGGGAGTCAGATCAGCCCTTTTCCAATCCTCAGGTACTTCCCCGGTGCTCCAGGATTTATGAAAGATGTGGTACAGTGGTTCTGAGATAACATCTGCCAGCTCCTTCAGAACTCTGGGATGTAATCTATCGGGTCCCGGTGATTTACATTCATCAAGGTTGGAAAGGTGTTCTCTTACCATTTTCTTGCTTATTTTAATTTTTGTTTCTAGTATGTTTTTTTCAATGGTTTTTTTGGGGGTATGTTGGGCTATAGTTTCTTTTTGTGTGAAGACTGATGCAAAGTATCAGTTAAACAGCTCTGTTATTTTCCCTGTTGCTTATTATTTCCTTGCCATCTTCTCTCTTTAGTGGGCCTACAGTTTCCTTGACTTTTTTCTTGTTGTTAATATGTTGGAAGAAACTTTTTTTAAAATTATCCTTGATTTCTGTTGCAAGTCTGTTCGTTCTGCGCCTTTGTTTTCCTGACTTCATCTTTGCCTGTTCTGGCTGCCTGCTGATAACCGGCCTTAGTTATGTGCCCCTCTTTCCATTTTTTGTATTTGTCCTTTTTGTCTTTCAGTTTGTAAGAGAGATATTTCTGCAGCCATGCTGGTTTCTTCTTGAATTTCTTGAATTCAGATCTCCTTTTATTTGATTTCCTCCTGATGTATTTTACTTTTTCCTCTCCCACAGGACCATAAGGCAGAAATGGAGACCCCAATGAAACCACCTTTCATTTTCTACTAACCATGATAGCTAGCAAAATCTGAGTTTTGACCATTACATTTCTGGAGTTATGAGCATCTCACTATCAAAGCACAAAGCTTAGCATGAAGGTCATTATCCCAGGCAGCATCTTTCTTTGACTAACTTCTCAGATATGTAAGCAATAAGCAATTGTGAGAGATTGATATGATACTTTGTGAGTAATTTGGATGAACTATAATACCAGCCTGGTAAAGTATTATAATTTTAAATGTGTCCAGAAAATAATTGAAATTCTGGTTTAAGCTTCCTCCTTAATGCACAGTGCCGGGCATATTTAACAGCTGACTAGTTTAGTATGAGCATTGCTTTACAAATGAGGTCATATTGTTTCTAAGAAACAGTATCACTATCAAACTTGTTTAAGGAAGAAGTGCAAGAAATTCAGAGAAGTCTGCTTCACTTTCCTATCTCTCTCCATCTCTTTGATGGTGGCAATGCGGGTTCTCAAAATTATCTGAAGGATAATTTTTACATAGGAGTGTGAAATCCCAGTGATCAGTATCTCACAGGCATATTCTCCTTATTGTTGCTCTGTCAGTAAATCTTTCTCCTATATCACACCATTTTGGAAACAACAACCAAACATAAGGAAGGTCAAAAAACATTTAAAGCATGCAGTCATGTGCTGTGGCAGGTCTTTGAGTCACACAGACAAGACAGAATTCACTCTGAATTGCAAGGGAAACCAAAGCCCAATTCACAATTGGTCTCAAAAAGTTTGATCATCATTAGTCACATAACATTTGATGAACAAACTGATTTTATTTTCCCCAGTGGTGCCTTACAATTAAGCAAACCAATCTGAAAAGTCATATATGGGCCTATTTTGGGTTACTATTTTTGCATAAGTGTGGGCAATAAACAGCCATAATCAACAGCCAGGACTCTAGGTTTAAATACTATCCCTGTGCAGTTCTTCAGAAACAAGCCTTGGTGCAATACAACTTCAGTTGAATTATCCCAGTAAAACCAGTAAATCCAAGTGTGGATCAAATATGAAGCAGTGAATTGGGTTTCAAAAATTTCAGGGGCTTTTCTACCCACTGCTGAGGTTATTACAGACAATACACAATAATCAGTTGTCTACACACAGAGAATAATGATACATGAGTAAGAGTAATTTAGTAAACTCTGACATTGATATAAGTAGCTGGTTGATGTTTTATTACATCATTAAACAGTTTATCAGAACTCAGAGCTATCAGAGCCCAGGGTGGCAAGGCCAAGATTATTTTAGAAGTACTTGTTTTCTCAGCTCTTGGTTTCTCTCACATGGCCAACTACATTTTGGTTCTTACAAGTGGGATGATTTATCCTGTTACTACCAATGCAACTAGGACTTTGACTTGCACTGCAAAGACAGGCTCAAGGCTAGCCAGTCTGGGATACTTTTGAATCAAACCTTACTTTAATCTTTGTGTGATGTTTGCTTACTAATTAGTGAATGACTAAGAACAGGAATAAGCATTTAATTTTTTAAGGTGATAAAATACTACTTTTATTTATTTATTTATCATTTATTTATTTTATTATATTTATATACCGCCCTTTCCCGAAGGACTCAGGACTTTTACTGCACTAGTAAAAGTCTTGGCTGGTGTTTAGCAGTTTATCTCACTGGACCAACCTGCTTTTGCTGGCTGTGCTAGCTAACTAACATAGACTACTGCTAAAAGGCTACAAACCTGACACAATTGAGCTTGTCCAGTGATAGAAGTCCTTCCTGAAAAGGGGTATGTTTGGCAATCAGTTATGTCAATCAGCTTGGCAACCTAAAACAAGGGATGAAGGACAACACCTCACCAAGACATGTTAATGACTTTTCAGGCAACTAGAAAAGTAACTCATTTTTTTTCCAAATGGAGGATTTTTTTAAATTTCCATTTTCAAGCTGGAGCAGAATACTTCTGCATCATTTCAGCCCAACCTGAACTCTTTACTGGACAATTTGGGAAGTTACTTGGCTAATTGTCCCTCATTCCTTCTCTTTATCCTTTAAAAGAGATGCAGTGAAAATGTTTGAAACTTTAGTACACAAGAAACCCTTGAAGGTATACAGCAGAAACTTTGCAGGTTCAGAGCCTCTAAAGGATCTATCCGCAATGCTATTTTCAACTTATGCTGCCAAAAAATGTAGCAGCTGTAACAATGTTGATAATTCCCCATTATAGCCTAAGGACAAATCTTTTTTCAAATCAAATCTCAAATACCAAAATTGTTTCAACCAAATCAGTTTACCCTCAAAATTCAAAGTTGAACTGAATGATGCCCTCTTAGGAAACAGAAGCTCCAAATCAAATTAAATCAGGGCTGATTTGTACAGGCCTATGAAATATCATGACCAGAGGCACTGGCAAATTGTCAGTCCAAAGTCAGAACCTGTATGTTTCTTTAGAATGTTTGCATTTTTAAAACCAGGAAAATACCTGTTGAAGGCAGTAGAAAAGCCAGCTTATGATTAGTAGAACCTCGTCTGTGATATAGGACAGAACTGGTATTCTCACTGCACTCTTGTGAAAGGTTTCTCTGGATTTAAAATCATGTAGAAAGCCTCCAGAGATGGTTGTGAATCATTGCTGCAATTT
The DNA here is from genome assembly GCF_947247035.1 of Vipera ursinii. NCBI lineage: Eukaryota > Metazoa > Chordata > Lepidosauria > Squamata > Viperidae > Vipera > Vipera ursinii. The sequence goes on from NC_139516.1 coordinate 17,704,179, forward strand.
TCCCCCATATATATATATATATATATATATATATATATATATATATATATATATATATATATATATATATATATATATATATATATATATATATATATATATAAATATATAAAGTGCAATTAGGAACTAGAATTAACTTGTCCCTCACCTCTCTCCTCACATGTAGGGGTAATAGAATGTTTGAAATGATCTCTAATCAATAGGTACCTATGTTCTAATACTTTAATCAGCTCCTGACAATAATGTTGAGTGACTTCTGAAATCTTGTATGTTATGTTGGTGAAGGATGGTGTCCTACTTGTCAAGGCTTCTTCTACAATTTTATTTTGCATTTTCCTTTCCCTAAAGAATATCTGTGGGTTATCAGTCCCTCTCTTAATTGACATTGGAAGAGGAGGAACTCAGTTTTGAACTGCAGTCTTAGAATCTTGTGGCTGTGGAGCATAGGTTTTGGGGATCATGATGGTTCATTCTGGAAGAGAAGTGTGTGGTTTCTCCCAAACTAATAGTTTGAAATATTACTTAAGGCACAAAGAACCTGAAGACTACAGTCTCCTAAACCTAGCAGTTCGAAAGCACGTAAAAATGCAAGTAGAAAAATAGGGACCACTACGGTGGGAAGGTAACAGCGTTCCGTGCGCCTTTGGCATCTAGTCATGCTGGCCACATGACCACAGAGACATCCTTGGACAAGCGCTGGCTCTTTGGCTTTCAAATGGAGATGAGCACCGGCCCCTAGAGTCAGAAACGACTAGCACGCATGTGCGGGGGAACCTTTACCTTTTTAAAAGGTGGAAGCTGTTCAGGGACTATTCATTGATATTTGGGCTTGAGAAACTATTTTGCAAGCAAGAGAAAAATAGAAAATGGCAAAACTGGGAAATCAACACTACTCAGTGGTTGATTCAAAAAAGGAGCAGGAGGAGGCTTAGAATCTAAACCTGAAGACTACAATAAAAAAGGGAGGATTCTGGAATAATGTTAGATATAGAGCTTCTTTATATGTGCAGCTTCCTAGTTCTAGGCAGTATATCTATTTATCTAAAGTTGTGTCTACTTGGGAAATGTGGGGAAGAAGAGAGTTTAATCACCATGCCCAGTATGAAGCAAAGAGAAAAAAGAGAAATACCCTATTCAAATGTTATTAGCCAGAATCTTGACCAGTTCCATCCTTTTCTGATGATTGCCAAATGCCTGCAAATGTATTCAACATAGATGCTTGCAGGAATAAAGCCTTGTTTTGATTTCTGCACAGACAAGAAATATCACCGGGCAGGTTTTCATGAAATCTAACATATATGAATTGTAAGCTGCCCACAGTCATTGACTAAGATGGGCAGTCATAGAAATTGAATGAATGAATGAATGAATGAATGAATGAATGAATGAATGAATGAATGAATGAATGAATGAATGAGGAAGCCAGTGCAGGCTTCCTCTGAAACATATCCTGTTCAAATATAAGGATGCTCAAAGGAAGCTGCTACATTCTGAGCAAAGTCAGTAGAGAATGGGCTTATAGGAAGTGCTCATTTGATGAGTATTTCCAATTCCTGGACCAACTGAAGAGGCTAACTAGATAGAGATGGACAGGCAGATAGATATAAACCGAAATTAAGATGGTCCAATGGTTTCAACAGAATCAAGGAAAGGTGGGTTAAATTCTTAATATTTTCATAACTGTTTGTAGTTCTGAACAAGATTTTTATGATACCCATCAAGCTTTTCAGATCTAGAGTAAAGCAACCAAGTTTTGAGAAGGGGATCATCCTCTTATCATCTTATCCTGATGTACATGGATAACATTATAATAGTAAGGCAAAGAGTAAACAGTGAAGGACAGCTTGAGTTGGAAGTACTTTGGTAACTCACTTTGATTCATACTGTCACCTGAAACAATCACACAAAATTTGGCATGAGGTTTATAAATGGCAGATGTTCAGATCTCCAGGGCCTTTTTTATTTGTCTTTTGTACCTAAGCAATGGGAAATAAATAACAAATATGGTCTTAGGAAGAAAGAGAGAGAAAACAAATCAATAATCACAAAGGTCATTTAATGACAGAGCAAGAGCAATCCACGGTCAGTTGAAGTCAATGGTAGATCATCCATTAACGCTACATTATACCAATACAGATTTTGTTACAACAGATTTATTTAAGTACTCATCTTCCCCAACCTTTGGCTATAGTTCCTTTGTTTCCTCTAAACTTCTGATGAGCACCAGTAAGTAATTTTTGTCTATGGCAGACAAAAATGCCGTTTATATATTTATACATATTATTTGTTTTATCAGCCTATTACTTGCCCTACTTGGGTGTGCCAATTTTCATCCATCTTCAGGTAATTTTTTTAAAAAACATGCCTCCTTTAAGGAAGATGGCCCTCTTAAATATCATTGTGGCTTATATTCCCTGTATCCCAGGCTTCTCATCCAAGTATTAAACATGCATCATTTGAAGAAACTCAGAATAGAGTCACCTCCAGACAGGATGGGTGGCACATAAACAAATAAATAACAATATTCTGTGAACAATCACAGAATAGATTCCCTTCATTATTAAGGGCATTTTGAATAGATACATCCTTATGCAGAATCATTTCGTTTGTGAGCAGGTTATATACATGCTTCTCAAAGCACATTAGAATTTAAGTATGCAAACCTCTGCACTTGAGTATTAAGTATTAAGAGCACACTGCTGGAATTCACATTTGTTCTAAATGCAGGTTGTTCTTGACTTACAATGGTTCATTTAGTGACTGTTCAAAGTTACAACGGCACTGTAAAAAGTGACTTATGACTGTTTTTCACACTTACAACCGTTGCGGCATCCCCATAGTCATGTGATCAAAATTCAGATGCTTGGTAACTGACTCATATTTATGACAGTTCCAGTGTCCTGGGGGTCACGCGATCACATTTTGTGACCTTCTGACAAACAAAGTCAGCGAGGAAGCCAGATTCACTAAACAACCGTGTTACTAGCTTAACAACTGCAGTGATTCACTTAACAACTGTGACCAGAAAGGTCATAAACTGGGGCAAAATTCACTTAACAAATGTCTCACTTAGCAACAGAAATTTTGGGTTCAATTGTAGTTGTAAGTCGAGGACTGCCTGTAAAAGTAAAAAAAAATAATAATCACCAACCAGTCAAGCTCAGTTACTGACGATTTCATTGATTCCTCTTTGCAGTTTTTTGGGTAGGTTTTTTTTTAAAAAAATTGCCACTGCCTCTTCTGTTTTGTTTGTCTGTTTGGGGGTTTTGTTTTTGTTTTTTTTTGTTTTTTGAGTTCCTAGTTGATATTTTCCATTGATCTTCTGTCTAAATATTAATGCTGCCATCTAGCTGGCTCACAGAGAACATTATATATATGCTCTTTGGGACTGAATAGAATAGAGTGAGAAGGGACCTTGGAGGTCTTCTAGTCCAGCCCCCTGCTCAAGCCGGAGGACCTGTACCATCTCAGACAGGTGACTGTCTAGCTTCTTCTTAAAAAGCCCCAGTGATGGAGCACCCACGATTTCTGGAGGCCAGCTGTTCCACTGGTTAATTGTCCTCACTGTTAATTCCACATTGCTTCTCTCTTTGATCAGTTTCCGACCATTGTCCCCCCACTCTCTCTCTGTGTGTGTGTGTGTGTATATATATATATATATATATATATATATATATATATATATATATATATATATATATATATATATATATATATATATATATATATATATACACACACACACATACATACATATACACAGGGCTTTTTTGTCATAGAACGCTCAGAACGGAGTTCCGGCACCTTTTTTGGATGGAACCTTGTAGGGTAGGCAAGGCAGGTTGTATGATGTGTGAGTTCCGGCACCTTTTTCTTTTACAAAAAAAAAGCACTGCATATACATATACATATACATATACATATACATATACATATACATATACATATACATATGCACATATATATACACACACACACTCACAAACATATATATATATATATATATATATATATATATATATATATATATATATATATATATATATATATATATATATATATATATATATATATGTTTGTTTCCGGACAGACCGGTTTGTACACCTTGATTTTTAACTGCTATATTTCAGTTATTGAAATAGCTATTCTAGTCTCCCATTTAAAAATCTTTAACTCTTTGTCAGCAAAAAGAAATTTGAATGCACGCACACACACACACACACACCAAAGAGCATAAAACGCAATACTGGATCACAGCATAATTCACAAAAGATCATGATGTCATCATGATCTCTCTGCATGATATTCCCCAAACGTGTTTATAGAAATACATGTTTAGCATAATAAAAGATTGGTCCAAGTTCTTCCTCATAGCTTTTTCTATGCTATGCTAAGCTTAAGCTTCCTGTTTTCAAACCACTGGTCCTAAATACTGCTATATCCTCTATCTCCCACTATCTCTTTTTCATTTTCACACTAAGGCCAAAGAAAGCTTGCATCACTCATCTGTGGTTTATAAGCACTAGTATTAGACCCAATCTTCTCATCTGCATGCATACATCTTCAATTAGGGAATGTGCCTTCCGAAAGAGAATATAGGTTCCTGGTATACTTAAGCCCAGCATCTTTCATTAAACACTCTATACATACAATATGCAATCTGATGCTGAAACCCTATTTCCTTGTAGCAAGACAATATTTTCCTATATCCACTTTAATCCCTATCCAACCATTGTTGTTGCGAGGGCAACAGAGAAAACATGCATAAAAATGAATAAAAGTCCTTACAGTACATGTAGAAAAGCATAGATCAGTCTGTCTGCCTGTTTATCTTATCTATCTATCTATCTATCTATCTATCTATCTATCTATCTATCTATCTATCTATCTATCTATCTATCTATCATCTATCTATCATCTATAATTCTATACTTTTCTATTACAGACATGTCAAACACAAGGCCTGCATGCCAGATCCAGCTGTGATTGGCCAATATTTGGCCCACAGGAATGTCTTGGGGATGGTGAGGGACTGGCCCCCACCACCCTGACCTCGGCCTCACCCAGCCCAGCAGCCCCCAAGGCATGCGCACAGGAGGCAGTGAGCACACAGGGGCCAATGGTGTCTGACAGCAGGGGCTGCATAGCCCGTTGTGAATACTGGGCTGGCCCTCCAGCTGCAATGCTGTGGCAGCACTGGCAGCATGTGGAGTTCGGGGGGGGCATGTGATACAGACCCCCAGACATGCCTACTCCGTCCCATCTCTTTTTGATTGGAGAGCAGGTCGCCACTGGTCATCTTGCCCTTGACCCGTGAGTGGAACACATTCCCCTTGCACACCTCAGTACCCGCCATGGCTGCAAGTTACCAACCACTCATGCAGGTCCATTAGGGCGCCACCCAGAGCTGCAGGCCTGCCCAGTATGAAGGAGGCCAAGTGGTCGGCTAGGAAGCCCTGAGTAGAGGTGGTAGGGCACACCCAGGGCCAGCAGGCAAAAAGCCACCCAGAGCAGGAAAAGCTGGATCCCCATTAGCACCATGGCTGCCGAGGCCCAGCAGAGATTTGGGGGAAACATGAAAACCTGTCTGGGATGGGCAGCCATGGAGCCAATGGTGATCCGGCTTTCCTCACTCAGGATGGGCTTTTGGTTGATGGGCACGGGAGTGCTCTAACACCTCTACTCGAGCTTCCTAGCTGGCTGTTTCACCTCCTTTGGGCTGGGTAGGCCAGGCGCTCCGGGCAGTGGCAGTGGCCTAATGGACCCGCGTGAGCTGCTGGTGGCAGCAGCGTGAAGCAGGGCCATGGTGTGTCGGGTGCATGAGGGGAACAGGCTCCATGCAGGGGCCAAGGGCAAGTTCTGCAAGGGGGCCAAGGAGCTGACCAGCAGTGACCTACTCTCCAACTGCAAGCAAAAAGAGATGGGATGGAGTAGGCAATGTCAGGAGGTCTGCATCATGTGCCTCTCCCTCCCTCCCCTCCCCTACTCCACCTGCTGCTGGAGGCCTGGCCCGGTATTTGCAGTGGGCTGCAGAGCCCCAGAGTGCGCTGGTCGAGGGGCCAGCAGGCTGTGGCTGCTGATGGACACTGTCAGCCCCATGCACTCACTGGCTTCTCTGTGTGTGGGCCAATAGTATCAGACAGAAGCCACCCCGGACCCTGCCTTGCCTTGTCTTGTCCCACAGCAATGGCACCCCCACCCTGCCTCCTGCCTCACTTCACCTCACCCCACAGGACAAGCCTCCTGCCCACCATCCCACCTGCCAGAGAGCCCCTGGATCTCCCCCAACCCTGCCTGGCCCTCATAGGCATCCCCCCCCACAAGTAACATCAAAGTGGCCATGCCCACTCCAGCCTCACCCACCCACTCAGCTTTGACTCCCACAGCCATGCCCATCCAGTGAGCCACGCCCCCCTGGCCCCCCTGAGGGCACCACAATGCTGATGCGGCCCTCAATGAAATTGAGTTTGACACCCTTGATCTATCATTTATCTAGTTCTCTCTCCTTCTCTCTCCCCCCGCCTCTCTCCATATATAGTAATTTGCTATATGCTCTTTTTTAAAATCTGAAAATAATACATTTAGGTCTGGTTATTGGCAGATTATTTGGAAATGTACGCACAAAGTACATGAAAGGGCAGATGTCTTTACGTCTTTCTATCCCCCCCCCTTCCCATTTCTCCATTTCAGTCTTTGCCACTCGATTGACTTCCCTTCCAAGCAGCCTACGCTATCATGATTTTTGCACTGCTAGCACGGTGGTTCCTTGAAAACCAGCAGACCTAACCAGGCCGTTATTTATTAAGGCATCATTATATGTCTGTGATAGCATCATTTATAATCTAATAAATAGAACATATGCTGGGTCAAGACCAATTGTTTTGGGGATCCACTTATCGGAGCTGAGCAGGTGGCAGGGGCTGGCTAAAAGAACTTCTAAAGAAATGGACGGAAGTAAGGAAGTAATACAAAAATGATTGGTGAAAGTGTAAACAACATCCAATGTGCCAAAGGAATCTAGTGCCAGGATGGTAACCAAATAAAAAAGATTTTGCCTTAAATATGATCCAGGTTCTGTATTCTACATGAGGCCCTTTCAGTTACTCTATGCATCATTTCTTATCTGAGAATTCCAGCTTCAATCCACAAAGGGCTGCACCTTGAAACCTAAAGGAGGCCGGAAGACTACTCCAAGATTCCAACCTTTGGTTTGGAAGAGGTAACCTATAATTTGAAGCAGCACTGCTACTTCTAGCACTAAAACACGCCAGGAAATATAAAACTAAGACTGGGTTGAACTTCAGCCAAATTCAAGAGTACCGAGGGGGGAGGGGGAACACTAGTCTCCAGTCCCTAATCACATTATTTATTTAAAGATAATCACTGTACTATATCTATTGGAAATCCAGAAATAGGTCATGAGAATGCCGAGAGAAGGAGAAAGGAGGAGGAGGGATTGAATGTATTGTCTCTAATTGAGGCATTTTTTAATTAGTTTTGTTGAGTCAAAGCCCTTAAAAACTTCAACATAATCCCTGCTGATACATTAAGTGTAGAAAATTCCTGTAGGGTTTTGCACGGGAAGTCTGCAAAATTAAAATCTAGCTAATACAAATGCAAGGTTTAGAAGAACGCTTTTCCATCCACATAGAATGCTTCTAAGATCAACACCACAGATTCTAAATAGGAGCAGAGACATTATTCCACAGATTAAATTCTGAACTTGAACCAAGAGTACAAAAGTAACATTGCAATCACCAATTTAATTCCTTACTCTTTCCCATACCTGGAGACCAAACTGTGTATTGGTGTTTCCACAAAGGAGCAAAGATTGTTTGTTTGTTTTTTACCTGGCTGTAGTCATTGATGGAATAGATTTTGCAAATATCTGAAATTCTCATTGAAAAGCATGATGGAATCTTTGTACTAATTTATTTGAAATATAGAATAGAATAGAATAGAATAGAATAGAATAGAATAGAATAGAATAGAATAGAATAGAATAGAACAGAACAGAACAGAACAGAACAGAACAGAACAGAACAGAACAGAACAGAATAGAATAGAATAGAATAGAATAGAATAGAATAGAATCTGGAAGGGACCTTGGATGTCTTCTAGTCCAGCCCCCTGCTCAAGTAGGAGAATCTATACCATTTCAGACAAGTGACTGTCCAGTCTCTTCTTAAAAACCTCCAGTGATAGAGCGCCCACGATTTCTGAAGGCAAGCTGTTCTATTGGTTAATTATCCTCACTGTTGGGAAATTTCTCCTTAATTTCAGATTGCTTCTCTCTTTGATCAGTTTCCAACCATTGTTTCTTTAATTCTTTAATTTAATTCATCAGATTGTTTTACAATCCTTACATAGACAACTATTGAGGTGGCATTTTATTTTTTTTAAATTTTATTTTAATCCCATTTATATCCCGCCCTTCTCCGAAGACTCAGGGCGGCTTACAATCTAAGCACAAATTAATGTGCTTAGCAATAGCCTTCATTCTATGTATATGCCTGCTTATTAGGGCTTTCACACACACCCTAAGCAGCATTATTACAAAGTCAGCTTATTGCCCCCAACAATCTGGGTCCTCATTTTACCTACCTCGGAAGGATGGAAGGCTGAGTCAACCTTGAGCCTGGTGGGATGCGAACCTGCACTAATTGCAGGCAGCTGGTGTTACTTAAGGAGGCATTAGCCCACTGCTCCACCAAGGCATGCAAACATAGAGGCTAAAATACAGGCAAGAAGAACAAAGTACAACAAAAATCATAACCAACAGCAAGATGCCTTTAAATCTAGCCATGGAATTAGCAAAAGAAGAAGAGTAGTGACAAAATATGATAAGAATCTTCAGGTGGTGACCTCTTGGGAAAAAAAGAGATATCTTCACAGGGTGCTAATAAACAAATTAAGATACTTGCAAGAAAACCTCTTTACAGCACATTTAAAACTTCTGCAGATGGGATGCTGCAAATGAGAATCCCCTTGAAAAGGCCAGAGCAATTCTGAGTCTAAGCCTTAATAGAAAACTCTGTAATCAGAACAAAAAATGTCCCCCCCAAAAAAAAATCCCCCACGTGGGATTGTTCACACATTAGTGGCAATTGCAATTCAGCCAAGCCAAATTATAAGGGCTCTGTCTCCAATCTGTCTAACTATATGAATTTTACTATTGCCAGAAGTGTAATCTGTCATAGACAGAAATTAATCATAAACTCACAGAGTTTTGAAGTGAGAAGGAGTTTGGGAGATAATATTTTCCAACTTCTGGCTAATGTTAAATGCAAGATATAACTCCAGCAGGTTGAAGAACCAATCCTTAACAATTGGGCAAGCTGGCAGCAGAGCTGGGAAATAGTGGCACAACATCTGGAGAAGCATATGTTCTCCATTGTTAAATTACTGCATCTCTGACAGATGTCTATCCAGCTGCTTTATATATCTCTCCAGAGAGGAGAGCCCACCACTTCCCAAGGCAGGATTTTCCAAAATCTGCTTCCTTTCAATTTCTAACCATCTATTATATTCCTGTTCCTTGGACTCTGTGTGTGTGTGTGTGTGTGTGTGTGTGTGTGAGAGAGAGAGAGAGAGAGAGAGAGAGAGAGAGAGAGAGAGAGAGAGAGAGAGTTTCAGCCATTTGAGATTGCTACCATCTCTCTCTTTAGTCTTCTCTTTATTGTTACCTCTTCAGCTTTTTCTGATAGGAATTGATTCACTCATCTTCATCTTCATTTTTTTGTCCTATGTTATAAGTAAACTTCATAATATATAATACTCAGACTCTAGTGGACTTCATGGACACCAGGTTGGTTATTCTGGCCTTCTATGATCAAATAGCTTTGGGATTTCCTGATTCTTGGCTCTCATCGATGCATTAACCAGGACTCATCCTGCATTAGCCAGAGAATTTTATAGGGGAGATGGTGACATAAAAATTTAATAAATAAAATAAATTTTAGGTCATGCAATGGATCTAGCCTTTCCTGAGTTCTGGAATCATTCTCAAAGTAAGTGAAAACAGACAACATTTCCCCATCTCTCCAGATTACCACCAGTATCCTGAAAAGTCCTGTGTGCTTTCTGGGTCTAATAACAAACGTAGTGAAATATTTTTTTTTCCATTTCACTGAAAACTGAGCAGAAAGGGTTACTTCTGCATACACATCATGGTCTTGACAGAAATCTGTTTCCACCCCAGCACCTATTTATGATTTATACTCAATTGCAACATGCTGTGAGTTAGCTCTTTGTCTAGCTTGACCCCAAGACACACATTTTCTAGGGAATAATTTTACTATCAAAACAGGATCTTTCTTTCACCACACATAGATGTATCCTCCTCTCTCACCCACCCCCAAATCTTTTTTCAAAGATCTTCAAATCTTTTCCTTCCTGTGTAGTTGACTGGCTATTTTTACCATTACAAATGGCTACCACTTAGTTTTTTAAAAAAAAAACCCTTTATAATCTTAATACAGTCATTTAATATAGTGACACTTTCATGTATAGAGATTGAAAGGCTTAAGAGAAAAAGGGGGAAGAACATTTTGAAGGGGGAATTGGTTGTATTTTTATATATTGCTATATTGCTATCAGGAAAAGGGAAGACAAACATCTATCAAGCCAACTATCAAACAAAGCCATTTCAGATTAAAACATAGAACATCATTGGAACTGGAACTATCATGTCACCCCTAGTCCTTCTTTTCATTAAACTACACATACTTAATTCCTGCAAACTTTCTTCACGTATTTTAGCTTCCAGTCCCCTAATCATCTTTGTTGTTCTTCTGCACTCTTTCTAGAGTCTCACTATCTTTTTTATATCATAGTGACCAAAACTGGATGCAGTGTCCCAAGTGTGGTCTTACCAAGGCATTATAAATAACACCAACACTTCATGCAATCTTGATTCTATCCCTCTGTTAATGTAGCCTAGGACTGAATTGGCTTTTTTTGGTGGCTGTAGCACAATGTTAGCTCATAATTAAGGGAAAGTTTTTCTCACTTGGTCCTTCTGAAGAGCAATAATATCCGATTACTAAAGCGTCATTCACCCTGCCAACTTGCTTGAACTCAGAACGGACTGGTTTTCTGATTCCTGAGGACATGTCTTCACACCAGAGCCTCCATCTTGAAAACAGCCTCGCCACTGAAGAGATATGGCAAAAACCTGGTGTCTTCTAGTGGAAGGTAGAAGAAGCCTCCCTCTACCCAAGCATACTGATCCTCATAGAACAGGGGTCTGAAAAAAGCACGGCAGACTGGAACTTGGATAAAGGATTTGCCCACTTCCAGAAGGAAGTGCTAAAAAGAAATTCAAAATAAGCATATCTTGACTTTCTATCACTGAGGATGAGAGGAAAGCTCACTGAATTGGGAAGAGACTTACAAAACAATTGCAAGCAGACCAAGAACATTGGTACTTGAGTCAGAGCAACACACCCTGCCACCAACCCACTGAAATCAAATATAAATAAATAAAAGCTATTTTAATGCTTCCCAAGTACCCCTTTCCAATCCTGGTATGAAAATGATTTTTTTGGGGGGGGGGGATTTGTTAAAAAAAGTAACTGACTCTCTTAACATATCTACCACATGGAGAGGGCTCATCCTGAAGATCACAGTTCTGCTCAGAAAAAAATGGTCAGCAAAGAAAATGGTCAGCAAAGAAAATGGATCTCTGTTTAGAGAAATATCTTAGCCTCTTATCAACACCACAAGAGGACCAGATCTGTACCCACTAATTCTATCCCTTTACATCCCTAGAAGGGCCTTTGTATAACGTGTGCATTAGAGCTTCCATCCCAAAGACATTTGTCATTTTTACATCGACAACGATAGGAGCTTGGACTTGTTGGCACATATGTCATCAATATGGGGTAGTTGGCACAGTCGCTCCCCACCTCACACATTATTAGAACATGTGGCATATTTTTGGGAGCAGGACATCTTGGCACTTAGTTTTGCTCTCTTTACTTTGCCATTGACAAGAAATATGACTGGGACATATGCCACAATCATTCAGTCCCCAGTGTTAGGCTGGGGATAGATTCCAGCATGAACAGCAAAGGAGTGAATTCTATTCAGTGAATGCCCCTCCCCAGTAAGTGGGGTTTGATCTCCCCTTTCTAGCTTTTCCATGGCATCAGCAAAAACAAAGCCAGCAGAAGGCCCTACTCATCTCTATAGCCGTTACCGGTTTTGCTCCCTTAGAGCAGATGTAGATTAACCCACGTGCTCTTTTTACATCCCATTCACCTTGTCTATAATCTCTCTTCCCCCCCCCCTTCCTCCCCAAGCTGAAAATGCACAGTGAGCAGCCCAAAATATCTCTGGTTTGCTCCATGATGCCAACCGCCCAAAATACTCTCACCTCTGAGATGCCACCTGCTCTCTTTCCTCCTGTGAATAATCACACTTTTCTCTTTGCCTTTGCTTGGCACCGGCTAAAACTGCCAGTGTTATAGAAAAGAGCCAATTAAAGGTAGGTGTATGTGTGTGTGTGCACACACGCGCGCATACGCACACACACACACACACACACACACATATATAATATTCTTTCTTAATGTGCTTTGTCAAAGAGAAGCAGTCATGCACTTTAGAGGACAGAGCAGAAAAAAAGGAGAAGAACAATTTCTCATCTTAAAGTATGTAACATTTAAATATCAGGGAAAAAACTTTGTTTTCTAATGAGGGAACTACTGAAGAGGGGAGAAATGAATTATATGCTTGATGTAGACTGAAGGCTGGGAAAATTAAGACCATTTCCCATGGTGTGAATGAACTGATTTCAGTTTGCGAGAGTAAATTAAACCTTTGGGAGAATTTGTCTTCCATTAAATTGAACAGCTAAACAGGCACAGAAGATTTTAATGTCATCGCCAACAAAACCCTAAAGGTTACTCAAAGAAAACAAAACAAAAATGTATGGCTCCCTCTCTTCCCACCCACCCCCAACTACTAGAAGCTTCCTTTTTCATTGGCAACAATAAAATAAAATAAAAATATGGAAGGCAGAAGGCCTGAAAAAGTATGGAAAGAAGAATAAGGCTCTTGCAAGATCATAATTTCATTGCTATACCATATGCTATTAATGTCTGTCAACAAATGTTTAGCCAGCAACTGCTGACAGAACCATATTTGCTATCTAAATACATCATAAATAAATCAGTAATGAACTGCTTTAGTAAACCTTCTGTACCAACTGGAAATACAGAGTGAGTAAACAAGCTCGCTAGGACTGTTTTGCGATAGGAAAGATCTACCAGTGTTTAATGATAAGACAAAGTCACTCACACCTCTTTTTTTCCCCAGCACGCTCAAATATGCTGGAAGGAAAATCTTGATAGAGAAAGAGTAGATACAGGGGAAAAAAATGTGGCTAGATAAAGGTTTAAGAAACCTAGAAGGGGACAGTTAGAATATTGAGTCCCACCTCCTGCTTATTTCATGAAGAGTCCTGTTGGTGCAGTGGTTAGAATGCAGTACAGCAAGCTACTTCTGCTGACTACCAGCTGCCAGGAGTTCGGCAGTTCAATTCTCACTGGCTCAAGGTTGACTCAGCCTTCCATCCTTCCGAGGTTGTAAAATGAGGAGCCAGATTGTTGGGGGCAATAGGCTGATTCTGTAAACTGCTCAGAGAAGGCTGTAAAGCACCATGAAGTGGTATATAAGTCTAGGTGCTATTGCTATGAATCCAAATTGAAAGTACAAGGTAGGCCTCGATAGGGACCAAACTTGCTTTTGCTAAGCAAGGGGTGGGTTAAGTAAATTGTCCCCACACATCATAGATACATGCCAGTTGCCAAACACCTGAATTTTGATCACCTGACCATGGGGATGATGCGATGATTTAAGTTTGAGGACTGGTTGCAAATCCCGTTTTTTCAGTGCCATTGTGACTATTATGGTTGTAAATCAAGGACTAGCTATAATCTAGATTAAATGCCTGTCCATCTTCTTAAACATGTCCATCATGTTCATTATCTTCCTTCATTCCACTCTCAAATTGTTTTCCCATTCCCCATTGGGAAGTTTTCCTAATGTTCATCAGCAATTGGATCATACAACTTCTTCAGGATGTGTACCGAAGTCAAGGTAGGCAAAATTTTCAAGACTCCTAGGCAATCTCCCCTTCATTCTTCTTGTATTGTCCCATTAAGGTGAGATTCTGGCAATGTCATCTCAGCTATTATATAAACTTCACTAAAATCTCACTGAGTCACTTCCTGAGGCACAAGAAACAGGTACTCATCCAAAGCCCTCTGAGATTTTGGTAAGATTATAAGATTTCATATAGGGATGGTAACTGTCAATGCAATTTGGTAATCTGGTGAAATTTCAAATTATTGTATTTCATGTAGGTGGGCAGTGGCTGTAGATACCATTTAGGAGTGTTGCACATGTTGTGGTATCTCTGAGTGCCACATTATTATGCTCTGGAATGGGAATATCATGCATAACTTAGAATGTCCCTCACCAACTTGGCTGGATTTCTGGAAATTACTGTCTGAACATATCTGGAAGGAAACTAATTGGCAGACAATAAAAGGATCAAATGGAAGCAAACCATAAACCTGTCCACCAATTATGCTAGACTAACATGGGACATTGGAGGCAGCCTCTTGGCACTTTCAGAGACACATGACTAGGTATTGACCCAGAAAAGCAATTTATCATGTTATGGCAACATGAAAAATCTACCGTATCAACTCACTCCAGAAGGAACCTATTTCTTGCACTACCCCATTGTTGCATACGGGGAAAAAAACAACAGTGTGCCCAGTGTTCTCTCTTCTGGGAATGTGATGGAATGTGAGAATCAGTAGGGAGGACTTTTGGCAACCCAGAGCTTTCCCAGAGAGAGGCCCAGAATAAGAGACTATGCAGTTCCAAACCAGATGGAGGAGCAGGGAAGAAGTTCAGGGTAGCCACACCTTAGAATCTCTCAGAATACATTTAGTAAGTTTATAGCTTTAGTTTGGCAAGATTATAGCTTTAGTTTGGCAAGATTCTATCCATTGTTGTTGTTGTTAGTTGCGAAGTTGACCCATCGCGACCCCATGGACAACGTTCCTTCAGGCCTTCCTGTCCTCTACCATCTTCTGGAGTCCATTTAGGCTCACGCCTACTGCTTCAGTGACTCCATCCAGCCACCTCATTCTCTGTCGTCCCCTTCTTCTCTTGCCCTCAACCTTTCCCAGCATTAGGCTCTTCTCCAGTGAATTCTTTCCATTAGGTGTATGCAAATAAAATATTGAATTTGATTGGATTTTGCTGGAGCCTGACATCAACCTTGCAAAGCTAAAGCTATAATTTTATTATCTACTAGATAGAGAAGTTACCCTGCACCTCTTCCCCCATCCACACCCAGCTGGGGATTGCACAGTCTCTTAATCGACTCGGAAGGCTCTGTGTTGTCAAGACTCTCCACCCCCCACCTGCTCCTGCAGGTGTGTATACCATCACATTGCCTCAAAATACTTGCCCTTGGATCTAAAGTTGCAAGTTGCAAGGAGCAATGCCAGGACAGGCTCTTGACTGCAGTTCACTTGATTGATGATTCTGCAGTATAATATCCACATGGTTTTGATGCTAAAGGAGATAAAGCAGTTGTAGAGCAGGCAGACTTCACACAGAGTCTCCCACTGAATTTAGCTGGGAAGTGGGGGCTTTGAGACCCGGAGAAGTTATAATAATACATATGGAGGGAATAGCTAGGCACAAGCATTTTCAAGGTCAAAAATACCAACACAACATGGATCGGTGACTCTATTTAATAGGGAGAAATTGCAGCACTAAATGCCACGTTCATTCAGAAGAGAAAAGCTTTAAAAGTCATATAGAGAGGGCATCAGTTCAAACTTATTTGTCCAATTGGAGGTGGATAGCATAAGTAATATACGTAGCTCTGCGGAACAACTTTACACAGCCATAACACAGAGATTATCATTTCAAGTTGGTTACACTGACATTGAAACCCTTGACTGAATCTCAACTCACTAGGTTTACTGACTTGTGTTATTCATATAGTATTGGGTTAATTCATACAGAAGCCTTATTAAAGGTTGTTGCACACTTCACTCACACTTACACATCCACCCATCCAACACAGAAGCATTAGGTCCCTGCTCCCTGATTTTCTTAAACCACCTTCTGCTGTTACACCAGCTCCTGCCAACTGTAGCTCACACTTACCCTCTGAAATATACACTGTGATCAAATTAGTTCTGATTTGAAGGGCAAATGCAAACCATAGTTTCCCCATTTAAGTATAAGTGCAAACTGACAGGGGAAAAAAGAAAAGTGGTAGAGAGATAAATCAGAGCTGACACAGGTAAAAGAAGCGATGGTGTAAGTCTAAGATTTGGTCTTGAAGGTATTATATGGATCAATTATGTATCTGATCTTAAGTTTCACATCTATTCATTGGTTAGTCCAGCCTGTCAAATTTTGACATCTCAGGCAGTATTAACATCCTTATCATCAACCAATGGAATAAAATCTGCACTTCTTTGGTATCCAACTTCAACTAACAGTTTGTATTTTCCCTTGTATGTATAACCTTCTTAAAACTTGCGTTTTTGTATGTATGTAGCTACCTATTCTGAGACATATTGAAAATCCTGGGGTTAACTTTGAAAGCTGTATATGGCCTGAGATCAAAACATCTACAGAGGTGCTTCTCCCTATATCATCTTGCCACAATTTAGCAATAAATAAGAAACATATTTATCCAAGCTCTTCATATTTATTATGTAGGGCTATGCAGTGCTTTGGATTCATTTCCAAAAATCTGCTTCAGGGAATGAAGAGGAATGCACAGAATAGTTGTCTGCAACTCTTTGATCCATCCTAATTTAGCCTCAGGATCATGTGGCAGCCGCTGCTCAATCCTAGGAAAAGATGCAGCTGCTTTAAAGAGTTGCAGACAAGTAGTACATTTGCATACCAGAGTGCTCTGTATCAGTTTTGTGAAATAGAACAGCAGTCCCCAACCTTTCCGGCTTGGCGAACTTGCCGGGTGGGGGAGGGGGAGAGGGAATGGTTCTGCCTGAGGTGCACACAGCTCCATCTGCATGAGTGGCAAGTGCACATGTACACTTTTCTACAATCTCAGTGAACAATTGTAGAATTCTACAATTCCACAAGTTATAATTTGATCCCTTGTAAAATTGCCTAATTATATGATTACCTTTTTGTGAGAATGCAGAAAATTTGTGAGATTTTGTTTTTCTTATTTGAATTATTACACGAACTCATACGAGTGCATTGGACTCTTGAAAGTTTTGTCAGATCCTGAAAAATGTGAGCCATTTTACTATTTTAATTTAACCTGAGGCTGAGTTTTATATTATTTATTCTTTCCTCCAGTAGTATCACTTATACAATTTTCCCACCACATCATCCCTACTTTGATTCTACTCATGTCCAAGTCTCATTTGCTGGATCCACAGCCTTTTACATTATTGTTTTTGTACCCTATCCAGAATTTTCTGATTGAGTAGTATAAACATTGTAATTATAGATCAATCAATCAATCATGCAAACTTACTAACCCAATTTCATTCAAAAAACCCTTTTAATTCCATCATTAAAATGAACATATCCAGTTCAGGAATAATTAATTAAATATCATTCAAATCTACTGAATTCCCATATAGTGTTTAAAATATCCAAACTAAAGATGAGAGCCTTAGAGTTAACTTTATATCAGAGAAAGAAGCTTTAATTAAGATGTGACAAGGTGATGGGCTGCAGCTTATTCCCAATCTTATTTTAGCAGCACAGTATTTTTCCCCCTCTTATTTTAGTCCCAGCTGGGTAGAAAAATTTAGGATGGAATAAAAACAGACTTAATTTACAACTGTATTTGGGATAGATAATATTTTACAGATCTCACATAAGGACAAAGTAGAAATTGATGCATCCTCTTAATCCCTTCAGATGCATAACTCTTTATTCAATTTCTGTTGACATTTGAGTGAAGATATTTCTTTCTACTCTAAGCTATTTTTATTCAGTGGGTTCACAGAATAGTGTTAGATGGAACCCTCTGTATAGGAAAATAATCTTTCTACACATAGGCTGATATGCTTAGAATCTGTAATATTGCCCATTCATTCTGACCTAGTCAAAGAGTAACCTATCTGTGTACAGCAGAAAAGCAGGGGGCGGGTGGGAGAAAGAGAAATACAGAATAAATCATTTTGAATGAGCATGTTAACCCATTGACCCCATATTTGGTAGTCACCTGGAATTAGGGGACTAAATGTTAAAATATCGAGATGGGAAGGGGAAGAAGTCAAAGGCCACAGATAGTCATAGAGGTAGAGCAACAGGGTGGGGTAGGAGCTCCTTTAGCAATTTATAAACATAGATTAGAGTTTTCTTTCCCTTTTAAGAAAAAAAAAGCATAAAGTACATGCAACCAAGCCATACCAAACCAAACGTTATCAGGCCACGTTCCCCGAGGTGCTATTTGTTCTTGTGACAAGTTGCAGTGATAGTGGAACAGGACTGCCAAGTTCCCAAGCAGCAATGTGAAGGAAAGCTTGTGATACAGAAAAGCAAGAAGGAAAAAAAACCACATAGGCAAAATCACAGCCATAATAGAATTGTCACAATTTAGATATATCTTCCCTGTCCCAGGAATTCCAATTGTTTATTTTTTCTGATGCGTAAGGAGTGGCTGGGTAGATAGCCTCATTAGTTCACTATGAAGGGCATGTTGTCTTTGTGTCTTCAGGTGTCTTCACACATGCTCATCTCCAGAGACATCAAGCTGCAGATCTGTAGCCCAAAGGTCAAGAGATAGACAAGCAAGATGTCTGAAGAATGAAGCATTCCATCCAAAATTGGCTTATTCAAGGCTCAGTTCAGTTCATGATACAAGATTCAGTTCATGGTGTTGTTGTTTTTTTACCTCCTAAATCTTCCTAGGTTTTCTGCTAAAAGGATTTGTTATGGCCGAAGGACAGAGTGATGGTGATTCTTTTGTTTTGTGAGATCTTGCAAAGGTTGGCCATTTTATCTGGGTGTTCTCAACTTTCTGTAGACACAGAATTTGTCTGTCTGGATTAAAGCACATGTAGAAATACATAATGGTGTTTATAGCTCCAGAAAGTGAGACATAGACATTGTTATTACTGTAATGTAATTGCTATATTACTTTCAATAAAAACAGATTTCTATTATATGGCTTTTGCCCATGCTTAAATTAGAATGATGTGCATTATTCTTAGTATACATTCCTCAAATAAGTCCTGTTATTTCCTTTTGCCAGTCATGGGAAATATTTTTTGCTATCATAGCATCTTGGCTTCAGATTCTGGGTTGCTCAGAAAAGATCAAGCCAGAGGTTTTGGTTTATATATAACACATGGTATAAGTAACAATGATGACGATTCAGGCTTCAAGAATGCCTATGGATTCTATTTTTGTTTGTTTCTTTTTTTAAAAAAAAATAAACAGGTTGGCTGCTACAAAGCAAAACATATGTGCTCCCTTGCCAAAAATGCTATTCTTCTTACAATAAAATGTCATGTGTCCCCTGGCCCAAAATCAATATCTATCTTTTCAGAAAGGAAAACACAAATAGTGCCAGAGTTACTGGCAGAGATTCCTGGAGTCTGACTCAGCACAGCTTGACTAAATTCTAGCTCATGATTGGCACAAGGCTTTCTGACATGCAATATGGCAGACCAGATAACAATCTAGCTTGCATACTAGGAAGCAAAAACTAAGACAGCTTTTTGCCCTCCACCGATATGAAAATTCAATTCCATCTTTACAAGGACTGTAGTATAAACCCAGTGCTTCTTCCTTCCACCATTCCTGTGGTTTAATGGATTTTTTGCTCTGTACTCCTCTGCCTCGAAGTCAATTGTTGATGTAACTGGCATCTCTGCCCTGAGAAATTCTGGTTTTTGACATCTGCAGATAGGGCCATCTGGATTTGTCAGCTTCAACATCCATTGATAAGAATAATCAGCAGGGTCCTATATACCAGCCTGCACCAATTTAGTATTAGCTCTTCTTGGTAGGTTAGGTTTTGAGGAGATTCTAGTTTATTTTTCATTCAAAAATTGCCTTGGACGATGAAGTTGTCTCCTTGAAAGAAAATACCATTATACTCGTGGAGATGATTCCCAGATAAGGAGGCATATAATTGTAATGTAATCTTTTTTCCCTAAGAAACTTTCTACATGTACTTTCCCACCCAGCCTCCACATACTTCATCACTGCTTTCAGAATCTGTAAATCAATTTCAGAGTTTAGGTCCAGATCAAGATAAGCCAAAATTAAACAACATCACAAACATGGATTCAAAAAACATCACATTAATATTAATTTGATCTCAAAATGATAGCCCTGAAGGTGCTATTTCAAAAAGCAACTGGGTTTTTTTTTGGTTTTGCTTGAAGATGTTTTGCTTCTCATCCAGGAAGGTTCTTCAGTGATGACTGAATGGTGGAGAATGGAAGGATTTATATTCCTTGCAGTCATCTGATCATTAGCACTCTCTCTGAGAATCATTGAGGCTGCTTGCAGGTTTATCTGTGCCCTCAGGATCATCTGAATATGGGTGTAGAACCTTCTTGGATCTGCTGAAAGGACTGTGTCTTCAAGCAAAGACAAAGAAAGGCCGGTTGCCTTTTGAAAAACCACCTTTGAGCCTACCATGAACTGGATGCCTGAGAAACTCCGTAGACCTCTCAAAATGATAGTTAAAAGAAGCAGAGAGAACATTTATAATCTCACTTGGTTTTTTTCCCCCTTCACTGCCAATCTTCCACATTTATGTTAGCCAAGAGGAGATAGAAAATGTTCTGAAAAATGAGAAAGGAATGGGAAATGTTGATCCACAGCAGCGCAGACAGAGGTGGGAGGGTGATTAGCCAACTTGGCCCAATATCTGTCAGTGTTTGTCCACAGCTTTTCAGAGGGGGCAGGCACAGTGGTATATTAGTGTTTCCCATGCTGCTTACACATTTCATTTTTTGATGTCTTCCTGTCCACAAAATAAAAAGAGGTGGAGAGAGGGAAAAAAAAGAACTGCTAATTTATAAGGCCTGAAATAGTAGCTGCTAATGGACTTTTGCACTTGTTCCTTAGTTGCAGTAAGGTCACAGTCAGAACTGGCCTCTATTTGATTTTTCAAGCAAAACCCTGTTTTTCACATGTATAATTGGCACTTATTAAAAACATACGCACAGGCTGAGCTTGCAAGAGAAAACAGAAAGTGGCATTTTTCATACCTGCTGCTTTCCTGGATGGTATCTCTGGAAGAAAAGGGGGGAAAAAACCACTGCCCCAGTTTTGTATTTTCACAGGCACTTGGCAGTTTTATTTTGTTTTAAATCGTGTTTGAGAAGTGGGTATTGCAACGGCTGTGCTTTGGGTCCACTATTGCGTTGTTCTCCTGGTTTTGTTAATTGCAAACCTTTATTGCAAAGATGTTCCTTTGAACTTAGCAAAACTGGCTGTAGCCACGATAAACCTGAATCATACTGAGCGGCATGGAGTACTTGTCTACACCTGTGTGGACAGGTGTATGTGTGCATGTGGGGGCCCCTGGATGGCCACCTTTTGATGTCTGACAATCTGCATACATGAAAACCTGTGTGTCTTAATGCTGAGGCAGACCACACAGTATAGCCGTGTGGTATTTGTTTGTGATCCTATTTTTTTTAGCAAAATAACTTTAAAACTATACATTTCCTTTTTTTATTGTCAGAAATAATGCACTTTCATTGGAGAGTGTACCTTACTGTATGTAGGACCACTATGTCAGACAAACAGGCAGAAGACTGGCAGAACACATTCACGAACACCGACTAGCAATCAGAAGGCATATAGACAAGATTTAACCATAGTTTCAATTGGGAAAATGTGACCAACCTTGACCAAGCCAAGTCCAAAAGTGCCAGGGAATTTCTAGAAGCCTGGCACTCTGACACATCAGCCATCAATAGACATATAGACATTAACAACATCTATAGATTGTGCAAAAGAGACAATCAACCAGCCCCAAAAGGGAACAAAAAGACCCAAGCACCTCCCCACCAGTAATCGGCACCCAGTTCAGCATAGATCAACTCCAAGGTTAACATCAGACCAGCAATCAAGTAAGCAAAACCCCAATCAAGAAACTGCCAAAGAAGCCAACAGCAAACAGCCCAACCAAAGAATATCTAAGACCACCCCCACCAACACTGAGAGCAAGCCAGCAAATATAAACTGACAGGGAACTGCACTCCTTACTAACACTGATGATGTTACCTAGCTTGGGTAACGAAATGTCTGCAAAAAAAAAAAAAAAAGCAAGCTCAGAGAGCACCAAGGACCCCTCAAAATGTGCCTTATTGGAAAATATGAAGCTATGCCTGCTTAACTTTTGTTTGTCCCTCTTGCTAATTATTGGATGGCATAAAGGGATGAATTGCGGAGACAGCTGGAGTTTTCTGTCAATTGCATGAACTGCTGTTATTGGGCATTATGCTTTGTTTTGCTTTTCGCCCTACAAAGGGGGGGGGAAACACCTTCCCTTGGCCACCTCTCCATTCTGGCTGTGCTCTACTCTGAAAGGGTTAATCAAGATGAGTGACAGCCTTTCTGCATGATTTACAACTTGGAACCCTGTAGTGAAACCAGTGCTTGATGGATGATCCTGAAAGACGGAGACTAACCATAAATCATGTCTTTGAATCATTGACAAAGATAAAGGAGAGGAAGAAAAAGCACTGGCATTGACATTCATTCTCCCAATAATGTACATTGACTAGTTACAATACAGAACCTTAATTAAAAAAAGACGACTCTGGAGTGGTCACCCCAGTGTGCAGAGAGGGCTGCCGTGGACTCATTCACTGCAGCGGCAAAATAGAAGTTCAGGCTTTGACCTGAGGTCTGCAACATTTGTCAAATAAGAATTGGAAAGTTAGTTTACCTTATGGCTAAGCAACTTAAACTCTCAGGCCAAATATAGCCACCTGTGTCCCAGGACTTTAAAAGCTGTATCTCTTCTCCAAAGAGCGCAGAGAAGAGCAGTAAAGATGATTAGGGGACTGAAGGCTAAAACATATAAAGAACTGTTGCGGGAATTGGGTACATTTAATGAAAAGGAGGACTAGGGGTGATAGCAGTTTTCCAATATCTGAGGGGTTGCCACAAAGAAGAGGAGGTCAACCTATTCTCCAAAGCACCTGAAGGTGGGACAAAAAGCAAACGACAGAAACTAATCAAGGAGAGAAGCAACTTAGAACTAAGGAGAAATTTCCTGACAGAATAATCAGTGGATGGACTTGCCTCCAAAAGTTGTGAGTGCTCCAACAATGGAGGCTTTTAAGAAGAAATTGGACAACAATTTATCTGAAATGGTATAGAGTTTCCTGGCTGAGCAGGGGGTTGGACTAGAAGACCTCCAAGGTCCCTTCCAACTGTGATATTCTGTCATTCTGATAACTTCTCTCTCTCCTCCCCCCACCCATCCATCAGCTGATAGCCTCAACAGCAAAGACATGCCTGATCAAATTGCTTTGCCAGTGTTAAATTATGAGTGCTAATCACTCCCCTTGGTTAAAACCAAACCCTAAGACAAACTAGTCTGTCATAGTAATGCTGGCCAGTTTGGACTGCTACATTTTAGCCACATATTGCACAACTGTTGAAAATGATGAATATGATATAGATGGTGGATCTCCTAACCAACTCTCAAAGGCCTTTTGAGCCATATTCTGGAGAAACTTTTCACAGTACTTTGAAAGAGCTCCTGCCACAACTCGTCAATGAGATAAATTGAGTCTCATATAGTATCAAAGCTTGTGAATGGATGTTCACTTTAGCTAGAGGGAAAAAAATAGCCATTTATATTTCTAGAGCTAGTATATTAATTTGCTCCAAAATTTCTTTCACAGGAGTAATAGGTAATAATAGCACTTGGCACTGGGCCTAGAGTCTACTGGCAGCCAATGTAATAGCCATAATATGGATATTACCATAGATTCTGCTAACATTCTGGCTGCCACACTTTGCACCAGTTGTAGCTTCCAAGTCATCTTCAAAATTAGCTTCATGTAAAGTCACTCAAAATTTCTCTGAGCTGTATGCAACCTGGGCAGAGGAGATGGCTGAGGTTTTCATTATTTGGGAGAAAGTTAAGCCTATGAATAAGGGACGCGGTGGCTCAGTGGGTTAGGACGCTGAGCTTGTCGATCAGAAGGTCGGCAGTTTGGCGGGTCGAAGCCCGAGTGCCGCGTAGCAGAGTGAGCGCCTGTTACTCGTCCCAGCTTCTGCCAACCTAGCAGTTCGAAAGCACGTAAAAATGCAAGTAGAAAAATAGGGACCACTCCGGTGGGAAGGTAACAGTGTTCCGTGCGCCTTTGGCGTCTAGTCATGCCGGCCACATGACCACGGAGACGTCCTCGGACAAGCGCTGGCTCTTCGGCTATGAAACGGAGATGAGCACCGGCCCCTAGAGTCGGAAACGACTAGCACGCATGTGCGGGGGAACCTTTACCTTTACCTTTACCTTTAAGCCTATGAAACTTGAGGAAATGCAGGGGATTTGTTACATCATAAACTCATCCTCTTGCCACCAAGCATATTGTGAAGTTCACAGATGATACAACAAGTAGTGGGCCTTATTCATGATGACAAGGTGGAAGCTTATCATAAGGAGGTTGAGTGGTTGGTGAACTGGTGTAAGGAAAACAGCCTAGTTTTAAATACTGGAAAAACCAAAGAGATCACTCGATTTCAGAAAAGGCAGGCACAGCCACACTTCTCTGTGCATAAATGAATCACCTGTGGAGATGGTTACCAGCATCAAATTCCTGGGTGTGCAGCTAACGGTAGTCTGGCTTGGTCGCTCAACAGTGAGAAACTGGTGAAGCAGGCACAGAAGCGCCTGCATTTTCTGCGTCGCATGAAAAAAGCACATCTTCCTTCCCCTGTCCTGACCACTTTCTACAGGGGAATGATCGAGAGCATCCTGTCATACAACATCACAGTCTGGTTTGGAAGCATCACTGCTTCAGACCGGAAGGTGGTACAGAGAGTGGTTAGGGTGGCCGAAAAGATCATTGGCAGTTCCCTCCCCTCCATCCAGGACATAGCACAGACGTGTTGCTTGAGCAGGGTCCATAAGATTCTCTGGGACACTACACATCCTCTTCACAACCTGTTTTCCTTGTTACCTTCTGGGAGGAGGCTTCATGGTTTCCACAGCAGAACATCCAGATTCACCCATAGTTTCATCCATACAGCATTAACCTTGTGCATTCTCAAGCTTCCTCCTTCCATTATATATTTAAGATGGACAGTATTTAATATTTAATATATATTTGTTATGTATATGTAGGGGTGTGGGTCTATATAGTATGGTTAGGTGTTTGTCATGTATGTGTTCCACTTTGAGAGTGGGCAACTAAATTTCATTTTTGATGTGTGCCATTGTGCCCACAGCAAAAAAATGGCAATAAAAGTTATCTTATCTTATCTTATCTTATCTTATCTTATCTTATCTTATCTTATCTTATCTTATCTTATCTTATCTTACCTTACCTTACCTTACCTTACCTTACCTTACCTTACCTTACCTTACCTTACCTTACCTTACCTTATCTTATCTTATCTTATCTTATCTTATCTTATCTTATCTTATCTTATCTTATCTTATCTTATCTTATCTTATCTTATCCCTTCTTGGTAAAAATGTGCAGCCAGGTGACAGAAGCTGAATCAGGACAATTGTGAATGTGTCCTTGACAGATGGAGTATCATGGCTCTCTCTAAAAGAAACAGTCATGCATCCTATCCTCAAGAAACCATCACTGGCCAATTATCATCCTGTCTCCAGTCTCCCCCTTTAGGGGAAAGTGGTAGAGAAAGAGGTTGGGCTGCAGTTGCAATGGGCCCTGAAGGAAATAAATTATCTGAACACATTTCAGTCATGTATTAGGCTCATGTTTAGTCTGAATTCCTCTTATATTCTCCTCCAGAAGTGGAATAAAAGTTGTGTGATCCACTTTATCCTGCTTGATTTCTCTATGGTTTTCAATACCATTGATTATCATAATTCAGCTGTGGAGTTAAGAGTGCAGAGCACTGTTTGCAATGCAAGGCACTCATCATTGGGCTTCCCTTGAAAAGCATGTGGAAGCTACTACCTGTCTAGAATGCATCACCTTGTGTAATGATGTGTGTCCTTCTGAGACCCATGCAACATTTCTACTTTGAGAACTATACTGACTTCTAGCTGACTTTCAGATGGAATTCAAGGTCCTAGGCATCTTTAGGACCTCTTTTTCCCAGTAATATCTACTCACCCAATGGGATCTAGTTGGATGGGCTCTTTATGTGTCCTCTCATCAGGGGTGATAGAAGCAAGCTTTCTTAATCACCACCCCCTCTTATACAATGGGATCCCCCCACATTTGTGAAGTCCCTTTCTTCTTGGCCTTCAAGAAATTATGAAAACTTTGCAGTTTCATCAATTCATGAAGGCCAGTTTTCTGTTCTTATGTCATGATAATGTATGATTATATGGTTAAATTTGTATTGTTTTAATCACAAATATGTATTGGTGAATTGTATGTTGCTCAGTCTGCTGATTGATGGGTGATCTATTGGTTCTCAAGAAAGAGACAGATAGATGATAGATTAGATAGATAGATAGATAGATAGATAGATAGATAGATAGATAGATAGACAGACAGACAGACAGACAGACATAGATTACATACATACATAGGTGACAGATCAAAATGCAGACATTGTTGGAAATTCATAATTTCCTGGCTCAGAAAACATCAAAGTACCTATTAAATGTGTGTTCTAGAATCAAATATGCATAGAAATGTATAATTCACGGTGCTTTCTTGGGAAAGATTGGTATCCATATTTCAGTATGAACATCCAAGCATGTGAAAATGGGAGACAATAAATTTATTTGAAACCATAAGAAGGTCTCATATGAAAATGACATGCCCTGGGCCCCAATAAGCAGAGAACTCAAGTTCAGCTAGGGTACACAGGCACCAAGAACATCTGTCTTTAATGGTTGTCTATAAAAGAGAATGTTAAAGGTTAACCCTATTTTATGGTCTCTCAAAACCTCTTGAGTTCCATATGCTCTGTCCCCACTTTAGAGCTGTAATGAAACCTGTAATAATGGGGTGAAGGAGAATTGTGGAAATGGTCTGATTAAAGTTGGCTTCCTGTGCTAAAGCAACATACTTAACATCGACCAAAGGGTTCATCCATTCTGATATAAATAGGTTTGGCTTTCTCTCGGGAGAAAGTATGCTTGATATGCCTCTATGGCTGGGGTGCAATACACTAAGGATGCAGGACAGACTTTTTAGGATTTTTTTCAATATTTACATGTATCCTCTTGGGTTATTATCATTTTTTTTTACTCAGATGCCATTAGCTCCCAGGGATGGCTTAGGCATACAATAGAAACAATAAAAAATCCAATGTTATAGAATTTACAAAACATCACAAACCACTGATATTACTTTGCAGGAGGGGAATCAAGACTAACAGAAGGAATTATAGAGCATAGCTGAAATTTTCTACCAGCTGATGTCTGACAATTTTGATAATGCTAGTCCATTTGGATGATTTTCAAAGGGAATGAGACAGATTTGTGAAGGATCAGGCTATGACTGGCAACTAACATTGATGACTTTTCGCTATCTCTTGAACGACAGGTTGGTTAAACCACAACCAACAAAGCAAGTGTCTCCCAAGATCACCTTTTTTCATCTTCCAGAAAGGTAAAAGTGAAGCTCTAATATGTCTAATCCCACTCAACAAGCATTCCAATAGAAGAAGCAATTCAGGAGCATTAATATGGTTACATTTACCCTAACTCTCTCTTCATAGAATTGATCCATCAGAATGACCAAGGACTTCTGTCAAATATGGGTGGAACCCAAATTAGTAAGGATCTAGAAAATCTATTTGTTCTATGAGTTTCTGGAAATGCAACATTACCTTCAATAGTGAGGACATTGGTCAACAGCAGGGGTCTTCAAACTTGGCCCTTTTATGACTTGTGGACTTCAACTCCCATAATTCCTCAGCCAACATGCCTGGTTGAGGAATTCTGGGAGTTGAAGTCCACAAGTCATAAAAGGGCCAAGTCTGAAGGCCCCTGGTCAACAGTTATCCAAGTACAAAGATTGCCCTCAATCTTTCCCAGCATTAGGCTCTTCTCCAGTGAGTCCTTCCTTCTTATTAGATGGCCAAAGTATTTGAGTTTCAACTTCAGGATCTGGCCTTCTAAAGAGCAGTCAGGGTTGATCTCCTCTAGGACTGACCGGTTTGATCGCCTTGCAGTCCAAGGGACTCGCAGGAGTCTTCTCAGGCACCATAGTTCAAAGGTCTCAATTCTTTGGCGCTCAGCCTTTCTTATGGTCCAGCTTTCACTGCCATACATTGCAACTGGGAAGACCATAGCCTTGACTATACACACTTTTGTTGACAGGGTGATGTCTCTGCTTTTTAGTGTGCTGTCTAGATTTGCCATGGCTTTCCTCCCGAGGAGTAAGCGCCTTTTAATTTCTTGGCTACAGTCCCCATCTGCAGTGATCTTGGAGCCCAGGAAAATAAAATCTGTCACTACCTCCATTTCTTCCCCATCTATTTGCCAGGAATTGAGAGGGCCAGATGCGACGATCTTGGTTTTCTTAATGTTTAGTTTCAACCCAAGTTTTGCACTCTCCTTCTTCACTCGCAACAAGAGGCTCTTTAGTTCCTCTTCACTTCTGCCATTAGAGTGGTATCATCTGCATATCTTAGGTTGTTGATGTTTCTTCCGGCAATCTTAATTCCAACTTTTGATTCATCTAGCCCTGCCTTTCTCATGATGTGCTCTGCATATAAGTTAAACAGGCAGGGTGACAGTATACAGCCTTGCCGGACTCTTTTCCCAATTTTGAACCAATCAGTGGTTCCGTGTCCAGTTCTCACTGTTGCTTCTTGGCCCGCATAAGATTACAAAAGTTAATTTTTTTTTCATTGCAGACTAACTTTTCTCAGTAAAGCCTACCAGTGCCACTGGAAGAAGAAGAGTCACAAAATATCTAGGATTCCCATTATTGCCAGCCCTACCAAACAGCCCCTTCCAAACTAAACCAAATCAAAAAGAACCTGCGATATTCTAAATTGCAGTGTTTCTCAACTTTGGCAATTTAAAGATGTGTGGACTTCAGCTCCCAGAATTTCCCAGCTAGCATAGGAATTCTGGCAGTTGAAGTCCACACATTTTCAAACTGCCATGGTTGAGAAACATTGCTCTTATGCAAAAACCAAGAACTCAACAGGGGGAAAACTCCAGGTTAAGGGGGATGAAAAGGTAATCCTCTACACATAGCTTGTAAGCCCTTGTAAAACTATTTGGAAACAAGAGCCCAAAGACTAATTTGGCTCACCCTTTATGGAAACACTCCTATTTTCACCTAATTCCCTGTGATTATTTCCTATTTCCAAGAGGGGCAATGAGACATTGGTACAACCAAAAGGGCAGAAAAAGAAGAAGGTGGAATAGTCTTTTTTTTTAGTCTTTTGTTGCTGCTACTGCTCCCCCCCACCCCCTTTAACATGGAGAGTGAAAGCTATGAACTGGAGAAGAAGTCTATAGCAAAATACTCAGCGCTGAACATTTGCAACAGCACTGTTTAATATGAATAACAAAATCACATTCACTTGAGCTGAATGCACTTGCTTTGAATGATTGTGTTAAACTTTCCACAGCAATATTGTCATTTGTCACCAAAGAGAATAAGGGAAATCCTCGGGGTGGAGGGGAAGGGTGCAGGGCAGGCTTTTTTGCTCTTTTTCCCTACTTTTCCTCTCTCTCTCTCACACACACACACACGTACATTTTTCCAGGTCTTCACTTTAGGAAGGTAGCACTGAAAGGATTAAAACAGCGCTAACGTTTAGTAAATCGACCCAATGTGATGTTTCTGTTGGATTGTGCAAGCATTAGACTCTGCATCATCTATCAATCGTACCATTGCATGTCATTTATGAAAGTCTTCTGAGCATTGTTTTCATCTCGCCCACTGCAAGTGGCAAGTCCTCATGAATACTGAAGAGCTCGCTAAATACAGAATCTCTTTTGTTTCGACAGTTTGGAATGGTACAATTTTGTTTTTGTAAAATGCATTCCCAAAGAATGGTTCCTTGTCTCGTCCAGTATTCTGTATTGCACATGTGTGCAAACTAACCCAAATAGTTTGGGTTATTTTTAGCATTAGTGACACCTCCATATTATGGACATTTATTTCAAGTATCTCCTTATCCTCCTTCAATTTATTTAAGCAAAATGGGTTCCCCCCTCCATATTTGTATTTACATTTTTTCCATTTCAATGCTTTTTATATGTACACTGCTTGCATTATTCCAAAAACTTGGAAGAGCAATATATAAGCAAAACATTCTCTGACATTTTAAAGACTAAAACCACGTAATTTTCTAGTTATTTTATTTATTTAGCTCATTTCCTTCTTTCTACTCTGGCAAGCACTCAAACCTTTATGTGATAAGAAAACTGCATTATAGCAAATCGAGCCATTAGATAATTACTTAATAGTGTCTGATCTAAATAGTCCAGTTCTGAAGTGGGATAATGCATGTAGCTCCCCAAAAGTATGACCTAAGAACTTTATGAGCAATGCCAAGAATTGGATCTGGGACCAAATCCATAGAAAACATTTGCTTCCCCTATTCCCAGTGATGTGTCTGATGAAGAGAGCTGTCTGCTATGAAAGCTCATATTTTATGATGATTATTCATTAGCCTTAAAGTGCAGCAAAACATAGAACAGCCATGAAGAAACTGGCAATTATGACCTTTCCATCCCTCCCTTTGCTTCAGTTTTTCCAAACCAATGCAAAGATGCTGATGCTTTTTAATTCTGCATATGGGTATCACATTCCTCAGAACGTTCCTAGGAGAATGCAATTTCCTTATCAATAGATAGCTGTCAAGAATTCTCCTTGATTTACTATTACTATACAAACCTGCTGTAGTAAATGAGGCTAACTATGCAACAAAATGGAGGTGATTTTTTCCACAAAAGCCAAGGTTTAGTAGATGAGCCGCCATTTTATTTGGATTTCATTATTGATATAAGTGAAGAACAGTTTGTGGTTTTTTTTTCCCAACTGCAAAGCAAACCAACTGGAAAAAGACTTGAGAATAACTTCAAAATAGTCTTCTAAGTCTACAGGGTTTGGTTTTTCCTTTCCTTGAAGCTAAAAGTCTCAGAATGTTTGCATTTGTGTGAAAGATAAATGGCACAAAACCATTCAATACTTGTAAAGATTGAACCAGGGAGACATTGCTAGAAAAGCTTATAATAAATGTGCTTTTTTGAAGGTGGATTGGGGCACTACATAGTCCATCATCCTATATTTTCCATTTAATTCTTATCAGTACAGATCCAATTAAAATGGTGGTCTCACCTATTGGTAAGAAGTTGCTATAGTTCTCTAACTTCTACATTTGTTTTCCAGTGCAACTAATTATGAACAATGGTTTGTGTTCAACAACATTTCTTGGGCCAGTCTTCATGTCTTGGCTTCTAAACCCAATGTTTTTCTATGTGCCATCTTGTCTCCATCACTGCTGTTTCCTCCCTTTTTGCTTACACAACCTTTTCTCTTACACCTGTCTTGGTAAAAGAATAACATTTTCCATGCTTGCAAATATTGGCTGTAGATATAATCTGGAATAATCCATTTCTAAAGCAATGCTAGAAGTCATTGTGAGGTAGCAATTAAAGATGGCAAAGCAATGTGCTTGGAGGTATACTATGAGTAGACATCCAAGAGATAAAAATTTCTGCCAAATAATGTGAACCCCTCTAGTCTGAAAGCCAAGTTGCAAAATCTCCTGGCAATGTACTGCTTCCAAGATTTTGTTTGCAGATGGAAAAAGGTCTAATGGGATTCAGATACTGAAAGAATAGTTTCAATTGCAGAGGTTTATTTTTTTTCAGTGTAAATGCCAAACAAAATTAGAAAGAAATGAACAAATTATTGCCAAGAGCAGAGCTTTTCCTGGAAAGAGGGTGCTGTGTTGAAAGATGGAAATGATGGAGTGGGTTATTCTTTTTGGCAAGAAAAATATGTTTTGCCTACCACTGCTCTGGAACTAATAGATGAAGGCTTCAGGGTTGTATGGACCAATTGGGAAAAAGACCCGTTATTGTTTAGGTCTGAGGAGCCATACATAAGTCTGCACTATCCAGTTCTGCACAACCAATCTGGAAGAACCCAAAACATGAATCAAATCATGCATTCACTAACCTTGAGTTGACATAACTCAAGGTTAGTGAGTTATGTCTTCAACATAACTCCAGCTGGGCAAACAGTGCATACCTGCAGACTTTTTCAAGCCTGTACTCAAGGCACTGGTAATTATTGAAAGCACCAACTATGTTTCACAGTTAGCGGTAAGAGGAAACCAAGCTGGCAAAGAAAATGGTAGTTGGACACCATCAAAACTGACACCAGCCTGATCTTAGGACAACTCAAAGAAGTAGTGCAAGACATGGAGAGACCTGGACTATAGAATCACCAAAAGGTGGACATGACTGAAGGAATATCCTCCTCCTCCTCCTCCTCCTCTTCTTTTGCAGGCTGATGAGAAAAGTCAAGATGCAGGAAAGTTGTCTAACTAGTTTTAAACTCAACAGGAGTGGGCAAAGTTTGAGGGGTCAAGGACCACAGTTTGGAAGTTCACAGAAAGCCACTTGTGAATGGATGACATTTCCAGAAAAGAATACTGGTCATTATTTTCTGACCTTTTTGTGTGTGTGTATTTTTTTCATTTTTAAAAGATAGGAATTTGTATACAACTTTCTGGGAGACAAAGCATTATCATTAAAGCTAATCTGGTTTAGGATGGAGCCCCTTGTTGAGTGTCCTTTGTATATATTTTTGTACCAAGTGATTGCATTCTATCTATTTTATGTATTCTGCATTGCGTTTTTTCTTATTTTGATACATTGTGATCTCCCCTCAGTCAATTGGAGTTAGGCAACTAAAAGTATATCAACCATTCAATCATCATCATTCCCTCAAATCTGAAAACTGGCTCCAAATTGTCTTGGCAAAATAACTTAAAGTGGAGTGATTTTTGAACCACTTGGAGAATTATCAGAGGTTTAGGGATATAAAAGGGGGTAAAAGTGTGCTTGCTCTGGTTTCCAGCATATCTGGAAGGTAAAGGAAATTAATGCTACTGTACATCAACAATTTCATCATCAAATTTCAATGGTGGAGGTTCGTAAATGGGGTGTCTTAGTGATCCCACGTGAGCAACAGTTTACTAATTCTAACCTAGACAAGACTAGACCATGTTTTAAAATCTTCAGTCCAAGTCAAGTGCCTCACTTTTTTTTAATTTTTATGACCCTGTAATCACTTTTTATTGGGGTGGAGTTGGGGCGACTGAATGGAGCTGAGCGTTTACTGACTGGATGCCCTTCTTGATGCCTATGAAAATTTATCAACAGATATTTATTCTTTGTGTCCTGATAGAGAAACATCTGTCACTGCCTAGGATTGAGGTGAAGTGTGAGGTGAATGTCTTCACCTCTAGGCCACTGTGCCACTATCCAGGTGCCTCACTTATCAGGAGAATATTCTGCAGATCTAAGTAAGTGGGGTTTGGAGGTACACTCAATTTTGGAACAATCTTCAAGAAGAGATGTTTCTGGCACTCATTCTACTATTCAGTCAGTTTGGTCCCACTTTATGGCAGGTGTCTTTATTCATACAATGCTTTAATTTATACAGTCTAG
This sequence comes from Vipera ursinii, assembly GCF_947247035.1. Taxonomy (NCBI): domain Eukaryota; kingdom Metazoa; phylum Chordata; class Lepidosauria; order Squamata; family Viperidae; genus Vipera; species Vipera ursinii. The sequence continues at coordinate 17,738,017 of NC_139516.1, forward strand.
TCCTAATTTGCTTTTTTGTAGAGCAAAAAAGCTAAAAATGTTGCCAAACATTTGCTACTGAATTTCTGAGAGTCAGATTCAAATCTTTGCTTCAGCTGGAATTGTTGAAACAATACAGTCCAATCCAACTGAGCCAACTTGATTCCCAAATAATTAACTGGAATCAGAAAGAAGGTCTTTTGAGGTATGAACAATGGGCTATGGAATAATTGCAACAATTCAAATGCAACTGATTCAATCCAAATTAATAATCTGATTCAAAAAATCAATTCCATGTCAAAATTCTTCAAACCACATTTTTGTGTCAGTTCTTTCCATAGCCCTGTGCCTATGATGTGCATTCAGTTTGATTTTTTCAGATGGTTGTAGAAACTTAGTTTGATAAATTGAAATCTGAAAAACTAAAATACAATAAAACAAAGCACAGTTCTAATTCCTAGTAGAATCTTGACTATACTAGTGCTAGTCCTTGTAGTCATCACTAAGATAACAGATTAACAAAATAACAGAGTTGGAAGAACCTTGGAGGTCTTCTAGTCCAACCTCCTACCCAAGTAGGAGACCATATACCATTCTGGACAAATGGCTGTCCAGTCTCTTAAAAACTTCCAGTGATGGTGCATCCACAATTTCTGAAAACAACCCATTAATTGTTTTCACTGTCAGGAAATTTCTTCTTAGTCTTAGGTTGGATCTCTCTTTGATAGGTTTCCATCTATTACTTTTGGTCTTGATCTCAGATGCTTTGGTGAATAGGCTACCACCCTCTTCTTTGTGACAGCCCCTCAAATAGAGCCTTGGTGGAGCAGTGGGCTAATGCCTCCTTAAGTAACACCAGCTGCCTGCAATTAGTGCAGGTTCGCATCCCACCAGGCTCACGGTTGACTCAGCCTTCCATCCTTCTGAGGTAGGTAAAATGAGGACCCAGATTGTTGGGGGCAATTAAGCTGACTTTGTAATAATGCCGCTTGGGGTGTGTGTGAAAGCCCTAATAAGCAGGCATATACATAGAATGAAGGCTACTGCTAAGCTTGTAAGCCGCCCTGAGTCTTCGGAGAAGGGCGGGATATAAATGGAATTAAAATAAAATAAAATAAATAAATATTGGAAGACTACTTTCATGTCACCCTTAGTCCTTCTCTTCATTAGACTAGGCATACCCTGTTCCTGCAATGGTTCATCATATGTTTTAGCCTCCATCCAGTGGTGGGATTCAGCCAGTTTGCACTAGTTCAGCAGAACCAGTAGCTAATTTTTTGTTGCCCAGGCCCAGAACGGACTTTTGGAAGTGACATCCACATAGAGAACTGGTTGTTCACATATTTGAATCCCACCACTGCCTCCATCCCTTTTTGTTGCTCTTCTCTGTACTGTTGCTAGAGTCTCAATATCTTTTTGTATCATGGCAATCAAAATTGGATGTAGTGTTACAATGTAGTCTTACTAAGTATATAGCAATATACTTATATAGTATGTATAAGTATAAGTATATAGCAGTACTAATACTAAATGTGATCTTGATACTATTTCTCTGTTGATGCAGCCTAGCACTGCATTGGCTGTTTTGGCACACTGCTGGCTCATATTTAAGTAGTTGTCCACTAGGACTCATAGATCCTTCTTATAGTTACTGCTGTTGAGCCAGGTACCACCTATTCTATACATATGCATTTGGTATTTTTTCCCCTAAATATTAAACCTTGTGAACTCTAAAGCTTCCTCCTTCTGTTATATATTCAAGATGGGCAGTGATTAATATTTATACGTTACTTATATGTAAGGGTGTAGGTCTATACATATGTTGAATACAGTATGTTTAAATGTGTGTACACTCTGAGAGCAAGCAACTAAATTTCATTTTTAATGTGTGCCATTGTGCCCACAGTAAAAAATGACAATAAAGGTTATCCACATATCTACCTACCTACCTACCTATCTATCTATCTATCTATCTATCTATCTATCTATCTATCTATCTATCTATCTATCTTACTTTTCTCACCACTGAATTTCATTTTGTTAGATAGAGCCCAGTATTTAAATCTGTCTAGATCCTTCTGGATCTTGAGCCCATCTTCCAAAATGTTGGCTATTCCTCCTAGCTTGGTGTATTTTTGTTATCAATCTTAAAATACTATCAGACAAAAAAGACTTACATGGAATGTTACAATGACACAGAAGAAGCCTAACAAGTAACACATGAAAACTACCCTGGATTCTGTGGGTAAGTACTACTGATTTGAAGAAAGGATAATGAACTAAGACTTTACACATTTTCCTTCCTTCCTTCCTTCCTTCCTTCCTTCCTTCCTTCCTTCCTTCCTTCCTTCCTTCCTTCCTTCCTTCCTTCCTTCCTTCCCTCTCTCCCTCCCTCCCTCCCCCCCTTCCTCTCCATGTGTTCCTCTGCTTATTTCTAGTCTTGGCTGAAGCACAAAAGTCAGTAGCTAAAAAGCATCAGAAGCAGAAATTTCTGCCAAAGACTCCCTGAATGTTTACACAAGGAGAGAGGAAGGCTGCCTGTATCTCTGCTCAAGAAAAGTTTCTCTAGCAGAAATGAAACCTGGTAAAATCCATACATGAGCACCAATTTATACAGTCAGCTGTACTGTAAAACTTTGGCAAGATTGTACCACTGCAGAGACCTTGAACACTCCACCTACTCCATTCTATATTTATAGGAAAGTTAGTGTGGTTGTCATTAATTTATCTGCCACCTTCTTTATGCAAGATAATGAATTGGCTTGGATTATACATAATGCTAAGTACTCAGTCGGTTTGCTTTGGGCTTACCATTAGAGCCTGGCATGATGTGTGAACCAGCCCAGGGTAGACCTTGGCTCACAAGGCATGCAGCCTAAATATTAATGCAGGATACTACAAGAGAGATCAGGAGGGAAAGGTACAAATCTACAGTAGTTTAGGGCAAAACTATATATGGCCTCCCAGGAGTTCCATGAAAAGCTTTTGAAAAAAAGATGGATTTTTAGGAAGAATGAAAGAAATTGAGACAGCATCATACACATGTTTGAGGATGCATTTCCAACTCTTGGAACTGTAAAATATAAAATGGAGATTTTTTTTAAAAAAAAGTAGACGAGAAAGGATGAAGATATCAGACATCTGATGTATAAATAGAGAAATAAGACTGAGGAGTGATTGTATCAGTTTGCTCACTCTTAATCTGATTGAGAGCTCTCTCCAGGTCTGAGAACCTAAACCTATGGCCATCCCAAAGATGCTTTTTCACGAGGCAACTGGACTTTCTTGTTTTTCTTTGAAGACCTTTTTTTTTTCATCCAAAAAGCTTCTTCAGCTCTGAATGGATGGTGGGGGAATGGAAAGATTTATACTATTTGTGGACAGCTGGTCATTTGCATTCTTTTAGAGCTGGCATGTCAAACTCGTGACATCACGTGACATCGCACAATGTATTGTGACTTTTCTCCCATTGCCGGCAATGAGGTGGGCGCGGTTTCGGCAGGACACATCCGGCCCGCAGGCCGGCAGCTGGACATGCCTGGTTTAGAGAGTCATTGATGCCACCTGGAGGCACCATGACTCTTCCTCCAAGATGTCAGCACCATAAAGAAATATTGTATACAATTATAGTACCTCTATAACAATCTAAACACAAATACACAGAAAGTCTAGGGCTTGATTCTGCAGATCTGGATGTTATAGCATAATTCTACAGGGGCTCAGACATAAATAATAATACTTCATCACTGGAGACTTTTAAGAAGAGACTGGACAGTCACTTGTCAGAAATGGTGTAGGGCAGGGGTGTCAAACTCAATTTCATTGAGGGCTGCAGCAGCATTGCGGTTGCCCTCAAGGGGCCGGGTGGGTATGGCCAGGGTGGGCGTGGCCTAATGGGTGGGCGTGGCCTAATGGGTGGGCATGGCCAGCTCTACATCGTTTGCATCAAGGGTGCCTATGGGGGCCTGGGCAGGAGTGGGACAGATCTGAGGGTCTCTGGCAGAAGGAGGGTCTCTGGGCCAGGGCCAAGGCAGTGGGGGCCGTTCCCTCACTGTTTCCAGGATGGCTTCGCGGGCCGCATGAAACCACTTCATGGGCCGGATCTGGCCCCCGGGCCTTGTGTTTGACATGTCTGGTGTAGGGTCTCCTGCTTGAGCAGGGGTTGGACTAGATGACCTACAAGGTCCCTTTCAACCCTGTTATTCTGTGTTCTATAATTCTTAAAGTGTAAGAATGAATGAGCACCTATTCAACACAAATGAACCTGTCTGCACTCAGTTGCATTCAGTCTCTCCACCCAATTTTAATTCCCCCCCTAATAATATCACATAGCCAAGCATTAAAGTGACAGCATGCATTAAAATCGGAGGATTAGAAATATACATGCCTATTTCTTTTTGAGACCTATTCTAGTAACACAGATTGTCATATAAATTTGTTGTGCCAGTTTTGAGTATTGTGATATTTCTCCCACAGCGTTGTTGGTTGAACTGTGATTCCAAATTCAGTTTCTTCCCCCAAGATGTTGGCACCATAAAGACAATTATATAAGGAAAGACCTGGGTCTGAAAGGGTCAAAAAAGTCAAGGTGGTATCCACAACCATATTGTAAATAAATAGCAGCATGGCTTCAATCACATGGTTGTGGCTGCCATCTTGAATTTTGACCCTCTTGTACAGGGGTCTTCAAACTCGGCCCTTTTATGACTCATGGACTTCAACTCCCAGAATTCCTCAGCCAGTGTGCCTGGCTGAGGAATTCTGGGAGTTGAAGTCCATGAGTCATAAAAGGGCCGAGTTTGAAGACCCCTGCTCTTGTAGATACTCTGATGGCAGGTTTCAATTTAATTGTGGGAGAATATTGCTGTGCCATCAACAATTAACAATATAACCTACTTCAGCTCCAAAGAAAAGAGAGAAGGCGAAAGAAATCTAACTGCAAAAATGAGCAAATAATAACCAAAGACACTAAAGAATCAAGGATAAAATTCTTTGTACATATTGAGGTTTGAAGGAAGGATCCAAATATTTTGAACCTGAAATATAAGGAAGGAAGGAAGGAAGGAAGGAAGGAAGGAAGGAAGGAAGGAAGGAAGGAAGGAAGGAAGGAAGGAAGGAAGGAAGGTTCTTGCAACAAAAATACAAAGCATCTACCTATACCATGGTGTGAGTGGCATTAAAATGTAAGCATTTAGTTCTTGCAGACCATTTATGATTTCAGAGAAGAATGTGTACATCTGCTATTGTAGTTGAAGTTTTAAATCTCTTAAAACAAATTTAGCATTCAAATTTCAGCATCCTCTTGCTGAGTTTTCTGAGAGGATGTTCATTTACACATATTAATTAGGATCCTCATTAGGGATGGGCAGACCAGCTGGCATTCTCCCATAAAGTTTTGGCAGGAGAGCAGAAATATTCTTTTTTTTTTCCAGAGCCAAAACCTGAAGATCATTGCAGAAATCAGGATTAACATGTGCTGCCTATTACAGGAATGCTCTCTGTTAAACTATCACCCTTTTATTCTGGGTAACTTGATACTTCTGTTGCTGTGTTTACACAACAGACGTAGCCAGTTCAGTTGCAATCTTGCTGCCACATTGTAATCTTGTATAGTTTTAATCAGGTTTTGTTTCTTTGTAGTTTACAACACCATGTGAACTCAGGTTATTTAGAGAATAGAATAGAATAGAATAGAATAGAATAGAATAGAATAGAATAGAATAGAATAGAATAGAATAGAATAGAATAGAATAGAATAGAATAGAATAGAATAGAATAGAATAGAATAGAATATGGAAGGGACCTTGGAGGTCTTCTAGTCCAGCCCCCCCCCCCAGCTCAAGCAGAAGAACATATACCATCTCAGACAAGTGACTGTCCAGTCTCTTCTTAAAACCTCCAGTGATGGAGCACCCATGATTTCTGAGGGCAAGCTGTTCCACTGGTTAATTGTCCTCACTGTTAGGAACTTTCTCCTTAATTCCAGGTTGCTCCTCTCTTTGATCAGTTTCCAATCATTGCTCTCCTGTGATTCAATGCATTCCACAAACCCAGGAAAGGGGGAAATTCAGTATCCAACTGAGATCTGTTGTGTGAACACAACTGTATTAAAGGCATTCATCTTGCATAACTGAGTGTTTAAATATAGCCAGAAAACAAAGAAGAAATATGTCTTTTCCACCCACTAAATATTCCCAGTTGTTTTGGGGAGATGCCCTGATGTTGATCTCTTCTGATACTCTTTTTTGGCTCAATAGGCACCAAGTTTTTCAGCAAAAATAAAAATTTGGCTGAAATGTTATGAGTTCTTCACCAATGATGGAACCTTCTAAGATTTCCATATTGATTCTAAAATGTGGGAACCCAAGGTCAAGAATTAGGACAATGGAAATCCTTCATATAATAAAATACAGGTAATCCTTGATTTATGACCACAGTTGGGACAGTAGTGTCTTTAATCAAATAAGTGGTCATTAAGTGAGTCACACCTGAGTTTGTTATCTATGTTGACATAGTCATTAAGCAAATTGTGATACTCATTAAGTGAATCCAGCTTTTCCCATTGATTTGGCTTGTTGGAAGATTGGGAAGATTGCAAATCACATTCATGTGACCCCAGGATGATACAACCATTGAAAAAACAAGATAATGGCCAAGTGCCCAAATTTTGATCACATGACCACATGGATACTACAATTATTGTAAGTGCAAGGATTGACCCATAGGTAATTTTTCAGCACTGCCTTAACTTCAAATAGTCACTAAACATATGGTCATATGTTAAGATCTGTCGGTAAGAACTATCAGGGGTATGTATGTCCCAACTTCTAATAATTAATGGGGAGCCAAATTATTTAGACAAGCCAAAACAACCAGTGGTTTCACTATCATAACATCTGAATGTTTTGGAACATCCAGTTTTTTAAAAAAAAATGAGTTTTATGGATCTATGTAGGATAGTTCTGTACACAAACAGAATTCTGATCAAGTGCGATAAGTTAAAAAGCATTGTCAGGCAACCAAGTTGGAAAAAAATGTTTGATTGTTTTGTACTTTCGTATTTTCAGTGTGCCACAAATTATTTTTATGGATGGTGCAGCCAAATATTCTTTTGGATAGCTATATGACAAGCAAGAAAAAGCTACTCTGCATGGCTGCCCTACAATGGATTGAGTTGCTGCAGAAGAAAACCATATCCCAAAGGATAGTGGCAATCTTCTTAAACAATTCCCACTGTATTTTCACAGATGATCTTAAATGTGGCTCTCAAATGTTATGGATATGTTTTAAATAAAAACTTAATTGGGGCTGATTCACCTGAGTTCTTTAAATGTTGTTATGACAGAGAACAGGAAGAACGATAGTTAAGAGAAAAGGTTACAGTAGTTCTTCCCCTTTGCTGTCTTCCTGCTTTTAATCACAGTTTGCAAGACTGTTTTACAATAAAAGGGGGAGGGGGGAATACCGTACCATGACTCTAAATTCATGCTTCACCTCCCTATATCCATCTTTATATCCTTTGTAAACCTCCAGAATGAATAGACTAGCTTTCAAAGAGACATTTCCTATCTCTCCTCTTTCACCCACACCTTTCACCATATCCTGTCCTCTTGCCTCAAAACAGACTGTTCAAGCAAAATGCACCACAGAAAACCAGACCTGTTTTCAAATTTAAACAGACTCTTTGAGAGGATTCTGTAGGGTGTTAAAAAAAAATATCTTTCCACTGCTTTGTTAGGACCACCCGGCTAGTTCTGAAACACATCTGACAAAATGATACTGTTCACTTCCAGAACTCATCACACAGTTATTCTTGGATAAAAGGTAAAGAAAATTGCAGCCAACTGTTCTGCTGCTGCAGAAGTAAAGACCATCAAGCTATTTATCAAACCTCCAGACATCCAGCTTGCCCAAAACACAGTCACCTCTCCTATTATAGCATTAAACGGTAACATGCTACAATATCACAAATGAGAAATGGAATCAAGAAGCCTAACCTATATACAATCAATATCTGCTCTGAAATAAGATCTGACTTTAAAATATGGATAAAAAGAGCCAGGAAACATATAAAACAGGCAGACCTTTTCCTCCTTGTTTGGTATGGAGATAGTCAGCTTTAATTTGTCCAGGATTATTTTTTCCTTTGGAGCAGAAAAAAAAACCTTACGATGTTGAAGTGTGGTGAAACTGTAATTATAATTGCCCAGTGTCAACTTGGTTGTTAGAAAGCAAAACTGGTTATCTCAAATGTCTTCAATTGTATTTTTCTAGGTACAAATTTGCCAGGATTGGCTGTTATAGTATTGGACAAACCACGGGTACATCAAAGCATCCTTTCATTTGAGTACATATTTTTTCCTTCTGTAGTACCATAAAAAATATGAAATGTTCACAGCCGATCAAACATCATGTAACTATCATTTTGATACCACAATATCAAACCATGCAGTATAACATGAGGCCATCAATGTCATATTCAGAAGAAGCTTTGCACTCACTCTAAAGTTGTTTAAACTTGAGTCTTAATTTTCCCCTCTTCTCTTAGCTACCTACCCATATCTTGAAAAATCAGGACTCTTTCTCAAAGGATAATACAGTTTGGATCACATTGTAGCCTTCTGTTACGGTTCAGTGTATGTGTTCAGAAATGAACACATTTTGTACGCAGCACCAAGGAACTGTTTTCAGAAAACAAACCATATCTATGAAGATTTCCTGCATACATGTTTGTATACGTTAGAGCAATTCCTCTTCCTAAATGTTCTGATACTCCATTGTATATTGAAGAGATTTATTTTAAGGTGTTCATAAGGCAACCAGTTCAGTTTACTTCACTTACTCAAATATCTCAGAACTCTATTGCAATAATTATATTCAAACCAAGGTACAATCAAATTTAACAATTTGCCAACCATAAGAGAGGACACCAGCTCAGCCAATAAGAACAGAGACCGGATAGATGTCCTGTCACTCTACTAGCAAACAGCCTTTTGCTTACAAAAGATGTTTGGGATCAGCTAAAGATAGGTAGTAGGTTCGGAGCAACTCTAAATCCCCCATTTGGTGGTGGTGGGGGGGGGAAATTGCAAAGTTTCAGGAGATAAAAAGGGAGGGGTGAGATGAGATGGGAAAGAAATATTTGAAAGATGTCATGAAACCAAAAGATTTTTTTAAAAAAAGAAAATGTAAAGAAAATGTGTGCTTTTGTCCTCAATAGGAAAACAAAAAAATACAAATACATGCCTCTTTGACATGAACATCTTATTATTTTAAAAGGTAAATGTTACTGTGTCTTGATTTTGAGCAGGCAATGACTGGGTGGAAACACCTGCTAAAGCATACTATAACCTGTCTGTTTTTGGCTTAGTGTGTTAACATAGTATCATAGATCCAATAGAAGAGAATAGCAATAGCACTTAGCACTTAGACTTATATATCATTTCATAATACTTTACCACCCTCTCTAAGCAGTTTACAGAGTCAGCATATTGCCCCCAACAATCCAGTTCCTCATTTTACCAACCTTGGAAAGATGGAAGGCTTAGTCAACCTTGAGCCAGTGAGAATTGAACTCCTGGTAGCATGCAGTGAGTTAGCCTGCAATACTGTGTTCTCACCCCTGTACCACCACAGCTCTTATGTAACTCAATATGTAACTCAATGAGCAATGAGGACGTTACCTAGTTGGGTAATGAAACATCTGCAGGCAAAAAGCCAAACTCAGAGAGCACCAAGGACTCTGCAGAATCCATACAATATGATTCCAGGAACATTAGTAGGTATGGTTGAAATATGAACTTTGAAACATACAAGCAGGAAGGCCCACGGTGTTACCCTCCTTCTTGGGACTTCAAGAGAAAGGTTTAAAATCTCTGGAGGTGAAAACATAAGCATAAATATATAATGAGGTCAGGAACTCAGAACAAGGCATCTTTATATGGTTATGGCTCATTGCAAATGAAGAGCCAGTATGCCTTGCTTCCATCTAAACTGTATTTATCTCAGAGGAGACCTCACATAAATCACTGCTGCAACACACTACGGTTTGTAATGTTCAGGCAAGATCCTCTTTTGGAGGCAATCACTGCCGCTCTTCAATGCAGTCAATAGCAATTGGGATTGATGAAGCTGTTGAGGGCAACCAGTTTGTCAATCTTGATCGAGACAAGTGAAGTAGGGTCACTGTAGACAAAGGGAGTTAAACACACAGCTCTTTACAAGGATACAGCTGAAAAATGGTCCCAGGCCCTTTTTGCACTGAGTAGAAGGGTCCTGCAAATGTCACTACTATGCTAGTAACCTCTTTAATGACAGTGGATGCAAGTGTTCCCCAATTGGACCTTCCTGGACTACTTTTGCTCCTGGAGATACTTTGCTGCCTGAAGTGGATCTGAAGATGCTGTTACTCTCTGTTTTCCTAAATCAAAATTCAGGTAAAGTATCAAACCCAATCACATTATTTTAGCAGTCGAGGTGGAAAAACTCACAAACTCTTCTCCCCCTCTTGAAAGTAAAAATATTGCAACAATCACTTAAATAATCAACCTTCTATTTATATGTATATGTATGTGTGTATACATACATACATACATACATACATACATACATACATACATATATACATACGGCAGGCACCTTGTGCTATCTGGTGAAAGGCTAGCCCTGTTATGCCACCATTTCAATGTTGAAAAAAATCAGATCTATAGGATTCAGTCAGCTTCTCTAAACTTTACCTTTGCTTCTATGAAATTGGGCCCTCCTCCCACAGTGTAATTTTAATGCTCATACATTCAGCTGTGGAATATAAATGTTATGAAGAAAATACAGGCAATCCTCCATGTGTGACCACAACTGAGCAATTTTTGTTGTTAAGTGAGACATCTGTTCAGTGAGTTTTGCCCCATTTTACAACCTTTCTTGCCTCAGTTGTTAAGTGAATCACTGCAGCTGATAAGTGAATCTGGCTTGTTAAGTGAATCTGGCTTCCCCATTGACTTTGCTCAGCAGAAGGTTGCAAAAGGGATCACATGATCTTGGAACACAGCAAGGGTCATAAATATGAACCAGTTTCCAAGCATCTGAATTTTTATCGTACGACCACGGGGATGCTGCAAAGTCATAACTGTGAAAAACGGTCATAAGTCACTTTTTCAGTACTGGTGTAACTGAATGATCACTAAACAAACTGTTGTAAATCGAGGACTATCTGTAATTCCTAAATTTAAGAGCAGTTGGACAATGAAACCAATGACCAAGAATTGGGGTGAGCATATATGGAAACGTTATGACTGTGGGCTTCAACACCCAGAATTCCTGAGGCAGCCAAGTCCAACACTGATATTCTCACCATACTTGACAGATTTTTTTTTAAAAAAAAGTTTTCACCCCAATGATAAAACATCTGTAAAAAAAAACTTGCAACAAATGCCCTGTAAAAATAATAATACCTGTCTGACGGTAAGAGATGAGAAGGTATGGGAGAACCAAGTTAGGGTTAAATCAGTGTTTAATCACTGTGAGAAGCATCTGCAGAAGAGATGAAGGGTTAAGGGAGAAACAGATGATAGATTGCCATGAATTACAGGCTGGTGGTGGACTATTATATTAAGGAAGTAGTTTAAAAAGGCTTAGAGGGAATGAATTAATATTAGCTATGTAATAATAATTTACGAGATGAGATAATTTACTTCTTTGAAATTCTATATGTCCGTACAATTGAAGTTAATCTAAGTAGTCCATTTTCTTTCTTTTTCTTTTTCTTTCTTGGAAAGACATGACAGTGGTTTAAGCTACCATTAAGATCAAAAGGGCTACAGGCTGATTCACTGGAGACGTTATCACAGAGTTACGGGCTGGTTTATATGATGAACTACCCATTCATCTGAAAGGTTAATAAGCCTGTGAAACAGATACATGAGCTTCAGACCAAGTATCTCAAAGTATAGAACAACCCTCTATTTTCTCAGACTTCAGACGTGAGAACAATTGGCTCAATAATTAAGCAGAACAAGACCTCCAAAAAAAAGAGGGTATGATCAGACAAACATGAGTGGAGGGTTTATTACATTATTTCAGCCAAAACTGGACATGCTAATTACTTGACAAAAATAAGGATAGAAGCAATATTGTGTTTTCTTTTTCTTTATCCTTATTTTTTTCTTTTTTTCTTTGACCTTTATTGAATTCAAAATAGACAGACAGAAACGTACACATATATAGTTGCCCATCTGTTTTGTATATAGCACATCTGTCTATCATCTCTCTCTCTCTCTCTCTCACTGTCTCCCTCTATCACCTATCATGTTATAAAGCATCAGAAGTCAAGATAAGAAGCAATGGATGGAAAGTAATCAAGGAGAGAACCAACCAAAAATTAAGGAGAAATTTCTTGACAATGAGAACAATAAACCAGTGGAACAGCTTGATTTTAGAAGTTGTGGATGCTCCATAACTGGAAGCTTTTAAAAAGAGTCTGGATGGCCATTTGTCTGAAATGGTATAAGGTTTCTTTCTGGAGTATGGGATTAGACTGGAAGATCTGCAAGGTCACTTCCAACTCTGTTATTCTGTTAAAGTGCATTTGCGTGAGACAGAATCTACTGCTTCAGTTTTGGTTGAAAAGGTTTGGTATCAACCTGCTTTTTTATCTGTTTGTCTGTCTCTCTCTCTATATATATCATGTATCTAATCTGTCTGTCTGTCTGTCTGTCTGTCTGTCTGTCTGTCTGTCTGTCTATCTATCTACTGTATCTATCTATCTTCTTTTGAATTCTGAATATTTACAACTCTAACAGCTACTGAGCACTTGAGGCGACATATGAAATTTAGAGAGAAACAGCAATGAAAATATAAAAGCTGGAGCATTTATCATAATTAAATCAGAAAACAAGGTTAAAAATTAAAAATAAAAGCCCAGCAGAACAATAGAATCATTGAAATGGAAACAGTAATTTACACCATTAACTCTAAAGTCCTATTCACTGAAAGAATCCAGATTGCTAGAATAGAAGTAGTCCTTGATTTACAACCGGTTGCTTAACAAAGTTCAAAGTTGTAATGAACTTCAAAAAAGGTATCTGCCACCCATCCTTGAACTTATGACTGTCTCAGCTGCCCCCGCAATCATGTGATCACATTTTGGTCACTTCACAACTGGCTTGCATTTATGACCAGTTGCTGCATCCTGTAGTCACACAATTGCAATTTGTGATATTTGTTATAGGTTTCTGGCAAAAAAATGCCCATTGGATATGCTGGATTCAATCACCTGATTCACTTAAAAACCATGTGATTTCCTTAACAAATGCAACAACTTATCACCAAAATTCCAGTAGTCCTCAACTTATGAACACAACTGGGACAAGAATTTCCAGTGCTATGCAGTTGTTTAATAAGTCATGCCTGATAGTACTATCCTTTCTTTCATAGTTGTTAAGTGAATCATTGCAGTTGTTAAATGAATCATGCTTCTTACTTCCCCTCATTGCCTTTGCTTGAGCCAGCTGAGAAAGTCATAAATGGTGATCACATGACACCAGGATCCTCCTCCATGCCACTTGTGGCTGAATTTTCATCATGTGACCATAAGGATGCTGTGGTGGTTCTAAGTGCAAAGCCCAGCCATAAGTTACTTTATTCAGTAACATGTATCTTCAAACTGTGGCTAAACTAATGGCTGTAAGTTGAGGATATAATTCTCAAAAAACAAGAGCCAAAAAAATAGCCTTAACTGCTCCCCCTAAACCACAGAATTTTCTCCTCAGAAATCATCTACTGCAGTCTATGGGAACCCCGAAAATGTTAGGTGTATGTGTCAAAAGGCAACTCAGCATATTGATAATACCAATAATCAGTGGGGTTTTTTGTAAGAAAAAAGTTGCCGGAACTGACATCTTGTTAATCATATACATATATACACACACATACATCTTGTTAATCATATGTGTGTGTGTAATTTTTTTTGGTTTTTGCTAACAAAGAATTAAAGGGAGACTGATATTCTTTGTTAGCAAAAACCCCCCAAAAATTTTTACACAAATATGAGCTGTCACTGCTGTGACTACTGCCTGTTGATGGCCTTGGGTTAGGCTGAAACAGGAAATAAGATTTGTCCCATGTTTGGGGCCTAGCAAGGTAATCTAAATACTTAACATATATATATATATATATATATATATATATATATATATATATATATATATATATATATATATATATATATATATATATATATATATATATATATATATATATATATACTATTTCTATACCGCCCTTCTCCGAAGGACTCAGGGCGGTGAACAGGGCAAGAATAAAAAATACAAATTACAAAAGTTAAAACAAGATTAAATAAATGCCCACATACTAAAATACATCTTTAAAACCAAATAAAATAACAATAGCAACCCCCCCCAATCCCCTCATCAGGCCAGGCCAGCTTGTTCAAAAAAGTATGTTTTTAGCTCGCGGCGAAAGGAGCGAAGATCGGGCGCCGTCCAGAGCTCAACCGGTAGCTGATTCCATAGCTCCGGGGCGCCCACAGAGAAGGATCTCCCCCTGGGGGCCACCAGTCGACATTCTCTGACCGGTGGCACCCTGAGGAGGCCCTCTCTGTGGGAACGCACAGGGCGGAGGGAAGTCGATGCCGGCAGCAGGTGTTCCCTCAGGTACTTCGGACCCCTGCCATGTAGGGCTTTGAATACCATTACTAGTACCTTGAATCTCACCTGGAAGGCAACTGGTAACCAATGCAGCTCACGGAGCAGAGGTGTAACGTGGGAGTATCGGGAGACTCCCAACACAACTCTCGCGGCTGCATTCTGTACCAGTTGGAGCTTCCGGGTGGTCCTCAAGGGCAGCCCCATGTAGAGAGCGTTGTAGTAGTCTAGTCGAGAGGTTACGAGCGCATGAGTGACCGTGCATAGATCATCCCGGCTTAGATAGGGCCGCAACTGGCACACCAGGCGAACCTGGGCGAAAGCCCCCCTAGTCACAGCTCCTATGTGGTCTTCCAGGGTGAGCCGTGAATCTAGGAGGACTCCCAAGTTGCGAGCCCTATCTATATGGGGTAATAGTTCACCCCCCATAGCGAGAGGTGGAATGTCCGAATAAACCCGGGATGAAGGTATGCAAAGCCACTCGGTCTTGTCGGGGTTGAGTTGAAGTCTGTTCCTCCCCATCCAGACCCGAACCGCCTCCAGGCAATGGGACATCACATTGAGGGCATCACTGGGGTGGTTTGAGGTCGAAATATATATATATATATATATATATATATATATATATATATATATATATATATATATATATATATATATATATATATTCAGTTCTTAACATAAATTTAATTTATTTAATTTATTGTATTTAAGGCAAGTGTTCATAGTAATTTTACACCAAAAATTTAAAAAAAAAGATTTTCAATTCACCAACCATTTTTTAAAATAAAGAAATTATTTACCTTTCACACGTAGTCAATCACTGTACACACACCCAGACATGTCAGTTGTGTAACGAAACATAATGGTCACTGCCCGCAGTAAGCACTAAGCACGTGACCAAACAACCAATTACAAGCCAAGCAGTGCCACAAGCCGAGCAGAGCCATCACAACCAGTGTGGATGAAGTAGGCATGCATTGAACTTGACACACAAGCAGCCTGTATGCACCATTTTAATGATTTTGCCGCCGGCCTGGTACACTCAACAGGGCAATTCAAGTGCACATGGACCAAACATCAAATTTTCAAAAGTTACTTTTAAAACTTGGAAAATCCATCGAAAAAAGGTGCCGGAACTCTGTTCCAGTGCGTTCTATGACAAAAAAAGCACTGCCAATAATCATAAGTGACTAACAAATGCCTCACTGATAAATCAGGACAATAGACCTGCTGTATCTGTGTGAGGTATAAGGAACTGGATACATGTAGTAAGATAGGCAAATTCTGGAAGGCCCTCAAAACTCATAACTGCCACTTTTTCATGCTCATCTGCTGGGATAAGTACTGCACTGAACGATGGAGCAACTCAGGTAATTGCAGTGCCAGGTTGCAGAAGAAATGGAAGGTGAACGAGGTTAATTTATAGAAATAATGGAGTCACACAAAATGTAGAACATGTCATGCCATCCTTAAAAGCCAAGGAGTAATTAATTCAGCATCATTGTTTGCTCCTTAATAGCCGTCCAAGTTATCAGTAGTTATAATTGTTTTGATGTCCCAGCAGCAATTGAAATGCAGTGATCTGAATGGAAGGAGGACAAAATAAGACCTCACCACAGCTGGTTTAGACAGCTGGCTATGTTAGACTAACACTTCTTTGTGCAGGAGAGATTCTTACTTGTCCAAGTTTTAGATTGGGGGGGGCTTCTTAAACTAATTGTTTTCAAGAGATCCTATTTCCTCTTGCTCACTTATTTATTCCCTTTCTTAGGGCTTATGACTGAAGAGAGCAAGACACTCCGAGAACTAGCAAAGGGCAATGTAACAATAATAAGAAGAAAGAATTAGAATTAGAGCTCTAAGGTTTGGCAGTGACTCCCTTTAACTTCTCCCCCCCCCCAAAAAAAAACCCCAGAGCCATCTCCCCTGCCCCCAGAAAACATCCCCCCACAGCCAATGCTTTGCAGTGATAATTCCTGTCTCTGGGCTATATGAGACCTGAAGATGGGAAGCAGAGAGCTGTGCTCCCAATTCCTTTAGCAGAACTGATTTTACATTTCTTACATTTTCCTCAATCTCTTGACCCTGTGTAGATAATAATAATAATAATAATAATAATAATAATAATAATAATAATAATAATAATAATAATAATAATAATAATAAAGTTGGAAGGGACATTGGAGATCATCTAGTCCAACCCCCTGCTCAGGCAGGAAACCCTATACCATTTCAGACAAATGGTTGTCCTGTCTCTTCTTAAAAACTTCCAGTGTTGGAGCATTCACAGCAGGTTGTTCCACTGGTTAATTGTTCTAACTGTCAGGAAGTTTCTCCTTAGTTCTAGGTTGCTTCTCTCTTTGATTAGTTTCCATCCATTGCTTCTTGTCCTGCCTTTGGGCACTTTGGGGAATAGCTTGAGTCCCTCCTCTTTGTGGCAGCCCCTGAGAACACTGCTATCATGTCCCCCCTCGTCCTTCTCTTCATTAAACTAGACATACCCAATTCCAGCAACCGTTCCCTATATGTTTTAGCCTCCAGTCCCCTAATCATCTTTGTTGCTCTTCTCTGTACCCTTTCTAGAGTCTCAACATCTTTTTTACATCATGGTGACCAAAACTGGATGCAGTATTCCAAGTGTGGCCTTACCAAGGCATTGTAAAGTGGTATTAAAACTTCACGTGATCTTGATTCTATTCCTTTGTTAATGCAGCCTAGCACTGTGCTCCTGCAATATCATGCAAACCTTAATGATTCAGAAGTCTTGAAAGAACAGAGTAGGACAATGCCGTGTATTCCCCATTAATTGCTTAATTTAATCCTAAAAGGGAATGGAAAATATTTAGAGGTTTGGGCTAAAATATTGTGATACTTCTAATCATCTTGAATAAAGTAAATTGAATTAATACATATGCATGATTAAATTATAAGGAGGTGAAGAATCAATTTCTGGTATACTTGGAATTAAAAAAAAATCCTCTGATTTCAATTGCAAATTTCCACTTGCTACTAGTCCTTATCCTGCTATGTTTACATTTATTTGTCTTACCATTGAGCTGAATATAAAAACTTTACACACAGGAGGATCTTTGGTTTGAATTAACTGGATTAATTTAAACCAAGGGTGTTGAAAGCATTGTTTGGTTAATTGCTGCATTATCTGATTTTAATTTAAGAAATTTTAGAAATTAAGGTCTTGCAGATGAAATCTATAGGAATAATGATAGACAGTCACTGCATGCCAGCTATGAACCTGGATATAGCCACACCATGCCCAATTAATTCTTTCTAATGAAACATGTGGTTTGTCAAGCAAATATGTTTATCAGTATGAGTTTTATGATGAAAATCTGCTGAATCTGTAGTTCTCATTATATCATTCTATACAGATTTAAACAGGTGAATTGCAGAATTTATTGGTGAAAAAGTTTATTATTTACCACACTTCTCTAAAACCACACTCTTATAAAGATGGAGAATTTTATAATTTTGTTGAAGAGAGATCTGTGTAGAATTTTGTTTAAAATAACACCAACCTTCATATTTTAACAGTGAATTTTTTTCTGCATCATTAATGTTTAACATATGATTGCATATTATTACATAAATGATATCCTGAAATTTGGACATCATTAACAAGACCATACTTGCAGTTTCTAATCTGTCCCATGAAGTCAGGTGATGTAACTGGATGAGAATGATGGATATTGAGGGTAGGTGAATTCAACATTCTATACTGCTGCTGTGCAAAAAGCAAATGATTTTAATTCAACATCTGATTGAACTGACTTGTAAAGATCTTTTGTGATAAAAAATTAGTTACAACAGAAGAGTCCTAACCCTAACCCTTACCCTATTTTGGCATCTTCTACCTAAAATTTAAAGGAGGAATCTCTGACTCATAGCCTATACTTAATACTTAATAAAGAGCCATATTTCTTATCCCCTATAAAGACCTGTGATTGGCTTTTTATCCACAGTTCAAAATGGATCCATCAATTCATGGGAAAACTGGGGAAACATATGTCATAGGGTGAAATAGATTTATATTTGTGGTATTGACTCCTCAGGAACTTCCATTTGTGCAGACTTCAACTCCCAGAATTCACCATCCAACATAAATGGCTAATAGTTCTCCAGCATATGTAAGATAACATTAAAATGGCAGTAATAGCCAACATCCCTGAAGACAAGATCAGGGTCCAAAAAGACCTTGACGAACTTGAACAATGGGCCCTATCCAACAAAATGAACTTTAATGTGGAGAAAAGCAATTACATTTAGGCAGGAAAAATCAAAGGACTAAGTACAGATTAGGTGAGACCTGGCTCAAAAACAGTAACTGTGAGAGAGACCTTGGAGTCCTAGTAGATGATCACTTGACTATGAACCAGCAGTATGCAGCAGCAGCCAAAAAAGCTAATATAATCCTGGGTTGTATAAACAGAGGCATAGAAACAAGATCCATGCGAAGTATTAGTACTGCTTTATAAAACCCTAGTAAGACCACACCTGGAATACTGCAGCCAATTTTGGTCACCATACTATAAAAAAGATGTTGAGACTTTGGAAAAAAAATCAGAGAAGAGCAACTAAGATGATCAAAGGCTTGGAGACTAAAACATATGAAGAACGGCTGCAGGTCTTGGGTTTGGCTAGTCTAAAGAAAACAAAAAACAAAAAAGAGGGGATCAAATTATTCTCCAAAGCACCAGAGGGCAGGACAAGAAACAATGCTTAGAAATTGATCAAAGAGAGAAGCAACCAGGAATTAAGGAGAATCTTCCTGACAGTGAGGACAATCAACCAGTGGAACAGCTTGCCTATAGAAATCGTGGGCACTCCATCACTGGAGGTTTTTAAGAAGAGACTGGACAGTCACTTGTCTGAGATGGTATAGGTTCTCCTGCTTGAGCAGGGGGGGGGGAAGGGCTGGACTAGAAGACCTCCAAGGTCACTTCCAGCTTCTATTCTGTTCTATTCTATTCTATTCTATTCTATTCTATTCTATTCTATTCTATTCTATTCTATTCTATTCTATTCTATTCTATTCTATTCTATTCTCTAAGGAATTCTGGAAGTTGAAGTCCACACAGCTTGAAGTTGCTAAGGTTGAGAAACACTGCGCTGGAGGAAAGCTGTTGTGTTCCAGAATGATTACTTATCATAAAATATCAGTCCAAAACTCAAAATTTAAAATATCAAGTCTAAAAGGGTTAGGGCTTTAAACTTAGCAGGAGGAAGAGTTCTGAGAAAATCCCTAAGCTTGCAGTTACAAATTTTCAATTGGCCTAAAAAGCTATCACTCATATGGACTCATGTTTGGATTTTTATCAGGAGTCAGCATGGCTCCTTCCATATGACTAACTGAATTCATGTGAAGGCTGGGGAAAAAAATGTGCCATAGGATGCAATAACAGATTGAAATTTGTGGTGCTGACTGCAGTTATATACCTAAGAAAGTTAGCTTTGCTTTTGTGACCCCTTTTATGTGACTTATGAAGGCTTCTAATCTAAATAGCTTTATGGATTTGCTGAAAAACAGATTTTGGAACACCCCTTTCTTTTCCTGAGAAGTTCTCATCAGAATGTACTTAATAATACCAATTCTGGCTAACTATTTGGTGCCTTATAGTCAAAGAACATTGGGGAACTATGAAGGTGTATCTTCCTTCAGTTCTTTGTTGCACGTATGGATTTCACACAGAGCTAAGATTCAATTAATTTAAATTAATCATTTGTATAAACAGTCTAACAAAATTTTAAAGGGTATTAAACACTCTGTTTTATAAACATAACACTTAATTTGGGAGGGGGAACATTTAGAAGGTAATGCATTTAGGATAAGTGCACAACACATGAAAATAATAAATGAAATTTTCCCAGTTTAGAAAATGAATGTAATTAATTAACATTTAAATTACATTTTTAATTGCAATCATGCCCTCCCAGGGGACTCATAAGGGACCATAATTGCAATTAAAAGCATGTGGATTAGATAATAAAACAATGCACACTGTCTGAAATGTGCGATCTAAAATGGAAAGCAGACATTGTTATCGGCACATCTAACTTAATTGTAGCCATAAAGCAAATGTGCTGTACAAAATAAAATTCACATACGGGAACATTTAATTCTTGAATCTCTTAAAGGGGACACGCTTCAGAGCACATTTTATGACAGGTTTTGTTTGAAACAGGCCTTTAAGGCTTTCACATTCCAGCTTGGTGCTTTAATGTTTCTGCATTAATAAAAACATAGCTAAATGTTCCCTATTAAAGTACACAGATACATTTAAGTAAGAGATGAGCCTCAGTGTCTAAAATCCAAGTTGCATAATTATAGCAGGGTGGTTGCCTATGTATGTGGACTGTTTGTTAAGTTAAGCCTTTGCCCCTTTAATTTCTCCTCATTCTCTCTTTCAGTAAAAGAGTTTAAAAGGGTTCTGGATTTTGCAAAGATTTGCAAAATGATAGGCGTGAGAGAGGTATTTTTAATCTAGATATTTATTCAGCTGTATATGTGTCCCACTTTTTCCTTAATCACCTTTCCAGATATTGAACTTCATACCTCCATTCTCTAATTATAGTATTGACAATCTGTTTTTCTCAGTATTGTGCCATTGCTTTTTCATAAATACCAAAAGTTTCAACCTTCTTGCTATTAAGTGCTCATCATTCAGTTGCAGTCTCTTATCCCAGCATGGTCAGCAGATGAGAGAGAAAGAGTGAGAAAGAGAGAGAAAGAAGAAAGAGAGACAGAGAGAGAGAAGGAGAGCCAGAGAAGAAGGAAAGAGAGAGAGAAAGAGAGGAAGAGAGAGAAAGAGAGTGAGAGAGAGAGAGAGAGAGAGAGAGAGAGAAAGGGAAAGAGCCAGAGAAAGAGAGGGTGAAATAAGATAAAGGAAGAAACAGAATGAAAGAGTGAGAAAAAAAGAGTGTGTGAGAGAGAAAAAAATAGAAGAGAGGGAGAGAAAGAGGGAGAGAAAGAAAAGAAAGGAAGAAAGAAAGAAAGAAAGAAAGAAAGAAAGAAAGAAAGAAAGAAAGAAAGAGAAAGAGAAAGAGAGAGAGAAAGAAAGAAAGAAAGAAAGAAAGAAAGAAAGAAAGAAAGAAAGAAAGAAAGAAGGAAAGAAAGAAAGAAAGGAGAGAGAGAGAGAGAGAGAGAGAGAGAGAGAGAGAGAGAGAGAGAGAGAGATTAAAACTCTTCTATAGAGACCTATGTTCAGACTTACAACTACCTTTAAAAGCATGCAGGTATGAAGCCAAAGGGACAAAGATGAAAAGGTTACCCTCATTTATCAGAGGACTCTTCATCAGGATACCCAAGCAAAATGGGGGGAGGGGAAGGGAGAGAAATTGCTGGCTTCAAAGGGCAAAAGACTATTGCTAAGTTTACTCAGCTATCAAGATGAGCCACCCACTTCTTTACTAGCCTGTGAGCATTAATGCCAGACAAAAATATTCTTGCATTTTTCCCCCTACTAGTTCTTAGTCAATTTGTTAAAAGACTCATTGGGGGAGGGAGGGGAAGGATACTGTAATTGAATCATTTCAGAGATGTTCCTAGACTAATAGTGTGGGGTTTTGTTTTAGATTCATAAATTATGACAGATCACGGCTGTGTTTGGACATTGCATATTTATGAACACACATTTACTTTAATTTTTTTTTTAAAAAAGCATTGTTTTTTCAACTTGCTTTGTGATTGGCTTTGTGCACTGCTGTATTTATAAATCACTAAACTGTTGAATCTGCTATGAAATAATTGTACTGCACCTAGGCTGAGGAGTATCTGTAGATCAGGGGTGTCAAACTGCCGGCCTGTGGGATGGACACGTCATACGGAAGCCACACCCACTCCATTGCCGGCAATGGCAAAACAGTCCTGATACGTCTCGCGATGTCATATGACATCACGAGTTTGACATGTCTGCTGTAGACTATGGTCAAAAAGATGAAGGCCATGACAGTGTGATCAAAATTCTGCTACGTGGACCTTCCATCACAACATTGTGGCTACCATTTGTTGACCATACCTTGTTATATCTTATTATAACTTCTGTCCATACTCCTGTCTAGAATACTTTTTTGTCTGCATATTATAACTCCAAACATTGTGTGTGTGTATGTATGTGTATTGTAAGTCCAAGGAATACATAATATTAAAGGAAACTCAGGAGTAAACATGTGCAGGAGATATATGAAACTCTTCTGAACAAAGCAGATGGTTGGAGAATTAAACCGTTCACCACTTCTGGTAGTAGGCCTGATCCAGATATGGCTACTTTTTACTTTCCAGGAAGGTCTGTTTTTCTAAATGCAATGTTTTTCCTTCATCTTGGCTTACAACCTGTGTACCTTCATATTGGAATACATATTTGTATACCTTCTTCTTGGTCTTGATAGATGGGGATGGTATTTCAAAATGATTAGAACACCTTGAAATTCCTTTATGCACTCTTTTTTTGCTAGCTCTTGCTATAGTAATTGAGAGGCACAACCTATACAGAATATATAATCCAGTAAATATCCGAAAGGCATTTTTTTTTTCAAAAGGCAGATGGACTTTGCTTTTCCTTGAAGACGTTTTGCTTCTAATCCAAAAGCTTCTTCAGTTCTGACTGAATGGTGGAGGATGGAAGGATTTATATTCCTTGCAGTCATCTGGTCATTAGCACTCTTTCAGGGAGTCATGAGGGGCATGTTTCTATCCTGCAAAGAAGTTGAACTTTCTTCTGATGTCTGTTCATCCCTGTCACACTCTTTGTGACTTGTGCCTCATTTGAGCAAGATGTTAGGCAAATGAGAAGCACTCATTCATTAAGATCTTATGAAATCCCTAATCAGCAATCCTGCTTAATAGAGTTTTTAAGTTATTTGAGATTCTGGAGTTAAGATCTAGGATTAATGACTTTTCCTCTCTGTAGATGGCCACATGTTTGATTATGCTTACTCTACACATTCTGCTTCCTCTTGCTTCTTCATGCTCTAAAATCCATCTGGAAGGCCTCCTGAGTGATGTATCAAATGTTTAATCCCAGATGCTGCCCTGAGTGCAGTAGTACAAACCTGCACACACATAATAGAACACGGGTAAAGGAATACTTATAATTTTCCAATATCCTGCACTTGCTTATATTTTAAGGAATGCACATCACACCACTATGATTGCCAGTCACTAAAGACAAGAAAAAACAACAACAGAAGACTAAGCTAAAAGATTTGGATGAGAGAAAATGACATCAGACCCTCCCTGCAATTTGAACATCAATTCCCATACCCAAGTTTTATTAATCTTGAAAGAAGCCAAAACAACATTGTTGTATGGATCTGCCTGGCCTTTTCCAGAGATATCAAGACTGAAGGTCTTTAGCTAATGACCTCAGAAAAGGCTGATGGAATTATAGCCTGTCAGCCATGTCACTCACCTCTGATGAAGAGGGTAGTTGCTGGGAAATCAGTCACACCATCTAAAGTGACTAATAGGATCAAACTTTCTGGATTCAACTTCATTGAACTATCAGGGCAATCTGTGAACTTATTTGGTTGGTAGCAGGTAAGAGCTTTCCAAGTCCTTATTGCCTTGATGTAACTGGCTGATGTTACCTAGTTTGGGTAATGAACAGTCTGCAAGAAAGCAACCAAGCTCAGAGAGCACTAAGGACCCCCTATAAGGGGGTGAGCCCAATTCAGACCCCTTTCCAACTTTCCTGAATAGTGGAGAGTGCAATCTGCAGAAGCAATGCTGCCTCTCTGAGTCAATTCACAAGCAAATTAACTCCCTTGCCAATTTATTCCTCCAGTGGAACAGATTTGAGGCACAAGATACTCCTTAACTTTTGCTGATCCCATTACTTGCCCAATTGGGCAAAACACAATTTTAATTGTGTGCCAGGAGCTGAATCTTTCTTGCCCCAGGCAAATAGTTAACCACATTACTTCCTTCCTTCTAGCGTTAAAAATAAGGAAGCCCTGGAAGGCACAGTAGCCACTGAGTAGCCTACTGCCACGTTCTCTTCAATTCAAATTTAATTTTGACTGTCAGCAAACCAGGGCACCTGTCAGTTTCCAAGAGAGAGAGAGGGCCTTTCATTCAAAAGTAGATCTCTGGAAAAAGCTCCTTCCTTTCTTTAGCTAAATTTTTAAAAATAGGACAAAAATGTATATCTAAAACTTGACAAGGTAAAACACAGGCACTGCATCGTACCATGTATTAGTGGCTTACACTGGTTCATGTCTTGTCCTGTGACAATCTTACATGACACAGAATTGCAGAAATATTACATTGGAGATGTATTAAACAAAGATTTGGGTGCTCAGAATTGGAAGGATCTATGTCTGAACAGCTTCAGTAATTTCAGTGGCAAGCTAGCTGAACTATAGCTACCACCCATTAAATATGCTTTTTTTTAATGGACAAGTTAATATATCAAGAGTGGCAGAACATCTCTTTCCACTAGGAAAGGCCCTTTGTGTTCTGTAGTGTTGTGCTTTGATTAATTTCAGTGATGCTGAGAAAATGGCCAACAGAAACATAAGAGAAGAGAGAGAAGGAGTGCAAGAAAAAATAAATAAAAGGAAAGATAAAATGTGGTGGAAAATTAATTCTTAATTATTTATTAGATGGCTCATTCACTCACACCTGCATCTCTGAATTACTATTTTAACCCCTGAGGTGTGTTCCACAATTGTGACCAAGGAAGCAGCAGTAGACAATTTTCTCGGCTTTTGTCATACCTCATTAATTTCATTTGCTAGATTTCTGGGGGGAAAAATGAAGATCAGGGTAAGATCTGTTTAAAAAATGGAAATGCTTGCTGATCATTGTCATCAGAGACTTTTTTAAACAATCAAAATAGTTCCACCAATGGGGTAAAATTGGTTAGTTGGCAAGAGTTTGGATGAATTATTTGCACAAAAGAGTAATAAAGGATAATGCTGCACTGTCTACCTCAAGGACAAACCATACGAGAAGTTTATAGTTTGTACTATTTAGTAAAAGTGTCAGAAAATATGCTCCAAACAAGCTTGGAACATGGAATGTCAACAGACAAGAGCTCCATCAATTTCTTTACATGTGGCCAGCAATATCCATTGGGGAGAGTGGGGTCCTTGGTGCTCTCTGAGCTTGGTTGTTTTCTTGGAGATGTTTCATTACCCAAACTAGGTAACATCATCACTGCTGATTATGTTATCTAATTTAGCTAATAAACTGTCTGCAAGAAAACAACCAAGTTCAGACAGCACCAAGGACTCCTCATTTCAACCTGAGCTACAAATATTCTCCTTTATTCATTATGGCAGGGGTCCTCAACCTCGGCAACTTTAAGACTTGTGGATTTCAACTCCCAGAATTCCTCAGCCAGCTTTGGGAGATGTAGTCCATAAGTCTTAAAGTTGCCAAGGTTGAGGACCCCTGCATTATGCATAAATAGGGTTAATTTTTCCAGACAACTGATCATAGAACCTAGGATTTGGGCCATCAAATCCAACTCTTACCTCACTGCTGAAATCCAAATGAAAGCATCCCTGGAAGATAGGTGTCCAGCCTCTTCTGTAATGTTTTTCAACCTTACCAACTTTGAGATATAAGGACTTCAAATCCCAGAATTCCCCAGCAGGCCACATGTCTTAAAGTTGTTAAGGTTGTGAAACTTATTGTTAAGATGTTTTTCCTAACACCCAACCAAAATCTGCTTCCCCATAATTTAAGATTCAGGACTTTGTATGCTAAGATTAATCATGATTGCACTTAAAGAGTGCAAAGGTGGGACCTTTCCTTAATACTCATTTTAACAACTCCTGAATGTTTATTTAGCCATTCTGGTGGAGATAGTGGTGACATCATATGCCTAAAAGAATAGCATGAAATGAATTAACTCAGTCTTGTTCCCAAAACAAGGGAGTGAAGAGAAAATAGAGGGATGCTTCCTTCTGTAAAGTGTGTGCTGCATTCTTGGATCATTTGTGGGGTACGTGTTTTAGATCAGAGCTCCCCAACGTTTCCAGGGGAGGGAGGAAAGGGAGGGAGGAAAGGGAGAAGCAGGGAAATGTATGTGTGCATGTGTATATGCGCAAATGGGCACATGCACAGTGGCAGCACTAGTGCCCATGCGCATGTACAAGTGGACCAAGTGCACCTGCGGTGGTGCTTGCAGTGGTGCTGGTGCCCGTGTGCACGTGCAAATGGGCCACTAGCGCCTGCGTGCATGCACAAATGGGCCGCTAGCACCCACAAGCCGCTGCAGCAGTGCTAGTACCCCATGCATGCACAAATGGAGCTGCTAGCAAGTGGGGAGAGGGGTGCTGCAGCCCACAGGTTTGGGGACCCCTATTTTAGATTATATCACAAATGAGTTTAGCATCAATAAGCAATCCAACTTTATCTACAACAGAGACTATATTATGGCATAAATCTTAATGAGCATTGAATCTAGCCCCTTTCTTATAACAGATCGAGAATATTGTTGGTTTTTATTCTAAAGTTTTATCTGTTTGGTTTCTTTTACAGTTGTTTTTTAAAATTATTGTTATATTTTAAACAAGATGTTAAGGAAGTAGATAACCTACATTTGAATGTGAATGAGTAAATGAGTGAGGGAATGAATGAATGAAAGAATGAATGCCATGCCTGCATTCTGGAATAGTATGGAACAAATCACAGCCTTCTTCTGCATGATACCCTTTCAGGTTTTTGAAGAGTAATATCATACCCCTCTCAATTATGTTTTTCAAGTTTGTTTTCATGTGCTCCATTCAGTATCTGAAGCCTTCCTTCCTTCCTTCCTTCCTTCCTTCCTTCCTTCCTTCCTTCCTTCCTTCCTTCCTTCCTTCTTTCTTTCCTTCCTTCCTTCCTTCCTTCCTTCCTTCCTTCCTTCCTTTTTGGAACTGGAAACTTAAAGAGGAACAAAACAGAACTTGTAAGCATCCTTCTTTTTGAAACTACTAACCAAAGATATTTTAGCAATATGCTAGTTAAAGAACTGGAAGTGATTGCACCAAAATCTGTGCAGTTACGGATACTGAAACCTCAAAGACCTGGATAGTACATAATATTTCAAGACACAAAGGAATAAGAATAAAATCATTTTGGGTGGCTGCAGTTCCCATCTTAAGCAAGCCCGGCCCATTCCAACATTTGACATATGTTTCCAGTGACCCTGAATTATGCTGACTCCAGTCATTGTGCCTTCTTCCTGGAGAGCCAAAACCATTACAGAACTCTGACGTCTGCATTTAGCTGTTTTTTTTTCTTCAAAAAATTGTTCTTCATATTTAATTTACAACAGGAAAAGAATTCCTTTTTTCTCCTCACCTATGTCCAGTGGTTGGCATGTGGGTACATACGTGTAAAAGAATGCCTTTATGTAAAAGTATAGGTCAGACAAAGTAATAATGCAATCAAAGAGACTCTTTCTGAAACATTATAAATACTGCACTACATAGAGGGGGGGAAGGGGCTCCAAATTGTCAAAAATGACTAGCTGTGCATGAATTTTGAAATGCGTCAGATTTTGGCAGAGCAAAAACTGCAGTAAAACTGGCAGAAGAGGGGGGGAAACCTGACTTTCCCCTTTCTAAGCTTTAGATACCTTTTTTTTAAAAAAAACAAGAAATATCCCAGGAGGCTTTATTAAGGAAAATGTTTCCTTTTTTTTTATTCCTAGACTTCTTTCTCTTGTTCTTTATCGCTCCTTACTTTCAATCTTTTTTAAAAAAATGCTCTCTTTTTTCAATTTACTAAATTTACGATTATTTACTACTCTAAGCAGCACTAACGTACTTCAAAGAGACTAACTTGATTGGTGGGGACTGTGTGGGGTAGACAGTTAAGGCTTTGCCAAAACTTTGTAACTCCTCCTGTGTGCATTTGTTTTACTCTATTCACACAGTATCTGTACATATATAGCCTACTGTTATATTTACAATCTTTTCCTTCTTATAAAGATCTCTTATAATTTTCTGAGGCTTTTTTTTTACTAACAATACAGCTTTTGGGCAAAAATTGCAGTGCAGTAATATTGAAGGAAAACCTCATTTTGGTTCATTTATTTGGGAAGAATGAATGATGTTGGCTGCCATTAAAAGATGATTTAAAGACATTCCTTATCTTTCTGCCCTTTTGCAAAAACCTGATCTGAGAAAAGAATAGAGGTTCTTCCCTAATCTCTACATGATTATTTTGAAATATTAATGGGGGACCGAAGCTCTTGCCTACAGGAAGTATTTTAAATCTGAATTGTGTTCATTTATTTTACTGCTTTTGTTACTCTCCTGACACCAATTAGTTTAGGGATCTATGTAGGCAGTTTTCCTTTTGTGGCTTCACAACAACCCTGCGGGTGTGTGAGGCTGGAAGAAGTAAAAAAGTTTAATGTTAGATTGAGAGATTTAATTTAGACCTTCTGAATAAGCTGGATGATTTTGTAGCCTATAGATGTAATAATAATAATAATAATAATAATAATAATAATAATAATAATAATAATAATAATAATAACAATAATAATAATGATGATGATGATGATGATGATGATGATGATGATGATGATGATGATGGAGGAGTTGGAGGGAACTGTGGAGGTCTTCTGGTCCAACCTACTGCTCAGGCAGGAAACCCTATACCATTTCAGACAAATGGTTATCCAGTCTCTTCTTAAAAACTTCTAGTGTTGGAGCATTCACAATTTCTGGAGGCAGGTTGTTCCACTGATTAATTTACTCTTAGTTTTAGGTTGCTTCTCTCCTTGATTAATTTCCATCCATTGCTTCTTGTCATGCTTTCAGGTGCTTTGAAGAATAGCTTGACTTTCTCTTCTTTGTGGAAACCCCTGAGATATTGGTACACTGCTGTCATGTCACCCCTAGTACTTCTCTTCATTAAACTAGACATACCCAATTGCAGCAGCCGTTCCTTATATGTTTTAGCCTCCAGTCCCCTAATCATCTTTGTTGCTCTTCTCTGTACTCTTTCTAGAGTCTCAATATCTTGTTTACATTGTGGTGAACAAAACTGGATGCAGTGTTCCAAATGTGGCCTTACCAAGGCATTGTAAAGTGGTATTAATACTTCACGTGATCTTGATTCTATCCCTCTATTAATGCAGCCTAGCACTGTGTTGGCTTTTTTCGCAGCTGCAGCATACTGCTGGCTCATATTTAAGTGATTGTCCACTAGGACTCCAAGATCCCTCTCACAGTTGCTAATGTTGAGCAAGGTAGCACCTTGCCTAAATGTAGAACCTTACTTTTTTCACCATTGAATTTCATTTTGTTAAATAGTGCCCAATGTTCAAGTCTGTCAAGATCCTTCTGTATCTTAAGCCTATCTTCTGGAGTGTTGGCTATTCTAGTCTTCAACACTGAGTTAGGAGAAAAAGGAAAATTATATGGGAAGATGTTTTTGTACAAAAACATTTCCATTTTAAAATGGAAATACTGCATGGGACAGAAGCAATTGTCAGAACAGCTATTCAGATAGGCATTTTTTAAAAAGTTCTTTCCCTATTCCCTATCAGTTATGTTTTTATTAATATATGAGTTCCACACATGCATAGAAACACACACAAAATCTGTGCAAATATTATATACTATTGTGAAACTATTAGCAATCTTCCAGACTAGTAAAAATTAAAATGGAAGCTTGGTGTGTGCGGGGGGGTTGTTGTTTTTTTTTGGAGAACAGCATGTGTACACAGGAAGCATTATATATACTGTAAATAACAAAGGCTTGGCATGATAACACTCTTTATTTCCTCTCTTTTTGGAATAAAAGAGCAAATGTGGATATACTAACAGAAAACTGATGCAAATCAGATATGAAATAAATAAAATGCTTACAATGAATTTGAACTATCTAAGCTTCATCAAAACCTGCTGGAACAACACACAATAAGACTAGGAAAAAAATCTGCATATAAAATTAGAGTTATGAAATTTCCAACTTTTTTAAAAAAAGTAGATCATAAAATTCTTCTCCCTAGAAAAAAACTAGCCTCATATGTCAGTATGTGTGTGGATCTACATATATATAGACATATACAGCATTATGTGTGTTTACACACACACATATATTGCAAATAATCGTCCACATGTGAATAGCCCTTTCTATTTCAAAAGACATGGGAATGTTTTTTTTAAGTGACTACGGTAAATCAATTTTAATGAAGTAAGTTTTAATTTTTCCAATTGTGGCTCAAATTCCACAGATTTAGAGAAGGATGTCATGGAAGTGTCCCTCAAATTTGATACAGATATTGTCTTTAATAATGAGATGGCTTACAGAGTAGGTGGGGAATGTATGGCCCTACTTAACACTGCTATTACAGCTTCCAACAGTTCTTACCATTAGCTATATGGACAGAACTTCTGGAAACATAGTCTCTTCAAGCATCAAAGCATAACTCATGACTTTTTCAGGAATACCCCCAAACCTGCATTCTTTAGAAGAAAAACCAAACAAACACCAGAATAACTCTCTAGCTCCTTCATATGTGGAGATACAAAGCTCAGCCATGGATATGAAAATCCAACATGATCACACATGCATTATAAAAAAAGGAAATAATTTATAAGAAGGAGAAGCCAAATACTTTGCACATGTTAATTTAGTTGGTATCAGTAGTGAAGCAAGTTTGGCCATACTTGGTTTTTGATGGGAGCCCATTGAAAATTCCTGTGGCTTTGGAATTAGTTGAAAAATTGAAAAAGCATCCTGAAAAAAAAAAGCAAACTACATAGTTGTCAAGAAAACTGCATGGATGAAAATTGCCAGTAGTCCAATTCTACTAAGGGACATTTTTACTCATATTTCTGTGAAAGTGATCTCTTGGTTACACAATCAATAACCAAACATAAACTTTACCTCCAACTTCCAGCCTTCTGACCAGTAAGTAATAGATTATGTTTTAAAATGGCATAAATATTAATTGTATTTTGTTTTAAGAAGTTAACCAGTTACAAAAACATTTTCTAAACATATTGCATATCTCTCCATAAATGTTGGCTGCCCTTGATTAGGGGGCTGGAGGCTAAAACCTATGAAAAATGGTTTCAGGAATTGGGTATGCCTAGTCTAGAGAAAAGAAGGTCTAGGGGTGACATGATAGCAGTGTTCCAATATTTGAGGGGCTGCCACAAAGAAGAGGGGTCAACCTATTTTCCAAAGCACCAGAAGCTAAAATAAGAAACAATGGATGGGAACTAACCAAGGAGATAACTAGGAAATTTCCTGACAGTGAGACAGCTTGCCTTCAGAGGTTGTGGATGCTCCATCACTGTGCAGGGGATTGGACCAGAAGACCTCTAAGGTCCCTTCCAACTCTGATGATGATGACAATGACTGTTTGGTTTGGTGGAATTCCCATGACTAGATTTGGGATCTGTAGTGAGGTTTTTAAGGGGTGGGTAATAGGGGACGCGGTGGCTCAGTGGGTTAGGATGCTGAGCTTGTCGATCAGAAGGTCGGCAGTTTGGCGGGTCAAATCCCGAGTGCCGCGTAGCAGAGTGAGCGCCTGTTACTCGTCCCAGCTTCTGCCAACCTAGCAGTTCGAAAGCACGTAAAAAATGCAAGTAGAAAAATAGGGACCACTACGGTGGGAAGGTAACAGCGTTCCGTGCGCCTTTGGCATCTAGTCATGCCGGCCACATGATCACGGAGACGTCTTCAGACAAGCGCTAGCTCTTCGGCTTTGAAACGGAGATGAGCACCGGCCCCTAGAGTCAGAAATGACTAGCACGCATGTGCGGGGGAACCTTTACCTTTACTAATATCAATAATAATAATATCCTGTGCTTTGTTGTATATGTATATGTATATGTATATGTATATATATGTGTATGTGTAATACTTGATTTCCCACCATTTGCCTTGCCTTCCAGCTAATAAAAGGGAGAAAGAACCCGTGGCTCAGGAAGTTAAAACACTGCCTGATATATATAATCAGCCCAGGTTCGAATCTCAGATAAAGGGTATGACTAACTGATGAGAACATAAAGAGTTCAAAATGATCATCTTAGCCTCCCAAATTCTTTATTAGCAATTTGAATAATTTGCATATATGTATATATATATATATATATATATATATATATATATATATATATATATATATATATATATATATCTTTCTCCAATCACCCATTCAATTTCTGTACTTGTGAATTTTGCACAGAATTTTAGAGAATTTGTACTCAGATCAACTTCTTTCTAAAAGAGCACTACATGCAACTTAGACATCCCTTTTATGTGGATGTCTTTTAAATAGGCAGAGGAAATGGCTTTCTCTCATGGTTACCCAATATGCTGATCAGACAAGCCATTTTTCATGCAAAGAAGCAAGTCCTTGCAACAGAGCAAGAACTGCACTGTGGAACCTTAGCTATTACCTTTCCACTAGGCTAAATGTAGCACTGTACGTGAGTTTTAATTTGGAAACTCATGCTGTATATAATAAACCACAGAAAATAATACTTGATTTCCCACCATTTAAAGAAATTCAAAAACTGAAACCGAAATAGGTATGTAGACTCATCAGAAGATATCTCTCATCCCACCAAAAAACAAAACAGAAAAAGCAACACTGTGAAATTCTATTTTCACCCATTCTCACATTATCATGATAATTATTACCTAGCACACCTATTTCTAAAATCTTAAGTGTCTACTCTGTCTCAATGTGTGTTTAATTTGATTCTCCTCCAGGAGCTCAAGGCAACATACACATTCCTTCCTTAATTTTTTTTTCTCTATAAGAGTGGCCCCCAACCTTTTGGGCACCGAGGGCTGGTTCTGTGGAGATAAGTTTTTCTGTGTGGTTTTGCATGCTGCCTGCATCCCAGGGATGGGGGCTTCACTTCTGGACTTGTTTCTGGCATGTCGCAGCCTGGTGCCAGTCCACTGCCCTATAACACAATCCTGTGAAATCGATTGCTGTGTGCAATTGTCATTGGACAGCAGTTTCCCAATTATGATAGGGGATTTGAATATAGATCTCCTCAGATGCCGGACAACATTTTAAGCAGAATCATACTAAAATGTGGAATGCCAACCACTCCAAATTGCAGCTTGTATTCATAGTTAATTATTTCAATGGCTTTAAGCCTGATATATTTTTTTTCCAAGTTGTGCAAGGACATATTTATGTTCCATTTTCTTGTAAACTTGGTATAAAGCTGCCTGTATGTCATTTTGCCCTTTGAAAGAATGGTCTTTGCTTCCAGAAATAAAAGCAAAATATTTATATAATTAGATAAACATCCTAGATTTATTAAGTTTGCCATATAAATCTGATACGACTTTTGAAAGAATAACTGTAACATTAAAGGAGGGCAAAAGGTGTATTTAAAGACTGTTGTTGACAAAACTGTGTGCAGATTTGCATGGCTCCAAACTGAGACATTAGCTCCCAAGTAGATAATCACTGAGTTAAGTGAAATCAGAAAAAAACAAAGTTTAGTTGTATTAGTGAAATCAGAACAAACAAAGATTAGTTGTATTAGATTCAAAAACCTCTGAATTATTCTCAATCTAAAACTTCTGATTAGCTTTTGCAGAGACCAATTAATCTAATGAAGGGTTGACTAGCAGTTAATAGGCATGTTCATGTTTGTGAACGTGTTATGTGAGTGAGTGCATGCGTGTACATTGTAGGGAAACGAGACAGAGCTGCACAAGATTTTTTTTATACTGTCCACACTTTGAAATGAAACATCATTTCCACACTTCCCAGAATAAAATGCAAATTAGAGTATCATTATTCTTCAAAATTTGCATCTCTCTTAAGGTTTGCTATTCAGTTCTCACTTCGAAAGATGTGTTTAGATAAAAATCCATTTAGAAGTATAGATTTTGAAAGAAAATATGACTTTAAATACATATTTTAATTTGATTTTTTTGGCTGAAGTTTTAATAAAAAAAACCAACAGTAATATGGATATAGGAAAAAGTGGGTCTGAACAACCTGCAAAACTGACACATAAAATATTCTGGGCACTCTTACTAGAAAGTAAAATAAAATATATAGAGGAAATGGCTTTCTTTAATATTTACCCAACATGCTGATGAGGCAAGTCATTTTTCATGCAGATATTTAAATTGGAAGAAGCTTGTTTCTTCAGTAACAAATGCATTGCAAACATCCAAGAATCTTAGCTATTACCTTTCTCCTATGTAAACTCGAGTTTTTATTTAGAAACTCAGGAAATTTCCCCATGTGACGACTAAGAAAATAGAGCTCTCTGTCACAAACAAGCAAATCAGGTTGCTAGACCTCAGTAACCAATATTAAAATTCTCTCAGTTAGGTAAATTGAATCCTTCCCCCAGATTTATGGAAATGAACACTTTCTCATATTTAAACTGTATTAATTCTGGATGTTATAAATCTAAGCAATTTTCTATTTACATAACTGGAAAATAAAGTGTCTCAAGCAGTCAGCAGTAGGTAATTGTAGATATCAGGAAATGAAAAAGGAAAGAGAAAAAAGGAAAGAAAGGGGAAAAAAGAAAAGAAAAGAAAAAAGAAAAGAAAAGAAAAGAAAAGAAAAGAAAAGAAAAGAAAAGAAAAGAAAAGAAAAGAATATGCAGTCATATGCCATTTAGAACAGACTTATGATGCCTGGAAAGATTCTTGTAGTTTGGAGTGAGAAACATAAGGCACTTTAGATTTATGATAGAAAATGCTATATATCAGTGAATATTTTGCAGAAACCACATTCCATATGTGATCAAATGGAAAGACTTTCAGAAATAAAGAGCCTGGTTTGTACCTCACAGCACCAATAATCATTTGATTGAAAAACAAATTTCCAACTGAAATGCCCAGGACTGGACAGAAAGATAGACTTCAGTGCATTTTGCCATGTCTTGTTTCCCTTGAGATTGACAAACCTATAACGATTCATCATTTTTCCAAATCTTTTTTTTTTCCCCTCCGGAGGCCCATGGGAAATACATAACAGGTAAGCCTTCAAACCAAGGCAAAGAGTAGTATAGGTGCAATTTGTTGCAAGTAACAGGGTGGCTCATGCCACAGCCCCCGCCTCCCCCCCCATCACCACCAAAAGAAAACTGTTATCAAATCTTTCCTAAGGAATTGAGGCTTCATTTCATTTTGCTTTATTCCAGTGTAAAAGGTTGGAAATAGCAATATCTACCTGGCACTGGGGAGATGACATTTAAAGCATTATCTTGACCTTGTCTACTTACAAAAGAAAACATTGAGACCAAGTTTCCAGATGTCTATGAAGAAAGTGCCAGAGGAAAGCAGCTATCTTAACTTAGTATTGCACATTTGACAATCTTCTGCTTAAAGACAATAACGCCAGCACATGATTCCTCTTGCTTTAAATTCATGCCTGCTCTTTTATTTTTATTTTTTTCCTCAAATCCTAGGAAACAAACTTGTATTTCAATAAAAGACTCAATTATGATGGCAAAGAAAACAATGCCCAGGCTTGCAACACTTGGAAAAAAGTCTGCACATAAATGAGTGCCCATGAGAAAATGTGTAACAATTACATCACCTAGCATCACTGCTTTTCCAAGTAATTGGTATCTCTAATCCCTTCCATAAGTGCATGGATCAAACAACCAGCTTGCTCTATGCCAACATTTAATGTGTGTTAAATTCTGTAATACTGATCCTTGGAATTCTCTTTTTTCTACCCTTCATATATTGTGTATGTAGGGTTTTTTGTTTGCTTGTGTTTTTTTTTGCCAGTTTGTCTAGTAGTTAAGGCACCAGGCTAGAAACCAGGAGACTGTAGATTCAAGTTCTAGTTTAGACATGAAAGCCAGCAGGGTGACCTTGGACAAGTTATTTTCTTTCAGGACAACCCATCTAACAGGGTTGTTGTGGAGAAAATAGGAAAAGAGAGTAATATTAGATGTCTTTGCTGCCTTGAGTTTTTTAATATATAAAAATAATAAAGTTGAGATAGAAATAAATAAGTTGCTGGTCCTTGATTCATTTAAGGATTTATTGCAGCCTTCACCAAGGTAGTGCCCTCCAGATGTCGTGAGACTACAACACCCAAAATTCCAAGTGACTGAACTCAACACTTTCACAGTTTTCTCTGTAATAGAAATACAAACATATTTTTCACTGCTTTCTTTTGGGATGGATTTTCAATTTCTTAGTCTATTTTACAGCACCAAAGTTTCCTAGTGGTCCTCCATCCAAAATCTGATTGGCTATGTGTTCTTTTTTTCCCCCAAGATGAAATTATGCCCACTATTTTAAATCTGCTATTTTAACTTTGCAAAAGGTAACGTAATTACTCCCTACAATCAGTGAGAATAAGCTTTAGGAAAGGGGTGGGGTGGGGGAGGCTATAGACACAAAACCACCAACAAATAGGTCAAGATAGTTCAAAGATCAACCAGATGGCAGTTCAGCTGCATGTGTCCAGGAATTATTTACAAAACAATTTTTTATCTGCTGAGGTCAAGAAAAGTTGACTTTTTTCCAAAGGCTGTTATGCAGTAGAGAACTGGATGTTTGGGGGTTTTTTTGTTGTTTTTTTACAAAAAATGTTTTGTTAGTTCAGATTCCTCCTTGTACAGTATGCATAAACAGGCTTTTAAAAAGCTTTCTATCTACTGTGCAGACATATAGATAATAAAACATTTTTTCTCCGTGCTTTAAATTTAAAAAAAAATGCTGTGATTTTTTTTTCTAGTGAAATCAGGGAAATTGTATATTACATTCTCATTGCTTATTTAGGGCTATTTGAAATTTCGGATTTTCTTCTGCTGCGGTCATTGTTTTACAAGGACTTCTGCTCTGGTTCAAAGCGATGGATAAATCAGGGGCAAATTATCCAAACTGCAAACCATCGCTGCTGCCAAGCTCTTTTTATGCAAGGTTTTCCAGCAGGCTTGATATTACATCAGTTTCTTGCAAGACAGAACACTAAAAGCTTTTGGCACTTTCCGTAAACTTTGAAAATATTAAAACTGAAACATATTAAAATGTGTTTACTGTAAATGATCAGTTTAATAACAGTCAACTTGTTGCACAAGTTGAAAAGTAGGTTTTATTTTTTATTTTATTTAAATCAGCTGCCCTGAATTTAGAAGCTTTCACTGCACACACACACAAAGCAGAATGGAAGGTAGTGAAATTAAGATGTGTGTGTGTGTGTGTTGGTAAAACTCCTTATGCAAACAGGATGTTGTAAACGACTCTTTGAAAAGGGGCCTTGTACTAGGTCTCCATTCTACCCTTTGATTTATTAGGCGTTTCAGCTGCAGACCAAATAGGTTTTCCTGTTCCTGTTAGCTTCTCACTGCAGTTTTGAAGTCATTATGCTCCAAAGAAATTCATGCCCAGGAAAGTGTAAAGTCTGTTACAGTACCCTAAATAATATGCAATGTGGAAAAAAATGTTGTTAAAAGAGCTTCCTGTTTGGGTTTCCTTGCTGGTAATAGAGCTGAAATGTCTCAAAGGTGTATATGTCATGTACAGATCGAAAGAGAATTCTCCCACCCTCTTTTTTTTTAAAAAAAGGGGGAGAACCAACAAACAACAATACTTCAGCATTTGCTGCACAGTCTTTTTTTTTAAATGCCCTTGGCAAAAACTTTGGCTCACTCGATCTTTTAGAAATGTTTCTTCTTTCTCTCAGCCTGTCGTGGATGGTAAGTGCAATCACATTACACACAGCTTTCTTTGGAAAGCCCCTTTTTAATGATCTGGCAGCTTTTAGACACTGACTGCTTCCAGAAAAAATTTCAATCCTTCTTCCCACAGCTTCCACAAGCCCCTGTGATAAATGACACCTGTCATTCTGTCACAGACAAATGGCACAGATGGGAACCTCAGTGATGTATGGTTCAACTGAACAGGAAATCAAGTCTGGGTTTGTTGTGGTTTCCCCCACCCACCCCTCGCCCCCGTAAGTGGAAAAAGCTGACCAGGACAGTGTCACGAGCCTGTTCCAGAGGCTTTGCTCAGAGAAGGAAAGGAATATTAGAGAGGCACTCTGAAGGTAGAAGCCATTTTTGGAACATGTGATTGCTGGGAAAGACACTGGTTGGAAGGCCTCCCAAATTCATGTCAGTCCACACTGTGATTATGCGTACATACCATGTTAAGCTGCATTTCAGCTTAGCTTAGCTTGTTGTGTGGGGGCAATGCGAACGGCTTGTAAACTACAGCCAATGATGGCAGGGCTGCAGGAAAGCAAAGTGGTCAATGACATTTTTGTCATTTTTTGTGTCTGTGTGCTTCACATGTGAAAGCCCAAAATGTGTGGCATTTCGATTGCACTGTGATGGACACTATCTTTTCATGGTATACCCCAGCATTAGCTTGGGGAACAAATCCTATTACCCATACAATTGAATAATAGCACATTAGATATTGACTAGGTGCCAACCTTTGTTGGTTTTAATGTTTTTAATCTGTTTAGTTTTACAGTTTCAGAGTGGCTCAAGGTCGATTCAGCCTTCCATCCTTCCGAGGTCAGTAAAATGAGAACCCAGATTGTTGCGGGCAATATGGTGACTCTGTAAACACTTAGAGAGGGCTGTAAAGCACTACGAAGCGGCATATAAATCTAAGCGCTATTTCTAAGTGTTATCTTTCCTTTGCATAATAAGCAGCAAGTTTATCAAGATACATTCATTTATTGGTAAAGTGAATCTGAAATGTAAATGTATGATATCCATGGAAACTTGAAGTCAGATCTGAATAGTTTTCTCTCCTCAAAAAAAAAAAAAAGGAGCAGAAAGATAAAGTTAACTCTATTATTCTGACTCATTCCTAATTAAAAACCCAAGCCCTTCCTTC